>NC_135377.1:34204144-34510644 GCF_049243985.1 Paroedura picta | reverse complement strand
CTGTAAGGCTGGATGGATGAGAGTGGGAAACAGAGAAACTAAGCATGTATAAACACATAGATGGTAAATTCAAGAAGGAAAGCAGAATGGGAAAGAGAAAAATATTACTGTTTTGAAGAGGGAGACTAATCATTTAAATCTTAGTATTCAGTAGCAAAACTAATGAAAGCGCCTTGATATAAAAAGGCATGAATGTGGGAAGGACAGCTATATTTTGATATCAATATATATATTTTGATATCAATGCAGAACTAGTATCTGTGTTGGAACTGGGCACAAACTTCAGGATCCAGCTGCCTATTGTTGGAATTTGGGTTGCACTCTAGGGAAACCACATTGAGTAAGTCACTTCAATAATTCAAAACTTCTTTTGCAAGGGGTATGAGAAAGGGATACCTAATGAAGAAGGGAAATGTTCTGGTTGCAGGTGACTGAGTTAACTTGGATAGCTGGCATGACTCAGACCTGTAAACGATGGCCAGGATAGGGGCTAATGGCCATCTTTCTCCAGAGAAGTCTACATTGTTAGGGACATTATGTCCAGACTAGATGCAAATAGAAATACAATAGGCGCTAGCAGGGGCGCTGGTGGGGCCGGGGACCTTGCAGGGGTGCTTGCAGGACCCCCACCACCCCCAGTTCTGGAGGCTCTGCCGCCCCCTCCCCTCCAAGATCCGGGCTTTGGTGGGGCAATAGGAGCAGGCCTGTTCTTGTCATCGCGCCAAAGCCTTTCACCCACCCCCTTCCCACCCGAGGTCCGGGCTTTGGCGGGATGACAGGAGCAGGGCCACCACATCTCTGACACAGTGGGCCTGCTCTGCTCACTGTGCTGAAGCCTTCCCCTCCTCCCCAACCAAGGTCCCGGCTTCAGCGCCAGGAAAGGAGCAGGGCCACCGCACCTGCTCCTTTCCCGGTGGCGAAGCCTCTTCCACCAGACCCTTCACCTCCGAGTCCACGATGGGGCAAGTGGCTAATCAGGAGCCGCGTGCCTAATTGGCTGCTTGGCCCCTCCAAGTTTTTATCACAGAGTCACCCCGCCCCTTTTTCTGCCCTCAATGCCCTTACTGCTTTATTTTTACCGCTCCTGCAACTTGGGTCACTACTTATGGCCAGAATGTGGAGTATTGGAGGGCCACGCAAAAGTGCCTATGTCCCTGGAGATCTCAGGTACCCAAGCTACATCCTTTTGAAAGAGCTTGGGGAAATACATGGTTTAACTGAGATATACTGTTTTGATATCAAAATGTGGCTTCATTCAAGCCTCTGACTTCAGAAGGCCAGAGGATCTTGGGGAAACATTTTTTAAAGTCTTTGGTCAATGTTGCATATCATGAATCTTCTGTCAGTTGTCTCAGACTTGTCTATGTGTGTGAGGAGGAAGGTTTTATAAGTAGGGACCAGTACAGGTAGTAAGACCATGTTATTATAACATATCTAATCCCTGCGGGATCTTTCAACGATCCGCAGGACCTGCAAAATGGAGCTCTTCCACCAGGTATATGGTTGAGGCCGGGGCTGGTAAGATAGATCTACCTGGGATCTGGGACCTGAAGTGAACATCATCGGGACCTCCTCTCCACCCGCTAGTAGTGGGAGGGGGGGGAGTTCAGTTTACTGATTTCTGCCATGTTGGTAATGTTTTATGTCTTTTAATGGGGTTTAACGGGGATTTTAAGACACTGGTAACCCGCCACGAGCCGTAAGGGAGTGGCGGGAAACAAATCGAATAATAATAATAATAATAATAACAACAACAACAACATAGGAATTCTAGGAAGGCAAATATTCAAGATAGATTCAAATGGGTAGCCGTGTTGGTCTGAAGTAGCACAACAAAATCAGTAGCACCTTTAAGACCAACAAAGATTTATTCAAGATTTAATTCAAGATTTTGAGTGCAAGCACTCTTCCTTAGTGCTTTTTGAGTGCTTGCACTTGAAAGCTCCCACCCTGAAAAAATATTCAAGAGAAATAATTTGCGCCCAAAGACTACTGTAGTGACCGTGAAGATATTAGCTCAATCTGCATAGTACCAGTAGAAATGTTAGAATATGTGTTACTTTTTCTTAAATAACCATCGCACTACTAGTTTCAATCAAGTGAGTCTATGCCATTGAACTTTCAATAGACCCAAATTTCTCAAGATCTAAAATCACTTCGAATTACTCTGAATATGAAATTTTTATTATGTGATGTGCCAACTCCTGGCCCTCTCTTTATTCACAGCTTGCTTTCAATTATCACTGAATGTGAGTCAGTATTATTTTAATTTGAATCTTACACTCTACACCTTTTTAAAAATCTGATTTTCTCTTGGGAATCACAGAGTGTGTGTTCTGTTCTCCAGTGGAAAAGAACAGATGACACAGCACTGATTTTGTGTGTGTGTGCTTGTAGTTGGTCTCTCCTTATTGGTCATTTTCATGGCAGGCTAGAGGCAGCATGCAGGCTCCTCCACCAGCCTGTTGCCATCGCAGCAAGTGTTACTTCCCAAGAGAGATCAGACAGGAGGTCTGATTAATGGCATGGGGGAGCCACCAGCTCCTAAGATGGGCCTTGGCTTGAGGTCTTCCCAGGTGGACCATTCCTCTTGGAACAAAGGAGATCCTCTTGGAACAAATGGACCTAGATCTTTCTGCCCTGCCAAGCTGCCTCTGGCTACCTCCTGCACTATTTTGGGGGGGTACATTAACAATGCTATAGTAGGTCAATAGACTTTGCTTGAGTATCTATATAAAAAAGGGAAACTTTAAATGCCTAGCAGCACAGAAAGCAGGAGAAGCACTAAATATTAAGCAAGATGGCTTCCTTGCAGTGAATGCAGCTGGAGGTATCTCTCCTTAGAATTTCAAAAAACTTGACCAGTAAGGAGAGACCTACAATGCTGCACAATGTGGGCAGTGGAGGAAAGGTCTCCCAGGAGTGGGAAAAGATGGGGGGAGAAAATTCAATGGATTATGTTTTTGAATTACCTTTGCCTTGGGAGCAAAGCGGGGGGAAACTGCCGCAATAGCACTCTCAACCCAGAGATACTGTGAATGGGAAACAAAGGAAGCAAAATCCACGTGGAAGGAAAAAGCCTGATGCACCTGCAAAACGAAAGTGAATTGACAATGCAGAAGGGGAAATACACCTGACAGGAATGCACATTAAAAGCAAAGGAAAAGATCAGTGAATAAAAGACCTATGATTCTGAAAGCATTTTCAGTTTGCAAATGGACCTATTTCCTCCTTGGCTCATTTGACTTTTAGAGAAAACCAATGCTCATAATTAGCTAGAACAAATTGTTTGCACTAGAAACCAATTTGTTCAATGAATGCTGCATGTTTCTATTAAATGGGCCTACTTGAAAAAGTCTGTATTTTTTCATAGATATTGTCATGTAATTGTATATTTTCTCATTAAATTCTCCATTATAGTGAATGCTGTTTGGTAGTATGGCTGAGACCATTGCAAGATTCTTAGGACATTACCTAACAAGAATGGATAAAAACTATAGCCAGAAATGTGGAGCTGAGAAGGTTTGGGGCGGGCCTCAGTACGCCTACTCAAGAGTAAGTATAATTTTATTCAGTGGGCTTTTACTCAGGAAAGTGTTCAGAGGATTGTAGCCATAAACTTATTTGAATTAAACATTCCAGTGTTTTATTGAAATATGTAAACATTCTTTGTGCTTATTAAAGGCACCATTGTACTTACTAGACAGACCACATGAGAACAGATGCAGGCCCATTCCGCACGAGTTTAATGTAGCAGAAGGCTTTCATATTGTAAACGCTACTAATTTGCAGTTCCACAAGACGTCGCACACAATCTGCAACACTCCTGCAATAGTTCAGTGAAAAGCGATTTGTTGTAGCGCTTCTAGGGAAATCGGGAAAAGTGGATTCACCCTCCGAAAAGTGCTATACTTTTGCGAACAATCTGCAACACTAGCGAAAAAGACACGTGTGTTCTCATTGTTGCGGTTCCAACAAAGTCCCTCCCCCTGGCTCTCTCTTCCGAACTTCCAGTGAAGCGATCGCCATTTTTCCCCCCTTGGAGCGAGCAGGGAAAGCAACGAACCAGCGAGGCTTCATTCACCCAGAAAGGCTTCTCCGGCTACAGTCCCTCCACAGAAGTGCTTTAAAGTTTCCTAAGTCCCCAAGCACAACACAGCCCCCTGTTTGCAAGTTCCTTTTATTTTCGGCCAAAAATCGCACACGTGCCGGGGGGGGGATGTTTTTTCACTCGGGGGAGTGTGGTAACGATGACTCGCCAGCTCACACGCCTGCTAGATAGGTTAGGAAGAATCAAGGCATATTCGTTGCAACGTGTGTGTGTTTTTAAGCTGTGCTTAAAGGGAAAGGGGCTTTTCCGGAGCATGATAACAACTGCCCATTGGCTGTTTGTTTGATTGACAGCCAGGGGTGGGACCAAGCACAGAAAAAATCGCTTCCTTTCTAGCAATTCCTGCGAGACCGGCAACCTGTGGGGAATCAATGAAACGCTACTGGATTCCACTACAAATGTAGGTATGCGTAACGCCAAGATTCCACTATTTAAAATAACGTTTCCACTTTGTGAAACCAATTGGCAACATTGGTCCTTGTGCGGAAACACCCGTTTTTCTTTTCACTGGGTAGCTGGTCAAAATATTACTTGTGTATTTTCCTTTATACTACTATAAGGAAAATGGATGAGAATTTAGTATTTTATTTAATTCAGTTTATTTGATAGATTACTGTGGCCAGCTATGAACATTTTGTTTTATTTCAATAAAAACTGAATATTCAGGAAAGAGGAGTAGAATATTTCTGGCGTAAGAGCTCCATTTTGCAGCCCCTTTTGAACCGCAGAAGCTCCTGTAGGGCCCACAGATCTTCCAGTTCAGTCCATCAGGTAGGGGCCAGGACCAAGAAGGCCCTGGCCCTGGTCTAGGCCAAACATACATCTCTTGGGACAGCGAACAGCAGCCTGTTTGTGTTGGCAGAGTGAGGTGCTCTTTGAAAACAAGCAAACAAACAAATAAAATACACCTCAGGTTTTTCCTACCCTATTAGAGGCGCTTTTCTCATTATAATTTTATTTATCTGTAACAAAAAAGCCTGACTGAGGTGGTGGGAGGAGTTGGGACTCATTGCCTACCTGTCTGGCCAACAAATGGCCAATCAGATAGGCTGTCCTGCTCCTGGCCACATCCCCCTCCAACTTCTTCCATGTGGAAAAAGTGCCAGCCTGTGGGAGCTGGAAGGGAGGGAGGAAAGGCCTGGGCCAGTAGTCCTGGGGGATGGAGGGAGGCATTCCCCCGCCAGTTCTCCCCCCACCCCAGGCCTAGACAGGGCTGTCCGGGGAGGGGGGGGCTAGCGCCTGTTGCATTTTTCATACAACAGGCTTTCTGTTAGTTTATTATATTTGTATATCACCTTCCCCTAAAAGATATATAAATGAAAACATTCAAAGTTGTCTCCTAAACTCCAAACAGTTCAGATACATTAGTGGATATAGTCCCATAAATCTTGTACCATTAAAGTTCCCTTTGATTGTAATGTGTATAGCATCAGGCTGATATATGCATTAAGCCCTTCAGACTGCCTGTTCTGGGAACAAGAAAATTTCTTGAAAAGCAGGCAGCTTTCTCAAGGAGATTTTATACACACACACACACACACACACACACACACACACACACACACACACAATATCTTTGTTTTACTTGTTACAGAAACTGAATGCTGAAAATGTGTTTATTTCGAAGTGACACATAATTATATACTGGTTTGCCCCATCTATTTTAAATTACTTTATGCAAATCTCATTTTCAAGGATTAGACAGAGTAGAAGTGAAATTATCTTATGTATACATAATTACACTAACTTCCATTCCTAATGATGATTTGTAGATGCTTCTGAACACATTAATTTTATTTAGGAAAAGCAAAGACGGGTATATTTGTCTGTCACATATCAATCTTCCCCACAACATAGTGATATAATACAAAAAACCATAATATCCAAATGCTGCACAAATAAAAATTGCCATTTCACTGAATTTTTTGTGCCTGGTTGGCTAATAAGTGAAAGGCACAAACTCTTCTGCATATTCACTGTTTAGAAAATGAGTTTTGGGGCTTCCATTTAAGGGATTTGCAATGTGATTACTTCGCATGAAGGGAGACTGCATAAGGATGGGGTGATAATAGCTCCCTGCGCCAAAAAAATTGCTCAGATTAATATCTGGATGGTTTTGTATATACCTTGAGATTAATACCTTGGATGTTTTTGTATAGAATCATAGAGTGGGAAGGGGCCACACAGGCAATCTGCCCAATGTGAGATCAGCCTAAAGCATCCAGGAAAAGTATATACTCAACTGCTGCTTAAAGACTGCCAGTGAGGTGTCCGTAGGCAGGCATTTCCACTGCTGAAGTACTCTGACTGAACAATGTTTTCCTATCTAGTCAATATAATTCTACACATAACTACTTTGTGTACCCAAGATTTCATGGTAACAGCAGGTTCCATGCACAGCAGAATGCAATCCTGAAAAAACCCAGCAGTTCAGGACGTTTACTGCATTTGTAAGGTTTTTAACCTCCATGTGGGGCCTGGAGATCACCTGGTCTGAATCTCAGGACTAACAAGGTCAGTTCTTCTGGAGCAAATGGTTGTTTTGTAAGGTGGACTCTATGGCACTGTGCCCTGCTGAGGTATCTCATCTTCCCAACCCCACCCCCCCTAGCTCCATCCACAAATTTACCAGGTATTTCCCAATCCAGAGCTGGCAGCAACTCTACAGGACAGACTGTAGAGTCCTTAAAGGTCTGTACATCTGCTTGGATACAGAGTGCCCAGGTTCGGTCACTGGAATCTCTAAAAGGATCTTGGCTAACTACTGTGAGAAACACCTTTCTTTTTCTGTGTCTCCAGAGAGCTGCTTCTAGTTATTAAGACAGAATCATATGTACAAGTTTATCTTTCTATATGAAAAAGAATGGAAGGCCAACCTGTGTGTGTGTTATGTGCCATCAGGTCATTTTCAACTGATGGTGACCCTATGAATTAATGTCCTCCAAAACAGTGGTCCCCAACCTGCGGGCCGCGGCCCGGTGCCGGGCCGCGAAGGCCATGGTGCCGGGCCACGGCTCCCTCTCCCCGCCCCCCCCCGCAGTAAAAAACTTCCCAGGCCACAAGCTTGCGGCCCGGGAAGCTTGTTACTGCGGGAGGGCGGGGAGAGGGAATCGGGGCCGTGCCGTGCCCGTGAGGGCGCGGCCCGATGTGCGGGCGCGGCTCGCGGGGCGTGGCCCGATGCAGGGGCACGGCTCGTGGGCGCGGCCCGATGCGTGGGCGCGGCCTGATGTGGGGGTGCGGCCCGCGGGCGCAGCCCGAGGTTGGGGACCACTGCTCCAAAACATCCTATCATTAACAGGCCGTTTTGCATACTGCAGATTATGGATTCCTTTACTGAGTCAATCCATTTCATGCTGGACTTTTCTCTTTTCCTGCTGACTTCAACAACACAAAATGAAGTTCAACAGGGACAAATGTAAAGTTCTGCCTTTAGGTAGGGAAAACCAGATACACCAATATAAGATGGAGGAGACTTGTCGTGGCAGTAGCATGTGTGAAAAGGATCTAGGAGTCTTAGTAGATCATACACCAAACATGAGTCAGCAGTGTGACTCAGTGGCTAAAAAGGCAACTGGGATTTTGGGCTGTATCAAACAGGAGGTGATGGTACCGCTTTACTCTGCTCTGGTTCGGCCTCACTTGGAGTACTGTGTTCAGTTTTGGTCGCCCCAATTGACGAGGGATGTTGACAGACTAGAACGTGTCCAGAGGAGGGCAACAAAGATGGTGAGGGGCTTGGAGACCAAGACGTATGAAGAAAGGTTGGGGGAGCTTGGTCTGTTTAGCCTGGAGAGGAGACAACTGAGAGGGGATCTGATAACCATCTTCAAGTATTTATAAGGGTGCCATATAGAGATATGGAGCAGAATTGTTCTCTCTTGCCCCGCAGGGACATAATGAATGGGATGAAATTAATTCAAAAGAAATTCCATCTAAACATCCGGAAGAAGTTCCTGACAGTTAGAGCATTTTTTCAGTGGAACAGGCTTCCCTGGGAGGTGGTGGGTTCTCCATCTTTGGAAATTTTTAAACAGAGGCTAGATAGCCATCTGACGGAGAGGCTGATTCTGTGAAGGCTCAAGGGGGTGGCAAGTTACAGTAGATGAGCGATTGGGATGTGAGTGTCCTGCATAGTGCAGTGGGTTGGACTAGATGAGGTCCCTTCCATTATTCTACGATTCTATGATTCTAACATTATTTTTTTCAGTGAGTCTTGTCTTCTCATGATGTGACCCAAGTACAATAGACTGGTCATTTTGACTTGTATAGGTTAGGTATATTATATTTATCTGCTCATTTGCAGGCCATTTATAATGGGGAAGGAGAATCAGGAGCTTCCCCCTTCCTCTTGCTGAAAAAGAGTCTTCCTTACCCCCATGATAGGGAAAGGACGCAGTAGCATTTCGTTTATAAAGATTTCCCCTTTCCAATTATTATACACTGTATCATTACTTACCCTCAAAACATATTTCCTTTGGTGGTGATCCCAAAACTTGCTAACCCCAAAACAGGTTGATACACAGATGCTGCAACCCCTGAATCCTCTCCAATCTAGTAAAACTTGCAAGTCGTGATCCAAAATTGCTTGTATGCATTGGAAAAGCTCCTAATAGTTATCTGAAAGGATGGTGGCTCAGACCCTCAAGAGAAGTAAAAGAGGTTGTTCCCTCTTGTCCTTTCTTGTAGGCATTCAACTTGGCAGCGTTCCGATTCATTTCACCTTTGCCAAATTAAATTATTCATTGGGTTAAATCTTTCTCCCTGGGGGTCTTTTCATAACTGAACACGGAAACCTGTGACTGAATTAATCCCTCTGCTTGTGACAGCACAAAGGCGTTGCCATGGAAAAAATCCCAACTTCCCATCTCACTCCCCTCTCCTAATTGGCTGCAGAAAAGGAGCAAAGAATCTGAGCACCAGTCCAGAGCATCCAGATGGGAATAACCACAGAATAATTAGTTCAGAAACAATGACTAGGAGAGAAAGAATATTGCGACATCTATCTTATACAATGGGAAACCAGAGAACAACAGAATGGGACTAGAACCACAACCCTCCAAATAATGGATTGGCAACCCTTTTCTGGCCCAAGTGCCAAACGAATGCAAACAAAACGCATGGGTTGTGATTGTGTGCCATTGTTGGCATGTTTGCCAGGGCTGCCTACCTCTGCCCTGAATTCTACAGAAATACAGAAGAATCAATATATTAGAGTTGAGGGCCCAGTACACATCTGTCTGTCACTAGACAGGTTTCCACCAGTGGAAAACATGACCAAATAATCCCAGAGATGCCCATTTCATTGTGGCTGATTTAGCACAAGGGAATGATAGCAAACACCACCCCAGGCACTCTTGCATTTACTGGCAGTTGCAGAGAATTCCCCTTATTGTTTCTGAGGTCAAGAAGCAATTATAGAAAGTTGGCCTTCGATCAACTCACAAATAATTTCTTCACCTGAGATAGTAGAAAAACCTTTCCCCAAGGATGTATGACAAGGAATGGGTAATGTTATCTCAGCCAATTGCTGATAGCTTCCAGGGCCAGTTAGACTGTTCTGTGATTGTGAACTAACATATTCTAGGGAAGAAAGTGTTGGACTTGTGCCAGGGAGATTTGTATTCAAATTCTGGTTTGGCCATAAACTTTCTTGTCCACAGACTAGCCACTGTTTTTCAGCCTCATCAACAGACAGGTTGAGAACAATATACAGGAGAGGACCGCATATGCTAGTACAACCTCCTTAAAAGAAGGAATTATATTTAAAATGTAACCCCCCCCCCCAAAAAAAAAAACCCGTGATGTAGAGCAATACTAACACCAGCTGGCCACTCTTGTCCTAGAATAAACCAGCCTCTGGTCATCAGTTTTTTTCATTGGAATTCCCATTTGTTGTCTGATTAGTTTGGAGGTTTTGCTCTTTTTGGGGAAGTGTCTTACTGGCATGTATCTATCACATTACATGAGCTGCATTTTTCTTCCTCTTTGGTTTGCAGTAAATGAGAAAAAGAGGAATGCCTAGCCATATTAAAATAATCAAATTCAACTCATCTTGGGTCTATAAAATCTGTATTTATATAATTAGAAAAATGCTGTCTGCAAATTTTAGTGTATCCAAAATGGAAGTACTAGACCACTCTCATTATGTGATGCAGGAATGTTATCACTCTGTACTGAGAAGGCTGCACTGGATAGCCAATTGCCAGACATGATTAAAAGGGATTGTGCTTGCCTTTAAGGCCCTAAATTGTCTGGGGCCACAGCACTCAAACGCCCACTTCCTCCCAGATTGTACAGCCCACCAGATAAAATCCTCCTCACAAGCTTTGCCTTCTATGCAGATGAGAGGCAGGCAGGGGTGGATTGGGGTGAAAAATAGCCCTGGAAAACAGCCCCATTCCACCCTAGCCTATCCCCCCAATAATGGAGGGGAGCCTACTCGTGCAGCCCTGAGCAGGAGGTTCTAGGCCAAGCTGGAGAGGGTGGGGAGGCCAGGGAGGCCTATTCTTCTCCAAGCAGAGCAAGGCCAGACTGGGCCGTTCTGGGGGTGCCATGTTCTCCCTGGCCACCGATGAGGGAGGGGAAGGTTGCCTGCTCCAGATTAGGAAACTCCTGGAGTTTGATGGAACCTGGGGAGGACAGGGACCTCAGTAGGGTACATTGCCATAGAGTCTTCCTTCCAAAGTATCCATTTTTTCCAGAGGAACAGATTTCTGTAGTTAACTGTACCTCTGGGAGATCCCCGGATCCCACCTGGAGGCTGGCATCCCTAGGCCCCCTCCTAGCTGGGCATGGCAAGACAAGTTGGGTGTGTTCCTTGCTGTGGCTGGGTGGGTCCATCTCATTCAATTAGTCACAGTCAAGAAATTGGGCAGGGCTGGCCAGGCAGGCCCTTGACCATGATGAGCCTACCTTTCATCCTCCTTCTGGCTCACAACTACTTTTCTTTTTGGCTAGGGTTGCCAACTTCCTTCTAGGCAGAGCCTGGAAATCTCCCAGTATTATCATTGAGCTAGTCATACCGACTCCAAGGTTTCCTTCCCTCTCAGTCTCAGCAAGTTGAGCCTCATAATCACATACTTGGGAGTTGGGATTCCCCCCCCTTCCAGTGTGCATTGCATATTTACCTGCATTGAACCTGCATGTGCCATAAAATTGTCCACTTACTCAATTTTCCTGGAGCTCTTCAGAATTTTCTTTTGTTTATGTCATCCTGAGAAACTGGGCCACTACACTGCTTACCTCCAGTTCCAGTTAATTTAGATAATAGCCCTGATCTCAGTACCAATCTGCCCCTGCAGGTACATGGCAGCCAGAGACAGGCTGGAAGCTCACCTTGCACCTGCCTGCTTGTCTTTCAAGTGTCAGGCCCAAACATCTCTATATACCCATGCTTTAATAGAGTGGTTTCAAATTATGTAGTCAGCTCCTAGCCTGAGGACAGTTTCTAGGTTGCTAAACATCATATACACCAGTGGTCCCCAACCCCCGGTCCGGGAACTGTGACCGAACCGTGGATCAGTTGGTACCGGGCCGCGGCTCCTCCTCATCCTCCTCCCCGGCTGCTGCCTCGGGGGCTGCCCTGCCACTCTGCCGCTGGCTCACCTTTGGTGCTCTCTGGCGGCCACCATGGCTGGGGCTCCCCCTTGGCATGGCACTGCACACTGAAGTCAGGGGCGCCGGTGGGAAAGCAAGTGGAGCAGGGGCTCAGGCGGCAGTGGTGTCCCTCGACAAAAGACTACCCCCTCCCCCCGGGCCTCATTAAAATTGTCAAGCGTTGACTGGTCCCCGGTGATAAAAAGGTTGGGGACCACTGATATACACAGTTTTAATTCTAAGGCTAGGTTTTCATGGTTTGTATATTTTAATTACAATTTTATGCTGTTTTTATGATTGTATTGTACATTGTAAGCTGCCTCCAGTAGGTCTCCTAATCATAGATATATTGTACATTGTAAGCTGCCTCCAGTAGGTCTCCTAATCATAGATATATATCTTCTAAATATATATCTTCTAAATAAATATACACTGCTAAAACACTGTTGTATCCCAGACTAACAGGGGGCCCTTACTTCTGAGTTAAGCATGTATCAGATTGGGTTGCAAAAGGCATTCTTTAGCACAGTACTCCAACCCACAAGTTCTTGTTTGCAGCTTGGTGCAGTGGTTAAGAGCTGTCGCCTCCAATCGGAGAGCCGGATTTTGTTCTCCAGTTCAAAACAGTTCTGTCAGAGCTCTCTCGGGACCACCTACCTCGCAGGGCGTGTTGTGGGGGAAGGAAAGGTGATGGTAAACCGCTTGCAACTCCTTTAGGTTGTGAAATTGGGGTATATCAGCTCTTCATATCCGCCCCCCAAGCGCACTTCCAGGCACGGAATGGAGCCCCTCCTCTCCTGCTGTGTCCACTCGCCCTATTGCGCTCCCTACCTCCGCCGAAAGTTGGGAGTCCCGGGGCACCTTTCAGAGGAACCAAGTTTTATATAGGGTATAATAAGTTTTTGTGTGCACGGCCACTTCGTCAGATACAAAGCTTATGCCTTGACTGAAACTTGGCTGGGCTGAAAGGGACCCCAACTTCGCCTGGGACACCGGAGATACACGGCCGCCCCCCTCCCCTATCTTCCCCAGGAGCCTTCGCGCCAGCGCCTGCCGGGACCGCACGCAGGTGCCCAATGCAGCCGCTGCTCGGGGCCAGCTCCGCTCTGGCGCCTCTGCCCCCACAGCCACGCGCCGCCCCGGAGTTCAGCCCAATCGCCCCTCGACTCCAGAAGCCTTTCCGGCCCGCCCCACCGCGGCTGCCTTCGCGCCCTCTCAGCCTCCAACAATAGCCCCGCCTGGCCCCACCCTGGAGTAGGAATCGCTGCGTTCGCCAGCTGCCCCCGCCCGCCCGCCCGGGGCGCTGCCTCCGCGCCTTGCGGTCCCTCCCGCGCCTGGGCACCTGCCTGCCATTCCCAGCCTCCCCCCCCCCCACTCGCCGCTGTCCCCGCGCAGCCACTCACAGCTCCCCTCTCTCGTCCCCCCCCCCCCCCCCGACAATGCCGACTCCCCCCAGCCCGCTCTTCACCATTCATAAGTCCCATTCATAGGTTCTTCTCGGCGAGACACGCGCGCCGGCCGCCCCGCCCCTCCCGGCCCCACGCCCACCCTCCGCCCGAGCCCTCCCCGAGCCCAGGGGCGCAGGCGGGTGGGCGGTGGAGGCATCGCACGGCGTCCCGCCTGCCCTCCGCGTCGCCTTCGTTCGCCGGGGCCGGGGACCCTCTAACAAAGGGAAAGGAAGGGAAGGGCTGGTCGGCGAGCGCACGAGGCGAGGGGGCGGCCGGCCGGCAACGGGGTCTGTCCGGATGCGGCGGGCGGCTGCTTGAGCGAGGCGGCCAAGGCAGAAGGCAACGCGGCGCTTCCACCATGGGCTGCTGCACCGGCCGCTGCACTCTGATCTTTCTCTGCACGCTGCAGTTGGTGAGTCGGTGCCCTTTGCGGAGTGCCCCGCTGCCAAGTCCCCCTCCCGCCCCCCGATGATCTGCCACACGCCGGAGCCCTGCTCCTGCCCCTTGCCCCCTGGCACCCCTTGGGCATTGTCAACTCTTCTGCAGTTGTGCCTCCCTCGCTGCCTCGCACAACCTCCGCGGCATGGGCACAGTGCTCTCCGGGAGCCGAGGGTCTGCCTCTCTTGCCGCTTAGGCATGGCCATGGGCCCCTGGGCACAGGTTATCGCTGGCAGGGGGAAGGCTGCTGGCAACCTGTCACCTTTACTTTGTCTGTTGTGGGAAAGCCCCCATCTCCTGGAGAGCAGCTGCAGAAGAGGAAGGGGGACAGAGACACTCCCACCCCAGAGGGTCCAGGGGATTCTCCAGCGGACTGAGGCTGGGTTTTGTCACAGCTCCCTACAGTTTAATCCCCCAGTAGGGAGCGCCTTTAGCAGCTGGCGTTGCTTTAGCCTTGGAGATCCAAAAACGGGAGGATCTCTAGGGACCCCTCCCCCTTTGACTAACCAGTGTGTGGAGCACAGGCTTAGCTGTAAGAAATAATAGAACCAGAAAAGTCACTGCATGTTTCCCATGAAAACAGTGTCGTCTTTCATGCTTAGAGCAAGGACATGCTAGGTTCTTATTTGGATTAAAGTTGTGAATATGGGTGTATTCAAATATAAAACTCATTGCATCTGATACAAAGTGTGCTCTTGTTATGAATATTGTGTGCTCCCAGGGAATAGAAGGGCCTGGAGTAAGGACTGGTTCTCCTTTTTGGTTTCTTGTGCCTGATTGACAGTTCTCTATGTCTGCCAGTTCTCTTGGACTTTGAAGGTAGACTTCTGGGTTTTAGTTCAAGGCAGCATAAAGTGTCTTGTGGTGTGAGGAGATGTTTCCTGGGCATCCCTCAGTGTGCTAAAATCAGATATTTAAATTTTATGCTGTTCTGTGGAAAAACCTCTCTTATTCTTATTGTCTCTGCTTGACAGCTGGGTGTCATAACTGCTTCATGATCAATATGAGGTCAAAGTGTTCAGACAGTACTGAGGGTCTGATAATGAGAGTAATGCATGCCTTTTAAAAATGAGTTCAGGATTACACGGTGAAATCTTAATTTCTTTTCCTGCCAGACTTGCATTTTAGAGTATAGAGTTTAAAAATGGCATTTTTGAGCACATTGGTTGGAACTCTGCTCTTTATTTCCCAGTCATTGAGAGTCACTGACTTGTTTCCATCAAATGGCAAGATTGAGGGGGCGGGGCGGGTGAGGACACTGAATTGGGGAGAAAAGGAAAAGCAAGCTGCCTTTCTGGGTACCTCCTTGGAGGGAAAACGTGTTTTTTTGTTCTAAGTCAATCTTCATTGTGCCTACAGGGCTAAATGGTTGTGGTGTTGTCGGTTGCCAGATCGCTCTTGAATAAATACATATGTGTGTTTGCCTCATTTTATTTCTACTTATTGTGTTTTCATTGTTTACTGTAGTTAGCTTAATTGCTTCCATGAAAACAATTGTTGGAGAATTTAATTCCTGACAGGAATTATAAAACACTGTTCCTTCAGGAATCTGTTATTATTTGTTTAGTTCATTTATACCCTACCTCTCTCCCTAACCTGCCTTACTCATTGAGACCAAAGGGGGATTATGCACAGCATTAAAACAATACAGGACAGTCAAACAGCTCAGTATATCTAATAAGCAGTGCAATAGATCAGGATTACAAAAGATTAGAGACAGTGCAAAAAAGTATCAGACATTTAGACTATTATTGTCATAGCGTGAGTTGTGATTTGATTTACCTGTAGGTTCAGAGATAAAAAGTGGGGGACAAGGTTCAAGGTTTAATCTTAGAGATAATTGGGATTAAATTGGCCAAAAAAAAAAAAAAAAAAGCAGTGGCTGAACTGTTTAGGGGAGGTATACCAAAATGTAACATAAGACAGGTGACATCTCTCAAGGGCATGAAATAAAGGTATGGTGTGTTCACTCGCCCTTAGAAACTTTTCCAACATGACCTTTTATAATGTATTCTTATGAGTTGAATTGAAGTGTTTCTTCTGTCAAAGGAAAGAGAGACCTGGATTTTACATTATGCATTTTCTGATTCTTACTGTTTAGGATTATTTTTACAATTGCATTCATGAACTTTGATTTGAGAGATTGACTAGTCAGAACCACAGAAGACCTGCTTTGAAGTTTAGCTCAGGGGTAATATAACATGAAATTTAACAGTAAATTAGTGCTGGTGTATACTTGTAGTTTCTGAGCTTCTACTCCTTGGCTATTTTGTATCGCAACTCTTAAAATTAGCAAGATGTTACCAGTGATAAACCTAAAAAGCTGGTGATAAAGTCCTAGCCTCAGCATGGCTTGCAAGTACGTTTACAGCCACTGCTGGTAGTAGGGTGGCCAACTCCTGGAGATTTGAGGGTTGAGCCTGGAGAGGACAAGGACCTTGTTGGGATACAGTGCACAGCTGTCCCAGCTCCAAAGGTGGTGCTTCATATGTGGGTACAAGTATCTGATCACCAAAGAACCAGCAATATGATTTCACTTGATAATCTGGCAAATGGATTCATAGTTGCTTGGTCTTTCTGTTCATATGTGTTGTGGTTTGTTACAGGAAGACTGGAAAACCATAAATATGTTAGGAACTACTATTTGACAGCATAAACCAGTAATTTGTGTTTAATTATTAGATTGTTTTAGCTTCCTCTTCAGGTATCAGTTGGCAGAATGATAAACTGAGCATAAAAATGTGATAAGGTAGTCTGTTGAAGAACATGTGGGAAGTTTGTGCTTTCCATTGAATAAAAACTTTCTTGCCCACTGATTTTTACCTGGCTGAAGATGTCTCTACTAATTACACCATTCAGTTCCAGTTTTATTCATCTCACTCGTATACCAGGGAGAACAAAGAGTGACACAGGCCTAAAGGTTATGGTGGAAGTATTTACTATTCTGTTAGATTTTTTGGTAGCTGTAAAGACTGTAAGTAGTATTGAATGTGAATGGCCCCCATAATATGTAGAAGGTTGCATATTAAATGCTTCAGAAACATACAGTATTTTATAACAGGTCCATCAAATGATCAAACAGCTTTCAAATCTGATACTAACAAAATTTCACTCTGTTATAATAATATACTTGCATTGTTTTATAGCCCACTGTCGAATTTCACATCATTTTAGTGACTGATAAATTCCAATCAAGACTAATGCTCTTGGAGGGATGTGCTTTCCTTAAAAAACAAAAACAAAAACAAAAACAGTAGTACCCATATGTTCTGGGACTAAAATCTAATCTAGTAGTCACCAACTGCAAAAAAGCCCTAGGTATTTCCGGAGAGGAAAGTACTTGTGGTGTTGAATTGATGCTTGCTGAAATAGTCACCACTGCGTTGGGGATCTGTGCAGCCCAGTTTCATGAGCATAAAACACTTCTTCCCTAATGCCATACACAGATATGAGTAGTATTTATCTCATCACTGACTTTGGAAAATCACCAAACTACATGGTAACAAAATACAGATCATTTTCTTTACTATTCTGCTTTGATGCCAGAAGCAAATGATATTCATGAGTGAATGATTTATTGGTGTTTGAGGAAAGAAAGCCCTGTTCTACCAGGAAATCATCAGAACTTTGAAAAAAAGTTGCCACCTAATCCTGTGCAAGTTTGCTTTAGAAACAAGTCCCACTGAGTTGAGTGGCACTTGGTTCTAAGAAGTGTGCTTAATGTTGTTGTTTTAGGACAGAATTGGGTATTTGCTGAATATGTGACCATTGCCCAAAACAGCAACCATGCAATTACTTATTTCTCCCATGGTTATGGTTCAGTGTTGAGCATTTGCTTTGTATGAAGAAGGTTCAAGCCCTGGCTTTTCCAGAAGAAGAAGAGTTGGTTCTTATAAGCTGCTTTTCCCTACCCGAAGGAGGCTCAAGGCGGTTTACAGTCGCCTTCCCATTCCTCTCCCCACAACAGACACCCTGTGAGGTGGGTGAGGCTGAGAGAGCCCTGATATCACTGCCCGGTCAGAACAGTTTTATCAGTGCCGTGGCGAGCCCAAGGTCACCCAGCTGGTTGCATGTGGGGGAGCGCAGATTCGAACCTGGCATGCAAGATTAGAAGTCTGCACTCCTAACCACTACACCAAACTGGCTCCAATTAAAAGAATTGGGTAACAGGTGATGTAAAAACCTCTGTCTGAGACGCTGGAGAGCTGCAGATACAGCAAGCAGTACTGACCTTGTTGGCCCAACAGACTGAATTGGTATAAGGCAGCTTCATGTATTCAAGTTATAAGCAACGTTATATATAAAGACAGAGGGAGGGTTCTGCGTAGTTGCTCTTTTTTTGTGCCAGTATTGTATTTAGTGTAATAGCAGTTTAATCTCTTATGCTAAAAAGTATGCTTCTCTAATTTATATATTTATTCATTCACATTTATACACTGCTCTCCCCGAAGGCTCAGGGTGGTTCACCTAGAACTGAGAACTGTACAAGAAACTGTACATATAAATAACTATAACAATTAATATTACTAACTGATAATAACAGGGTAACAGTACAACATTAAACAATAATAATACAAACAAGCCCAGGAGCATAATGCCTTGATGGATTTCTGGGGGCGAGGGCGGCAGGGATCCTGCAGATGTTGCCGGTTGTGCCTGGCCTCAGCCAAATGCCTGGCAGAAAAGCTCCCTTTTGCAGGCCCTGCAGAACTCTATTAGTGCCGTCAGGGTCCTGATCGCCTCTGGGAGCTCATTCCACCAGGTGGGGGCCAGGACAGAGAAGGCTCTGGCCCTGGTCGAGGCCAGACGGACTTCTTTAGGGCCAGGGACCATTAGCTGGTTGGTGGCGGTGGAGCGTAGAGCCCTTTGGGGGGCATAGGAAGGGAGGCGGTCCCTCATGTACACTGGGCCCTGATCGTGTATGGCCTTGAAGGTAATTACCAGAACCTTTAACCTGATCCAGAATTCAACTGGCAACTATTGCAGTTAATGGAGAATGGGCCGGGTGTGGGATCTCCACGGTGTTGTTGTGAGGATCCTGGCCACTGTGTTTTGGACCAGTTGTAATTTCTGGGTCAAAGCTAAGGACAGGCCTGCGTAGAGCAAGTTACAGAAATCCAGTCCAGAAGTGACCGTTGCATGGATCACTGTGGCTAGGTGGCCAGGTGCTAGTAGCTTGGCTTGGCAGAGATGGTAAAATGCCAGTCATGCTACCTTTGCGATCTGGGCTTCCATTGTGAGGGAAGCATCCAGGATCATGCCCAGGTTCCTGGCAGAATGAGCCATAGAGAGCTGCACACCATCCAGTGTGGGCAGGCGCGCTTCCTCACATGGGCCCTTCTTACCCAGCCACAGGACCTCCGCCTTTGAAGGACTGAGCTTCAGACGACTCTGCTTGAGCCATCTCGTCACAGCTTCTGGGGAGAGTCAGGGTGGCAATCCATCAGGAGGAATCGCAGGTCTTTTAAAGCATGGAAAAGGGGATTGGCTGCCTGGCTTGATTGACAGGCAGAAGAGTGTCGCGTATAGACCATGTTGCTCTCTTCCACCATTTCAAGCAGTCATGTGGAGCGAGAAAAGCACAATGGGAGTAGAGAAGAGCGAGACAGGAAAATGGTGAGGAGAGGCCGGGAGGTGTGATTATATTTAGTGTTATGCCATTCTGCTGGCATAACACTATTTTTAATGATGTGCGGAAATGCCCCCAGTTTTGAATTCTCTCTGCGGTGTAAGCTTCTTGGGTGACCTTGGGCCACGCATACCCTCTCAGCGTAATCTACCTAGCAGGGTTATTGTGAGAACAAAATGGAGGAGAGGAGAACAATGTTAGTTACTTTGACCCTCATTATAGAGAAAGGTGAGGTATAAATGAAGTAAAGAAATAGATAGGAGAAGCAGCAGCAGCAGAAGAGTTGGTTCTTAAATGCCACTTTTCTCAAAGGAGTCTCAAAGAGGCCTACAATCGCCTTCCCTTTCCTCTCCCCACAACAGACACCCTGTGGGGTAGGTGAGGCTTGGACAGAATAACGTTATCAGTGCTGTGGCGAGCCCAAGGTCACCCAGCTGGCTGCATGCGGAGGAGGAGCAGGGAATCAAACCCAGCTCACCAGATTAGAAGTTGGTGTTCCTAACCACTAAACAAAGCTGATAGGTGGTTGACCATTTTCTTTAAAGTCAGAGTTAGCAGTTGTAGATTGTATCATATGGTTTTGTGCCAATTGCAGCTCCATGGATAAATGGGTGTTTCAGAAATGGGCTTTGTATGGAAGTCAGTGCTATAGAGGTTTCTCTGTAACTGAACATCTTTCACACCAAATTTAAGAAATTTTGTTTTCTTCTTGGGACATGCAATCTTGATCCCAATATAAATATCAAGGTATTTGGGAAGCCATCCAGATGAGGGGGGGGGGGAGAGGGAGCGCTTCCCAAAGGTCTGCAAAGGCCTTGCAGAGGGCCGGTGTGTGCTTTCCAGGTTTATTTATTTGTTATTTTTATTTGCTGCCCTATCTCTGGGGACTTGGGGTGGATTACCTTAGCTGGGTATAATTTGGGATTTTATATGTCTTTTTCCTTTTGATTGGGAGGCCAGCACATTTCTTATGTTGTTTTTAGGCCTCAACGGTCAGCCTGGTGGAATAATTCCTTCTTGCAATCCCTGTGGAACCAGAAGTGTGTTTCCCCGAAAACACCCTGGCTTTGATTGAGGCCAATTTAATCTCCTTGGAACCAGGGATGGTGAGCAAATTTTGCTTCCTAGTTCTCAGAATTCTCTGGGGGATGTAGAGAAAGAGGCTGTCCTGCAGGTATGATGGACCTAGACCGTTTAGGGTTTTAAAGGTAATGAACACAACCTTGAATCTGATTTTGTCTCCAATATGGAGCACTTTAAAACACTTTAATTTTGTTTGCGTATACCACCTTTTTAATCAACTTGCACCTTGTATAATCATTAGGATAAAATTACTGTCAAATTTGTGCCATTAATGGTTGTGATATGACCATTCATAATGGATTTACAGCTAATTTGCCGAACAAAGATCATTAGTCACTTGGATTTCTTATGGGCTTAGAATCCTGTGACTTTTAGTTCTTGGGGAATGATTGTGTGTGTATATCCCAGTATCTACTGCAAATTTACCATGGAAAACCATGCTCACCTCTGATATTATGCCACATACACATTCTGACAATATTATGTGTTTTATACTCACCTTCTTGCATGAGATGAGACATTTTGCTGATGTCCACTTCAGAGTTAACGGTTACAAATAGCAGATAAGTAGCTTTTCAACTGAATGATTGGAATTTAAAATGAAAACTTAAGTTTTGTTAGTACATTCCATATTGTTCAATTGGTAAAAAATATTAGGCTTCATGTATTGCATATATTTCAGTTTTCCCCAGAATTTAGGTTTTTTTCTCAAAAAACCTTTCCTGTTATTTCAACATGTCCTGAAATTTTTATGGGATGCCATATCATAGTATTTCAGTGTAGCGTGCAGTAGAAACTTAGCTTTAAGGCTATAATACATTTTACAAAATGTTTGTGTTTTGGTTCCACTGAACAAATGTCAGTTGATTAAGAATGTACTGAAAGGAGAGACTTCATGAATCCAGTTACATGAAAACCTGATAAATAGAGTAGATATTTGCCATGGGCAAACAATGACAAGACCATTGTATTAGATAAGAAGAATTTTCCTGTAGGTAGAAAAAAGAAATACAAACATTGATGTAAGGGGTGAATTGATTAATAGTACTGACAAATGTAATGATTACAGGAATTAGTCTGTTGTTTTAATTAAGGAAGCAGGTGCTCTGGTTCATTATGAACTCAGTTTCACAGAAGTAGATTAGTATTTTCATGGGAGTATTTCTTAGTGAAATGACCCGTCCACTCATTTCTTAAAATATTTTTCTTTTCATTGTTACTTGATCAATTATAGGTTTGTGTGACATTGTAATCGGCTTACTTAGCCCCAAGCTAGTAGGATCCTTCAAAGATGGAATGCACATTTGTACAGAGCCAAAAAGTTCATATTTTGAATAATTGTGAATAATTTAATACAGTGATAGATTTTATGTGAGATTGCACACATCAGAACCAGAGTTATCTGATTAGTTATTGAAACACATATTGTTGATAGCATGTTCCTTTGTTTGAACAGTTGTTGCATGGTGTGGTCAAGTTGTTTGTGGGTTTCATTTTAATGAAGCTGTCTGAAATATGTGTCTCATCTCAATAATAGTGGCCTCAGGGATTCATTTGCCACAATACAGTAAGTTATCTTAAAGTTATCTTTCTATTTGTTATTGATTGTACTTCATTTGTATCCTTCCTTTCTCTGGGTGAGGACCTAAAGTGGCTTGCATAGTCCTACAATTTCCATGCTTTCATTGTATCCTCACAAGAATTTCTGAGGTAGGTCAAACTGAGAATGTGTGATGGCCCAAAGTCACCGAGCAAACTTCTATGGTTAAATGGGTGTTATAAACTGAGTTTCCCTGATCCTAGTTTAATTACTACAACACACACCATATTACATTAGTAATCCAACTCCTCCTTATTTTGAGGGGTAGTTCATAGATAATGTGATCGCCCTTCCCTAACATCCCAAGTATTAATTTGCAGTGTACTATCTGGCAAGAAACGGCATTGGAATATATGACAATTGCATCTTAAGCACAAAAGTACATCGTCCGTTCCCAAACAGCAGACCTTGGGACAATAGGCTCTCCAAGAAAGGTGGTACAAATCCCATCAGTTTCAGTCTCTCCTTCCCCTCACATGGAACTCAGCTAGGTATTGCTAATAACTCACCCCACCTTAGTACTTTCCTGTTCATCAATCAAGTGGTCATCAAGAACCATTAACATCTTTAGTTCTTCTCTAGCACAGCAGTCACAGGTATTGTATACCACCTGGGAATGCATGAGTTCACTCTGATCATTGTTCCCACTCTGGTCAACCCATCACATTATTCCTAGATTCTTTGTGAAATACAGACAATTTCATCAACACATTGTTTTAGGGGCTATCGTGTCATCTATCGCGGTGGTCCCCAACCAGCGGGCCGCGGCTTGGTGCCAGGGCAGAGAAGGCCCTGGCACCAGGACGCGGCTCCCTCTCCCCACAGGGCCACGCCGGGCCGTGCATGTGTGTGTGCGCCATGCGCGATGCAAACGTGCATTCGTGGAACACCCGTGCATGCACGCATGCACGGCCGGGTTGCACATGCGCATTTGAGGCATGAGCAGCATTCCAGCGCATGCACGGCACTCCCATGCATGCGTGTTTGCAGTGTGCATGGCACAAACGCACATGCGTGACCCTGCTGCATGCATGCATGGCATGCGCAGCCGGGCAATTGCCCTCCCCACCACCACCGGTCCGCAGCCTGAAGAAGGTTGCAGACCACTGATCTATAGCCTGAGGCTACATTTTCCCCACAAATTAGACTACCCAATACTATTCTTTCTGTGTGTTCTGTGCCTCCTCACACCCTGACCTCCGTGCAGACCTGTTTCCTCTTCCCATGAAACACTGATTGTTTTGTTGTTTATTTGAAACTTTTCATGTCATGATAGGTAAATATTACCTCTCCCCACCAATGCTATCCTTTTTTACCCCTTGCTTTTGTGTGCTTGCACTTTAAATCCTTTTAAATAAAAACAACTTTCCACTTTACTTTTTACTGGTTTATTTAGAGTTTCTTAAAGAAATATCCTAGTATACATAGGTAGAGATCCTGTTGTTACCACCTCTTTCTAAACTAATTTCCCCAACTAAATTCAAATACCTCCAATTTGGGTAATAATTAGATTTCAAGTAGAATAGAACTACAATATGAAGATTTTCGGTGTTATCCGATTCGTCATCTGGCATTCTGAAAGCATTTTTGGACACACAACTGTACTATATAATTTCCAGGCTTGTCTGCTAACAGAAGACTCCAAATTATTGTTCTTCTGTATGACAATGAAGTTAATGAACCTAATGAAGAACTTAAAGGGAGGGTATGAAAAATTCACATGGAGTCTACAAAAGATTTTATCCAAAGAAGATTGGTTAGCTATTGTTGAAATTCATAACTGTTTTAATCTGTTGACTGCTATTTTCAGATTCTCATGAATCTTGATCAGATAAAGAACCTTGTAGACATGTGGCCAGGTTTCATGTTACCTTGAATTGCTTCTTAGCCTCTATCAGTTGGTTGTAGTGGTGGAACCCAATAGCAGCCACAGTGGTAGTGGAACCATTCCAAGTCTGGCCGTGGTGGCAATGGAGCCTGGCAGCCGCTGTAGGCCTAGTGGTGGAGTTTGGCAGCCCCTCCAAGCTGGGAGTAGTTCCCATACACCAGGGCTCCCAGGGAATCAAGCTAGATGGCAATGGGTGTGGGGAGACTTTTACATGCTCTCCACTTGTATTTGTGTAAAAGTAATGTTCTTTAATAGAGCAGGTGCAGTGTATACTGTATTACCTAAAGCCATAAAATACGTTAGGTTGTTGCCAGTTGATTCCGTAATTGCTACATAAAAGGAAATCACTTGCAAAACATAAAATCAGCTTTCCCAACAGATGTGTACCTTAAATAGTTTTTGAGCTTTGTTAAAACAACAGGTAGATTAAAAGCGGGAATGAAATTAAATACTAGCGACATTCTTATGTGAGTACATCCAAGCCAACCCAAAACTCCTCTGACTATCCCATTTTGAATTGTTCTATTCTCTTCTGTAACATTAACCTTATACACTGACATCAGCCCACAGTTTCTGTGCATTTGCTCGCAGGAGTCAATGATATGGAAGAGGAACCCACTGCTTTAGAAGTAAAATTCAGAGGAAAACAAATCCTAAGGCATCCTTATTATATTAAAATACTTTATGGGTGAGCCTTCTGATGAATTTTAGATGTAATCAGTGAAGTTTAAATTGTACCATTTTCAGGCAGGTAACAGAAAGTTTAGAATCATGTGCTTTTTCTGTCATATAAATTATAGTTCCCTAACAGAGTAGTGCTGGAGGCATTATCACAGTATTTAGTGTAATCTCTTTTTCTTTTTGCTTTTTTCTGTGTGTACAGTGAAATCTTTCTGAATTTCCTAAGAATCTATATATCTGTATCTATAAAGCCGGCTCAAGGTTGACTCAGCCTTCCATCCTTCCGAGGTCGGTAAAATGAGTACCCAGCTTGCTTGCTGGGGGGTAAACGGTAATGACTGGGGAAGGCACTGGCAAACCACCCCGTATTGAGTCTGCCATGAAAATGCTAGAGGACGTCACCCCAAGGGTCAGACATGACTCGGTGCTTGCACAGGGGATACCTTTACCTTTATAAAGAGTCCAAACCTACTACAAAAAAAATCAGAATCTCTAATATAGAGATATGAATTATCCATTTTTATTAGGAAGACTATGGTTACACAAAAGCTAATTGGAGGTGGTACTTAATTTTCCTATTGTTTTCTCTTCCTAAGGAAAGCCACTGCATTGTAAGTGCGTGAGTTTTCATATTTACTCATAAGCATGAAGGCAATTATTTTTCTTCTATTGGAGAAGACTTTTTATATTTTATTGCACTGGGCTGATATGTGATCTACATTCTACAGGATTCCTGAATACCTCTAATGTCACATAGACTTAGTATCACAGTCATTGTAATGCAGTGGGAAGATCAATGTGAGAGAGCAGCAATGGTGAAAACAATTTCAAAAGGTAGCTTTAATATTGTGTACTTAAAATAATAGTATAGGAGCAAAATTACTCCAGAGAATTGTACCCAAAGTCCAAGCTCATCAAATCTACATTAAAGGGGATTTAGAGGCTTACTACACCTAAACCTAGAATAGAGGTGATATACAGAGAAATGAGAGCTTCCTAGTATTAAGCACAGTTTATAATTATTCAACAAATTTAATTGTATTGCACAGTTGGGCCTTAAAAGCATTCAGGCAAGTTGTTAACCATATGGAACTTTGTTGTGTCAAATAATTATGTTTATAATCAGATTCAAATATTTTAAATGTTCACTATCCTGCTGAATACCTTGCATTCCACAACCTTTGTTGCTCATTCTCATTATATTTTCTCTCATTCCAATTTTTATTTAATACTTTGTTAGCTCATATTAAGCCATTTCTTCAGGTATGGACTTATTAGTAAAACTGAATATACATAAGACATTTCTGGTTTATCCACATTGAAAGTGGATTTCTGGTTTATCCATTCACATTGCTACATAAGCACACTGCTGCTAAGGGAAATTTGAAAAGGGCAAAAAGAAAATAATAAACTTTAAGCACAAAGTAACATTCCTGAAACATTACTTATCATTGATAACATTGTCCATCTCAGAAGTTCAGCATGCTCTAAATAATGTTTGTGGAGGGAACTATTTATTTTATTGTGAAAAGCACAGTGCATCTTGTTATTGTGCAAGAGACTAGGAAAAGCATAGTTTAGAGATACTTTGTCTTTCATTAGGCAAATGCCAGCATTAAAGTAAGGATCTGAGGCCAAGAGAGCTGTCCCTGAATTTACCTGGACTGATGGCTCTTGGGTGGATGCCACGGGTCATTCTGATGGCTGGAGCAATCACAACAAGAGCCAACTAGCCTAAGCACAGGGAGGCTTAGATGGGATGCTCCCCAGTATGGCTGCACCTATCTTTAAACCGCCCGTGGCGCCGGGCTAAATAAATGGTTAAGCGGCTCTAAGGCGGGATGTGTCCGTGATGAGGAAGGGTCCGGATTGGACCCTTCCTCAGGACAGACAATTGGAGGGACTAATCGGCAGGCGCTTTGCGCCTGCCGATTGGTCCCTCTGATTCCCAGCCCCAGCAACTGCGAGCTGCGCGCAGCGCGGCTCACAGTTGCTCCCGGCCTGATGCGGTGAGAGGTGCTTTGTGCCTCTCGCCGCCTCAGGCCGCCGCCCAAGGGAGCCCCCGGCAGTCGTGCGGAGCGCGGCTGCTGGGGGCTCCCTGCCCGGCGGCCTGACACAGCCGAAAGACCGCCGCCGAGGGCAGCCCACGCCGCATCAGGACGCCGCAGAAGAAACACTGCCGCCTGGGGCAGCCCCCCCGCCTCAGCCCGCCGCCGCTGCCGAAAGCCCGCCGCCCAGGGGAGGACCTGCTGCCCGACGGAGCCCCCGACGACAGTAAGTGCCTAGCTTCCGCTGTATTAATCATACAGCGGGCTTGATTACTAGTCATGCATAACAGGGAGGAGGGGGGGCTCTGCCACCAAGCTATGGATGCATTAAATCCCACAAATGAAGCTAGTGGTGTCCCCTTCCCTCTCAGGCCATCACGGGCCAGAGACATTGCCCTCTATAGTAGCAGAGAGATAAGGGTGCAGGTTTGGGCTGTGAATCTAATAATTTCTGTTACCCACAGCCAGCAAGACCACACCTCCTTTCATGGGGCTTTAAACAAATCCCAGGCTAACCCTGTTCACAGGAAATCCTCTAGAAGGCAGGAAGCAAGGTAGCCAAGGAGGATGGACCAGATCTCAGCATTTTAGTCAGAGGAGTTTAGTAGAACAATGGACACAGCCCCCCCCCCCGATCCTTTGTCTATGATCCACCATTAAAGAATGTGGAGGGCATGGCAGGCCTGGGCTCTGTCCCTTGGGAATCTGAGCCTGGCAGTAAAGATACACGGAGAATGTTAACTTTGTCAAGCCTTGTTACTTGCACAAACTAACTGATTTATTAATAATACTTTACGGCACCTTAAAAATTCTACTAGCTAAAGCTGGATAGTTCCATTTATACAATGATCTATTTATCCTTGCCTTTCACATTTTAATTGGCTCTTGTGCCACGGAGCTTCAGGCAGTCTGTATTTTTGCCCTTCTTAATTTTATATTTACAATAATTCTGTCAGGTCAATCAGGCTGAGAAAAGGAATTGGCCCAAGACTGCATAAGTTTTGAACCTAGTTTTCCTTAGTATTTGTATGACAGTTTAATCATACTTCTTAACCACTACAAAATGTTGTAGGATTAAGCTTATTACTTCAGTGCAGTACATGTTCAAATGAAGTTATAGTACTATTTTTCTTACATAATGAGTTTGGTGGCTGCCATTTTACATTCCTTTGTAATGAGTTTATTCCACCTGAGCATGACCTTCAAAGTGCTATATAAATTAACCAGTTTTCATATAAATTCATTAGGTATCTACCATGCCTTATAGAAAAAACTCAGGCAGATTGGAAATGGCTCCCTTTTAGAATCTGAAGAGAAGAGCATGAAAGATGGTTTCATTTAAACAATGCAAAGTACAATGGTATTTGTAGCTGAGAAAGCCGTTCTCATGGGGATTATGATGAAGAAAAATATAGTTCTTCAAGCCCAAATAAAAGCACTGTTTCTGTTTAAAATTGGTTAATTGCCTTCCATCTACTTTGGTTTTCAGTACATTTTAGAGAACCTAGACAAAATATTTAGTAAATGATTTGGGCAGGAAGTGGTTTTCCAAAAAAATGCAGAACTTCCAGAAATTCAGCTGTATCGCCCTCTTCAGTGGAAGCCTGTTTGCATTTGCAGTAATAAATTATTTCCTGAATCTTAAGGCAAGGGAGGGCAGACTTAATAGTTGTGGAAACTACTTAATTTTTTTTCAAGAGCTTTGGGAGTTCCTAGTCACAGAAGACTGTTTCAGTGGGTAAAAGTAGTAGCAGAACAGCACTTGGTAGGTGAAGCCAGTCACAAACAATAAGAACATGGGTCATCTAGTCCAGCATCCTATCTCACACATTGACCAACTAGTTCCTAAGGAGGACCAACAACAGGACATAGAGGCCAAGGTCTTCCCATGATGTTGCCTCCTGGGTTTGGGATTCAGAGGTCTGGGATTCCCCTCAGTCACCCTAGATAGTAGGCACTGATAGACTTATCCTCCATTAATAACTTGTATAAAAATTACAGTGTTTCAGAGCAGGTGTCCAGTGCTCAAATGGGGAAATATTTTATTTGCTGCTTTCCAAAACCATTTTCTCCATTTTAACCTGCTCCACAAACTAAATATGTATAAACATAGGGGGGAGAGTTGACTGCATATTTCACTTTCTGAGAAAGGGTGCATGAATGTAAGCATAAAGTAAGAGAGATTGATTGGAAAAAGTATTGCTGCTGGCTGTGAATAAATGTCATAGACCCCAAAATGTCCACTTAAATTTCACTGTAATTGGGCCTACACTACAGGAGTGTTGTGAGGGAACAATGAATATCTCTCTGGATTAATTAATAAACCAGGGAAAAGCAGTTTGGGCTTGACACTTTTCACCAGCATTGTGTAATCTGGTGCCAACAAAAGCAAGTACAAGGTAGAGAGGACAATGAGATACCAGTTCACACCTCAGCTAGAGAGTCACACTTTGGAATACAGAGTTTAAATGACTGAAGAGTAGAGAGTATCCCTTTCCTTTGGACAAGAAGAGAAGGATGATCCACAAGAGGACAGGCAAGAGGAGAGTAGGGGGCTTTTCGCACCGGGATCTTTGTTGCAAATTGGTCACTGAACGAAAAATCGCCATTTAAAATAGTGGAATTCGTCGTTATGCATACCTGCCTTTGTAGTGGAATCCAGTTGCGTTTTGTAGCTTCCGGTCTCGGCAGAAAAGGAAGCGCTATTTCCAAGCTCGTCCCGCCCCTGGCCATCAAGCAGTCAATGGGCAGCCGTTAGCATGCTCCCAAACAGCCCCTTTCCCTTTAAGAAAGGTTTTTTTTAAAAAAAAACAGACCCATTGTAACGAATCTGTGTAGATTCGTTGCAACGGAGAGACCCATCCAGCTGCCTAATGTGAGCTGTCGTTTGATCGTATGATCGTTGCCACGCTGCCTCAAGTGATAAAAAAAAAATCCCCCCCCCCTCTCACGGGCCCGATTTTCGGCTGAATTAATGTGTAAAAAATAAAGGGACTTTATTTCAGCAAACGGGCTTTTATGTGGTTTGTGCTTAGTGACTAAAGGTGAAGGACTGAAGCCAGGGAAGCCTCTAAACAGAAAGAGGCTCGCTGGTGCGTTTATCCCCGCTCGCTCGGAGAAAAAAAAATGGCGATCGCTTCGCCGGAAGTTTGGAGGACAGGCTCAGGAGGAGGGACTTTGAAGAAACCGCAACAATGTTAACGCACAGGTCTTTATCGCTAGTGTTGCAGATTGTTTGCAAGAGTGTAGCGCTTTCCGGAGGGTGAATCCACTTTTTGGGATTCCCCTGAAAGCGCTACAACGAAGCGCTTTTTGCTGATCGGTTTCAGGAGTGTTGCAGATTGTCTACGACGTCGTGCGTTATGGCAAATCAATAGCGTTTCCAATTGGCAACCATTGTGCGATTTTGAAGCCGTGCAAAAAGCCCCTAGATATTCCCTGATCACGATGAAGAAGTGCTGAGTTTTTGTTGGACATTGTATGAAGCCTTACCTTGGAACTCCAACTTGACAACAGAAGTCCCAACTCTGAAAACTGGGGTGATGCAACTTTGCTGTGGTCTTGTACCACCAAGGAGAAAGTGACTGTCCTTATTTTGACATCTGTTAGGGAGAAATTTAGAAAAAGGATAGAAGGATGGCATATATTTGTTTTTCTGTTTAGTTCTGTGGCATAGAGAAATTTTTCTGTACCCATACCATGCCATGCTTAGTTTTTGTTTGTTTGTTTGTTTATTTTTATATACCACCCTCCCCTGTGGCTCAGGGCGGTTTACAGGAGAGAAAAAAAAACAGTACAGATATTGTATCTGTACTTTTATCATCAAAGGGAAAGTGTCCCAAGTGTCCAAGAAAGACTGATGGAGTACCAAACCTCCCGCAAGAGATGCACGTACAATTAGGGTGTGTGTGACAATACTGAGTGAATAGTGGATACAGGGGAGTAAAGAAGTGAAGGATGTCTTCAGGCTGTGACATAGGATAGCCATGGAGCTTTTGAATTCCCGCTGGACAGTGATGGGATCTCAAGAGGACCATTTTCTACACTGTCGTTTTCCCATACAACACAAAAGCAGAAAACAACACTGTGTTGTTTTCTGCTTTTGTGTTTGATGTTTTTTACACAGTGTACCTTCCTTGTTTCATTTTCCCATCCAAGGCATAGGTGTCTGTGCCTCTTTCTCCTTTGCATGAAAGGGAAAGATGACAGAAGCTACTGTAGAAGCTTTCAAGGAAGGTTAAGGCATGGACTACTATAGCACCAGAAGAGAGACAAAGAGCTCATTTTACTTGCTTGGAGAGTGACTGATCACTCCCAAGTGACCTTCTGCCCACTCTTGGCTCAAGGAGAATGCATGTTTTTAAAGAGTACAAAACGGGTTCAGAAGAACATGTGCAGGTCTTTACTTGAAATACCAGAAGATGATAGAATATCCAGTATCTTTCAGAAGGTCCTTGAACTTTTAAGAATGTGTCCATAAATGACTGCAGTCATGCCCCTGAATGTGTTTTGCAAGTACAAACAGTATCAGGTATGACATTGGATGAAACCATTGAATCATTACAATGCCAAGGAGACAAAAAGTACTTTTTTCTAATCTAAAAATGATGTGGTTGAGAATACACACATAGAGGCATCCTCGGGGAAATTTTTCTTTCACACATGAATCTGCTGGCTCTATTGTCTAACATTTCACTATTATAGCAGTTTCATTTTGTAATGTTTCACAGGTATTGACACCATGCTGAGTATCTTGGGTCATATATTATTAACATGTAAGCAATTTTGCAAGACTAAAATTGTGTTCTCATTATTGATACTTCTTTTAATCGTTCAGCTTTTGACAGATCTGGCTTTGCTGTGGTTTTTGTTTCTCTGCAACAAGAGCGAATGTCAAAACTTGCAGGCTGCCCTTCAAGATGTATCCAAGGCTAGCTAGCTATTGATTTCCTAAAAACACCTTCGGATCTTAAGCCTATCCTTTCAAGCAATCACAAGTGCTTCTAACTGGTTGTTGGAAGTTTCAATATTTAAAAAAATACTCAGTGCCCAGCTGTGGAAATTGAATTGTTGCCCAATAAAACAAAAGTGGAGGGAAAATTATTCTCTGCTGCCACCAGGTCCATAGCAGCCATGGTCAGAGCACTGACATCCAGCGTTTGCACTGAAGGGTATTAGAACCTCTTGTTTACTTAAAGGTATTTGTGAGGCTCCTGGATGTGCTTCTATAAGAATCTCCATGTCAGTGGCTTCACTGCATGGGATATGTTGGTGACTATGTTGATTGCTTGGAAACTCAATTGTCAGTACACTGCCATCGTCCATGAGAGGTAACTCACCAGACAGCGTGATCCAGGGACAATGCCTGACCATGGCATAGGAATCCATCCATGTGTCCTTGCTTTCTCTTAAGATCATGGAGAACTGTCCCAAGGTTATGGCTTTAGATTCATTGCAACGACCACATTGTAGGGACAAAAAGTGTACCACCCAAGACAAAAACCAAGACCCAAAAGCACACATATTAAATACACATACTAAAAATTAAAAGGCACACAGAATTAAAAACACACCATTTTAAAAGCTGTGATGGTTGGAGTTTTAAGAATGAACTCCCAGTTACTTTTCTTCATCTGTTCAGATTGAGGACAAAGATATAGGCAGAGGAACCTTTAAACCTTCCCTTGCAGCAGCTTCCAGGCCTGAAACAATACTGTGGAACTGGGTTTTATATGGAGTAAACATGACAGTTCTTATATGATCAGAATTTGGGGGTAAATAGTAGGCTTGTGGGGAAATGTCGCCTTGGAAAAATGTCTTAAACCCATGTTCACAATGTCAAGTCCAAATCCAAATTAAAGCTACTTAACTAAATAAATAGAACTCACAGAGCTGCCTACAGTTTGGGCCTCATATAAATAGCATAAATACTGGGGTCATTGAAGCGAATATGATCACCACAAACCTTGTTTATACACAAGTTGAGACTCCACACTAGATTGCCTTACTGCTCTTGGTTGATGTTCATTTTGAATGCTGTCTGTGCAGTAACTGCATTTGGTCCAAGTGCAATGACCAGGTTGGGCCTCTACTAAGCTACAATTATAAATTGCTGTTCCTCTAGAGCAGGGGTAGTCAAACTGCGGCCCTCCAGATGTCCATGGACTACAATTCCCATGAGAATTCATGGGAATTGTAGTCCATGGACATCTGGAGGGCCGCAGTTTGACTACCCCTGCTCTAGAACCTGTACAATCCGCAAACTTAATTTCAGTCATCAGAAACAAAAGAACCCCTCTCAGAGTCACGTATGGACATGACCTACGTATTGACCATGAAATCACGTGCAGCTTGTAGATTCAGGTGGGTATTTGATGAAGTGTGCATGTACATGAAGCCTATACCCGGAATTAAACATTGTTGGTCTTAAAGGTGCTACTGGACTCAAACTTTGTTTTACAGTTCGTAGTCTCTCTGAATCAAACTTCTGGATACATTGCCAAACATTTATCTTTTAATTGGGTCATTTCATCTACCATTCCTTTTTGTTGTTAATGTGTGCAGTGCTGGAATATACGGCACTACAAGTGCAACAAGCTGTGAGATGCATTTTAGTGATGGAAATGTTTTTAAAACAAAGGAGTTTTATGGAGGTACTAGATATTAAGCCCGCTGTGGGCAAAATACAGCGGGCCCTAGGATGATGGATGGGTGGAGGGATGGGGTGAAGGAAGGAGGAAAAGGAGAAAGAGAGACAGAAAGACAGAAAGAAAGGGAGGAAGATAGAGACAGAAGAAGAGGGAGAGAAACAGGTAGCCAGAAAGAGGCAGATGGAGGAGAGGGAAGAAGGGAGAAAGGGAAAAACAAAAGGAATGCTGGGAGGAAGGGAAGGAGAAAGGGAATGCTGGGAGGAAGGGAAGGAGAAAGGGAATGCTGGGAGGAAGGGAAGGAGAAAGGGAATGCTGGGAGGAAGGGAAGGAGAAAGGGAATGCTGGGAGGAAGGGAAGGAGAAAGGGAATGCTGGGAGGAAGGGAGGAACAGAGTAAGGTAGGTGGCCTTGGGACCTTCTGCTGGGCCCAGGGGCAGGCTCAGCTGCCCAAGGGCCCGGCAGAAGGCTCGGGACGGGGGCGGCAGGCTTTGCGGCCTACTGCCGGGCCCAGGGGCAGGCTCGGCTGCCCCAGGGCCCGGCAGAAGGCTCGGGACGGGGGCGGCAGGCTTTGCGGCCTACTGCCGGGCCCAGGGGCAGGCTCGGCTGCCCCAGGGCCCGGCAGAATGCTCGGGACGGGGGCGGCAGGCTTTGCGGCCTACTGCCGGGCCCAGGGGCAGGCTCGGCTGCCCCAGGGCCCGGCAGAAGGCTCGGGACGGGGGCGGCAGGCTTTGCGGCCTACTGCCGGGCCCAGGGGCAGGCTCGGCTGCCCCAGGGCCCGGCAGAAGGCTCGGGACGGGGGCGGCAGGCTTTGCGGCCTACTGCCGGGCCCAGGGGCAGGCTCGGCTGCCCCAGGGCCCGGCAGAAGGCTCGGGACGGGGGCGGCAGGCTTTGCGGCCTACTGCCGGGCCCAGGGGCAGGCTCGGCTGCTCCAGGGCCTGGCAGAAGGCTCAGGACTTCGGGAGTGGGCTTTGTGGCCTTCTGGCGGGCCCAAGGGCAGGCGAGCCTGACCCAGGGCCCGGCAGAAGGTCCCTGGGCGATGGGAAGCCGGCCGGAGGACTTACCGCTGGGGAAGGCTTCTTCCTCTGAGCGGCAACTCCCCGGCCGGCCCAGGCGAGGCTGGGCCAACCAGCCAATGGGGAGCCGCGCTTTGCGCGGCTCCCCTTTGGCTGCTTGGCCCTCGAGTGACACTCGGAGGGCCCAATCAGGAGCCGCTTCGCGGCTCCTGATTGGGCCCTCCGAGTTTTTATCCTGGACAGGGCCCGCCCTAACTCCTCCCCACTTGCCCTTACTCCTTTATTCCTCCCGCTCCTCCGGAGCGGGGGGAGGGTTAAAGATGGTGGATTCTGCATTATGAGACAATGTAAGAATGCATGTGTACAAATCGATCTGGACAACTCAGTATTTATTAACACACACTGAATAGTGCTGTAATGCCAAAATAGTAAGCCTAAACTCAGAATTGTCAACTGTTGTTGTCTTTTTTGTAAAAATGTCCTATTAAGTTAGGGATGGCAGCACCTGTGGAATTATGGTCTATATGTACAGGTCTCCCCCCCCCCCTTGGGTCAGATACATTTTAGCTGTTCAGGTGCAGTCAAATGGTGCACTGAATGTTCAGCTCTTATAATTACTACTTTCAAGCAGGACATGAGTGAATCACCAGATGATTAAACATCCTTTGTAAATAAAATCAATTCCCCATCACAGTGGCTTACTTTTCAATTAAGACAGCTTCTTTTCCAAAACCAGTCTTTCTATTATAGATATTTATATGTGCTGGTCAGAATCAGACTGCGTTGCTTAACCATGTGACATTTTTTCCGTTCGTTTAAGCATTTCTATCTTGAGTGCTTCTAAAATGTTGATGAAAGTTGGCCCTTAGGCTAACATGTTCATACTCCATTAACACCATGAGTTGCCTTTTGGAAAATCTAGCAGCAATAGTATGCCTGCTTGCTTACAGGCTGAAGGAACATGAAAAACTGTGCGGCTTTCCTTACAGTGCCCCCACCCCATTCTTATACATATCAAACCATGTTTGATTTTCTGTTATGATAAAAATCCATAGAGTTCTTTTTATAAGACAGGTTAGAATCTGGCCCCTAACTAGTCATCTTTAAATTTCACTGAACAAATCTGGATAGTTCATGTAACAAAAACCTTTGCCCTATGACTTGTTTCCCCACACACAAACACTCAGCATGAATGGTTAGTAATCCTATAAAGGAGGACAAGATCATAAAAATCTATGGAGTGCAGTAAGTAACACTACATTTATTTTAATGACCATATTGTTTTATTTGTTTTATACACAGTGGAATCTCATAGAGCCGCTGCACTTGGCAGTTTTACAGTTCAGGGCATTTTGCATCCATTCAGGTATTTTAGTTTGGCATATAGTCATGATGTCCAAGTAGTGTTACCAAATCTTCAAAATACAAAGACCTCATGGGTATCTTACATAGTCCTTCTGTACTGCATTTCATTTGGGTAACAACCCTGTGAAATACATTATACTCGGAGAGTGTCATGCCCCCAAAGTCACCTGGTACTGATTTCTGGTAAGCTAGCGGCAGGCCTGTTCCGACGCGGCGGGCCTGCTCCTTTCGGCGCGCCGAAGCCTTTCCCCCACCCCATGAGGGCCTAGCTTCGGCGCTGGCAACTCCTTTCCCGGTGGCGAAGGCTCTTCCCCCAGCCCCCTCACCTCCGAGTCCAGGACGGGCCAAGGGGCTAATCAGGAGCTGCGCAGCACGCGGCCCTGGACTGACACTTGGAGGGGCCAATTGGATGCTGCTTCGCGGCTTGTGATTGGCCCCTTCGAGTTTTTATCCCAAACTCGCCCCGCCCATTTCTCCTCCCACTATGCCCTTACTGTATTATTCTTACCGCTCCCATGGATGCCATGAAATGAACAGTCTGGGCTTAATAAATGTATCATTGACTATCTTGCTTAACCAAACAATTATAAGAATTTAAATAAATGTATCATTTAATAAATGTATCATTAACTATCTTGCTTAACCAAACAATTATAAGAATTTAAAAAGAGGAAGAATATTTCAAAAAGTCTTCCTATGCATGCAGATGATTGATAAGGAAGGAACTATTGGCTGTTGAGTTTCTGAGATAACACATTTGTATTCTGATAATTGAAAAGGCCATCTACATAAGATACATGATTGTTATGGCTTTACATCCTTTTTAAAGATAAGATGAGAAGAATAAGGTATGTATTTCTTAAAGCCACATTTGATGTGGACATCATAGTTTGAAACTACAATTTATGATAAAGGGAACATCCTTATCAATATATCGGGCATTTCCACACATCACTAAAAATAGCTTTACTCCAGCTGAGTATCATAGCACAAAATATTATTGCGCCTTCCGGCCCTTCCGCACCTTCTTGCTTTAGTTTACCTCCTTTTCGTGCTTCTCACCCTCCACAAGTGCTGCTGGAAATGGTGGAAAAGAACAATGTGGTTTATATGCGACTCTCTTCCACCTGTCAATCAAGCCAGGCAACCAATCCCCTTTCTTCCCAATTTCTTTTAAAAAATTAATAGTTCTCCATTTAAATGCCTATGCATATAATCATAGATCTAATCATAGATACATAGTGCTTTTTGAATGCCATCCCTTATGGAATCACGAGTCTTCTTTTAAAAATTAATCTTGTTCCTGATTTCTTTTTTTTTGGGGGGGGGGACTTTAGAGAGGCATGCTTTGTGTTTTAACTTTTAGGAAAAAATAGTTTTGGCTTTGCCTGCACACTTGCCCACCTATTCATTGCTCCAGGCAGTTCACCTTAAAAAAAAAATCCCATCCCCAGAAGAATGGAAAGAGAGGCAGGTGTGAGGACAGGACACTGAAGGCAGAGATAGTACTTCTTAGCCTCTATACATTTCTTTTGCATGTAGTCTGCTGGGGGGAAGTGCTTTCACCAACTTGTGCTTTATAATGGCGGATATCGCGATTAGTTTGCTGGCCAGACACGGGAGATTTGCGACATCATGCGGAGCCCCTGGAATATCTGCAGCAGGTGAGTATGACACTAAATGTATTGCATATGGAATGGCCTATTTAATTCTCAGTTTTACCAAATCTGTGGATACTTAAAGCCAGAGACTGGAGCAATGAAGGGAAAAGTCAGATCTTTATGCAAACCTGAAAATTTCCTAGGTTTGCAGAAAAAAAATACATTGGTGGGTTAACCCCCCCCCCCCAAATAATAGTAGCAGCACCTGGAGCTTTTAGAAGCAAAGAGTGGTTATTGCTAGGCAACCACAACAGCAATGTCAGCTTTCAAGCATTGGTTTCTTAGTAAAAGGCAGAGGATGGGGGGGGGGGCTTCTTCAAGGGCTATTTAGGCCTTTGAGGGAGAACTCAGAGGAGCCATGCCTGATAACTTATGGGTGACTTGATACCAAACAACTTGCATGACTTACCTTTGTGTAGCTTGCTCCAGCTGTTCATCAGCAGCCAGTCAATGAATGCTAGTTTGGTATTAGAGTTTTAGTCTAGGTCTAGGACCCACAGGATCTAATTACAAATCCCCACTCTGCTGTGGAGTATTACTGTGTGACCTTGGGGCAGTTATACATTCTCATCCTAACATACATTACAGAGTTGTTGTGAGGATACAGTGGAAGAAAGAAGAATGAAATTGCTTTGTGTCTCCATTTTTGAGAAAAGCATGGTATAAATTAAGCCAATAAATAATAAATATAGGAGACCTGTTTTTACCCTATTTTTTACTACCCAACGAAGTTTCAAAGTGGCTTATAAGTACATAGCCCTCCTCTGACCCCCTAACAGACACCCTGTGAGGTAGGTGGGAATGAGAAAGCTCTTAAAGAACTGTGAATGGCCCAAGATGCAGCTGGCTGCATGTGAGGGAGTATGGCATCAAGCCCGGTTCTCCAGATTAGAGTCCAACATTCCTAACCACTTCACCAAGCTGGCTCTCAGATAAGTCAGGTAGGTCAGTGAATGGGATGGAGAGCAGGGATAGGTGAGTATATGGGGGCTGCCAGGAGGAAAGGAAAAGAAATAGTGTGGGAGGGAAAATAAGTTGTCTCCAAGTTCTTACAGATCCCTTGCTTATTAGTGCCTATTAAGAAGACATAGCTGACAGTGATCCTGCATGAACGAAACTTCCTCTTTAACAATTAAATTACTTGCTGCAGCTCCAGTGATCTAGCTAGATCTGCTTTGCATTTCCCTTTTATCTTTTAGAATAGTAACATTTCAAAGATGCTGCTGCGTTGTTTCCTAGTGTCTTAAAAAAGCTGTAGATTTCTTGTTAGAGATGCTGAACAGAACGTAAGCTGGGAGGAAAACCTGTGATGCCTGTATGCCCTTGTATGGCTTGTATGCCTAGACCACGGACATTGTAATTTTATCCAGTAGATAAAAATGTAAGTTGTTCATATTTACAAAAGGTGCTGCCTCTCAAATATGCACAAACTAGATGAAGAGTTGGTTCTTATATGTGGCTTTTCTCTACCTGAAGGAGTCTCAAAGCAGCTTACATTCACCTTCCTATTCCTCTCCCCACAACAGACACCCTGTGAGGTAGGTGAGGCTGAGAGTGCCCTGATATTACTGCTCGGTCAGAACAGCTTTATCAGGGCTGAGATGAGCCCAAGGTCAGTCAGCTGGTTGCATGTGGGGAAGCAGGGAATCAAGCCTGGTTTGCAGATTAGACATCCGTGCTCCTAACCACTACGCCAAGCTGGCGCTCTCTAAACTATATGTTATGGTTTACAAAAGATATGAAATAATGTTAGTTATGCACCAGTCTAAAAAAAATACTTTGCAGTAGTGATATATATTTAATCTGAATACAGCTTGTAAGACAAGTATAAGCCTCCATATCAGTGGTTCTCAACCTTCCTAATGCCATGATCCTTTAATACAGTTCCTCATGTTATGGTGACCCCCAACCATAAAATTATGCAAGTGTTCTTCATAGAAATTAAACCGAAACTGCCCAATTGCATGAAGATCCATTGTTTATGATTGTATATAAATTGTTTTTTTCCCTGGGGTTTCTCATTTCAGTTCTGCCTCTTGTCCCACCATGCAGATATTACTCTTTTCTGCTGCTCCAGACAGATGTATACTCTATCTTGATCTACCCTGCAAGGCTGTTTTGTGGATGGCACCCCCTGGCCAAGCTGCTTGCCCTGCTGCAACAGGGTCATTCAACAGGGTCATTCAACACCCAAAGGGGTCCCAACCCCCAGGTTGAGAACCACTGCCTATATAATAACCAGTAATCCCAAAATGCTGAAAATTGCAGGGATGGCAAAGGTGTTCTAATGTTTAATATTGGAATTTACATGCTAATTACAGTTATATGGCTGACATGATACTGTCTGTTTTGGGGACTGTAGTCCTGATGTGTCAACATTTGGAATGTTTTAGTATTTCATTTGTTGATATTTTTGGTAACTGCGATATGTGAAAATATATTTTTAGAAAAATCTGGGGTAAAGATCCAAGGATCTATATATCATATGATGTAAATGCACTAGTAACTTAATTGTGCAGTGATTCTCTCTTTCCATAAAATTGATCCTAAACTCTTAGGGAGGAGGGAATCATCTGAAGGTTCTTTTTTAATGCATGAGAGGTGTGTGGTTGATATTAAAAAAAGGGAAATGTATGAGCAATGGATTGTACATGTACATTGTAGTAAAATAAAAACAACATTTTAAAATGAATAGGCCACTTTGAATGCTGGCCCATTTAGCAGAATATGTCACTAGAACCTCTAGGATCGGATAATTCGGTTAGGATACTGTACTGTGATGTACAAAAGACTGTCCTGCCCTTTTTCATCCCTGCGTCCATGGAAGGGTGGCTCTAGCATACACTTTCTGAGAGGGGGGTGGAATGTTAGAGAGAAGCACAATAGGAGTTAGTTCAGGTCTGCCTCAGAGCCCAAATTGATTTGGCTGTACTTTAATCATCCAAACCTGAATCCATGTATTGATACTTGGGATCAGGTGATTCAAATATACACAAATCATTTATGGCCAAATATAAATGGTACCAAATTTTTCTTTGGTGCACATCCTTAGTTATCTGTAACTCTAGAAGAAGACAGCATGCTTGGTTATGAGGCCTGTCTCTGGTGATTAACAGACCTCACCCAGTTTAATCTGACTCTTCGGAAATGGCAGGCTGATGAGAATGGAAGCCTGTGTGTATGAATGACTCTGACCTAGTTTCTAGTAAGGGAAAGTCTATTTGTATATGTGAGTGATGAATAGAATTAAAATCACACTCTGAAATCATAACTAGTTTAAATTTATGTGCCTCAGTCAGACTTCTCCTTTGACTGTCTGGAGACCTGGGCTGCTGATCTAAAAACAGCCTGTAAATTAATAAATCTGTTATATACAACTGCTATGTCTATGATTTCCGCATCCTTCTTGATCACTACAAAATTTACTTCATGGCAGCAAACCTAAAGCCTTTACCCTAGCTACCATAAGAACATCTTATAACTGTGGAGAAGATTCACAGTTCAAAACAAACCTTTTTCCCCAGAAGCTGTGTGGGTTTTCTCAGTTGGTAGAAAAGTGACTTTGGGTGGCATACATCTTCATGCATTCTCTTGCCCAGCTGGTCTGGAGGCATGGGCTAGGGCAGGGGTAGTCAACCTGTGGTCCTCCAGAGGTCCATAGACTATAATTCCCATGAGCCCCTGCCAGCATTTGCTGGCAGGGGCTCATGGGAATTGTAGTCCATGGACCTCTGGAAGACCACAGGTTGACTACCACTGGGCTAGGGTGCCGCCAGCAAGCAGATGATACTCAGCTATACCTGCTAATGAGCAACTGGCTAAATTTACACCCATATTCACTGGCCAAGAGCCTGGAAACCTTGATGGAATGGCTCCAACAGAGCGGCTTGAAGCACAACTCTAAGAAGGTGAAGGCCCTGTGGCTCCTATCCATAATCCGATGGTTGCATCTTGGAATTTATGAGAACTTCACAGTTTAGCAGGGATATAATTTTAAATGTTCTTAGTTCTAGCTTGACATTTGGTCCATTTATATTACAATGGTTTTACATATATATTCCTAAATAATTATGTGACTTTCCAGTTTAGCAGAGTGGTAAGGCAGCAGACATGCAGTCTGAAAGCTCTGCCCATGAGGCTGGGAGTTAGATCCCAGCAGTCGGCTCAAGGTTGACTCAGCCTTCCATCCTTCTGAGGTCGGTAAAATGAGTACCCAGCTTGCTGGGGGGTAAACGGTAATGACTGGGGAAGGCACTGGCAAACCACCCCGTATTGAGTCTGCCATGAAAACGCTAGAGGGCGTCACCCCAAGGGTCAGACATGACCCGGTGCTTTCACAGGGGATACCTTTACCTTTAATAGTCCTGGCTTGGATGGCTCAGGCTAACCTAATTTCATCAGATCTTGGAAGCTAAGCAGGGTTGACCTTAGTTAGTATTTGAAGGGGAGACCGCTGAGTAACTATTTGAATAGGAGATCAGGGTTGCTTCACAGGGGCATGCAAGTCTCTTGCTTTGAAAACCCTGTGGGTTGTCATAAATCAACTGTGACTTGGTGGCACTTGCCACCACCACCTTTATATTTTGTATCCGTAATTCTGTCACAGAAAAAGGACAAATAGAAAACAAATGCAGAAGTGATAATTTATTACAATGACTTTTGTTACAAGTAATACTTCCTGGATCCTAGAATGGAAATATTTTAAAATGAAATGCTAGTTGTAAAGTAAATGTGTACAAATGTGTGTTATTCACTAGATGAAATGTTTTCTATTTGAGTTAATGTGCTCAAATATATGTTAACCGGCAGTTGAGTTAATGTTTCCTTGGAAAGAGCTGTAGTGTGTAATGACTAATCCTGTGACAATTAAGATGAAATGTGAAAAACTGCCGAATTATCTCTGAAGCAATGGGATAAAATTGGCCACAATTTCTAGTGAGTAGATCTTTTCATTTTAATTTGCTGAAGTTATCACAAGACCCATGAAATATAGTCTCTTTTCTTGCGAATCTAATTTCTAGCTTGCTCAGCCCTGACTTCATGCATTTTTAATACGACCTAAACAAAAAATGAAATTGGGTTTTTGGAGAAACCTAACTCTGTTTCAAAGAACCATGGTGAGCTTTCACAGCAGGGATACTTGTTTTTAATTGCTGGAGCGATTGCCTCAAAATTAGGGCTATTTTTCAGGATTTGTAGGTTAACATGTCAAGGAACCCTGAAAAAAATTAAAGAACCAAATAAACAATCTTGCATTTTACTGGGTTGATTGTTCTTTCAAAGTATATGTTTCGTTATGTGAAAAACTATGGACAGAGCCCTCCAAGGTCCCTTGTTGCCTGATTTGTGGCGTAGTAGTTAAAGTATTGGACTAGGATCAGGGAGACCCAGATCTGAATCCCCAGTTGGACACAGGAGCTTGCCAGATATCTTTTCGGGTTAACCTATTTCTCACATGTTGTGAAGTTAAATGGAGAAGAGAAAAATGCTATAAGCCACTTCAGTTCCCCATTGAAGTAAACCAAATGAAGGAAGAAAATAAAGCCTGGGATATCATGATTATCTGGTGAAGTTTAAGGAACAGAATATTCCATCATTTTCCTGTTCTGTGTCTCCTCCCACAACCCTCCAAAATGTTACTCTTGGCTCGGACAATCATAAGACATAGGTGTTGTGTCAAGCTTTGCAATAGGAGGAGGAAGTGGAAAGGTTTGGATGACATTTGGATCCAAGGTTAAACATGGTGACTCATAGAAGGAACACAGAACTATCTGTTCTACTTTTCTCTTGATAAGCAAGTGGAGCCAAACTCTTTCATGGTTCTTGAAGCTTTATTCAAGCCAACAGGGCTAAAAGGAGGCAGAAAGAGGTGCGCTCTGCTATCTGCCATTGAAAGTTTGTTTCAGAATCCCATGTGTTCTTGCAGGAGTGTTTCTTGTCATGGGGAAATGTCTGGGGCAGGCACTGGGTGTTCTTCCTTATAATTTTACTGCAAGGGTCTAATTGAAACATGGTTCTCACAGGTAAGACTGTCTTATCTGTGTCATCTTTCACTCACTTCCAGATACTTATTGTACAGCATATAGGAATATTGTGAGAGTTCTGTTTAAATAGGATGCTGGACATGTGCAAAGATCGTGTAGGTAAATTTTTCTTGTCAGCAAGTGCCAAGTAAAATTGTGACTTGCCTGGTGGAAGAGCTCCATGTTGCGGGCCTTGTGGAACTGTGTTAGTTCTGTCAGGGCCCTCAGCTCTTCTGGGAGCTCATTCTACCAGGGAGGGGCCAAGATAAAAAAGGCCCAGGCCCTCGTTGAGGCGAGACATACATAACATGGGTCAGGGATTATGAGCAATGGTTTCTAAATCGCTATGTATAATTTCTTTTTTTTTCTGTATGTTTTTTCTCAAAATATATTTTCTTTAAAAAAAAAGGAATTGCATCTGTTACTTTTTCATTTATTCAAATCTTTGTTTGTTTGTTTGAATATACATGTTGCATCCAGTTCCAGAATTTTGGGCCATAGCCCATATTTTGACGAACATTCAGTGGAAAAGTCCATGTTATATTATCAAACGCTTTCTCTGCATCCAACAATAACAATGCTGCTTTCTTTTATCCTCTTCACAAATTCAATTGCATCTATTGTAAATCATCTATTATCTTTAATGGTTTTATAGATGCAGAAGCCTTTATTGGCATTTAGAAACAAGATATACAAAATATGCATAATAATATAGTTGTGATAAAACAGTGCTCCTCAGTTTTGTTAGGAACTTGGAATTCTAAAAATCTAAAAATGCTGCAATGCAAGAGGTTCGTGAAGGAGCAGAGCCATCAAGCAATCTATTAACAATTGTTATTTTGTGCAGTTTAGATTGAAAAGTGATATGCAGAGAATTTAGGACAGACCAAAATGACATGGGGAAGAAGGTCTAGGACCTTACACCCATGGAGACATAACCTCTCTGTTATAAGGATACAGTTCCTAAGAAAACATTAGAAGGAAATGAGTTTAGCCAAAGCAAACATAAAAACTTTTCTTTCTAAATAGGATTCTATGGAGACAAGGTAGGACTCTTTTTATAGAGTCCTGAGAAAGCATTGGTAAATTGTTCTTGTATTTATTTTTCTGCAAATGTGATTTGATCTCCTTTCTTTATACATGTTATTACTTTTTTCCCTTCTCTTTCCTGAAAATAGTATGCCAGATATTGGCCAGGCTTATTCACATGTTCAAAATGTCCTTAAAAAAATCTGTGTCTCTTCCATTTCTGTCATATGTAATTGCTTTTTTAATTGCCTGATTCAGACTAGTATATATTTGTTGGAATTTTTTAATACTTTTGTGACAGCTTGTGATTTTTTCCTACTAATATCTTTGGTTTACTCTGGGATTTTTTGCATTGATAGTGAAATCCTGTCCTGGAAAGAGGCTAAGGAAATCATATTAAATGCTGATGTGTAGCTTGATGGAGAGCAAAAGTGAATATTTTTGCTTACATTTTGCTCTCTTCCTGAAATGGTTAAAATAGTTCATATCCAATAGATTGCAAGAAATATGATCTTGTTGTTGTCACATACCATAATTATATGATATATGTTGCAGAAGAGGAAAACAGCTCTGTCCTGGGTGTGTTAGCCGAGTGTGCTTAAGTTGCTGAAATAGAACAGAAGTGCTCGTACTTAACCAAAACAGTAGAAAGTAAATTAAGCACAGAAATGTTTAGTTCAAGGTAGCTGAGTTGTGCAAGCATCAATCCCTTTGAAAACTCACTGTACCATAACCAAAAGTTATGATTCCTTTGAGACCATCTTAATGCACTCATGTTTTTTACACTAACTTGGGGGGAGGGGTGAAACATTGCAATTTTCTTTTAAAATACAGCAGCAACAGCTTTGTTTCTGAGTTCATGTTTGTCACATTAACAGATTTGTTTGGATTTTAGAGTGCCTTTTTCTTTTCCTATTTGCAAACTGAGCTCTGATAATTATTCCCATGAAATTTTAACAGAGGACTAATATAACTGTACATAATAAATGTTATAATTTGAAGATAATTAAGTTAATAATGATTTTTTCTCATTGGTGACACATTAACTGCTCATTATCTCCCCCCATTGTGTATTGATCCATCTATTATGGCTGGGTCTTCCATTCTTATACTGGGTGGGGAGAATGCTTATCAATTACACCCACGAGCCTGGATTTATTGGAACAGTTAAATGACATTTAATGCACTGAATCTCGGAAACGGTGCCAACAGACAAACCTATTATTATCCTAATGGAGTTTTTTGAACTGCATCGCACTAAGCTCAGCATTATCTTCCAAAGGATTTTCAAACTCATTGGCAGTTAAACATCTCCTGAATTATGTACATTTCTGATTTGTTTGCTTCATAGGTCCACAGATTCAGATATTGTTTTCCTTTTTTTTTGATTCTGCTTAAATATTTTAAGATAATCATAAACAAACCAATTGAGCAGTAAACATATCGCTAAAATCTGGAGGGAGCATCCATCTTCTGTCAGTGTGTGTGTTGGAGTGTGTAGGTGATGTTTAAAGATCTTGGAAAACTATAGAAGCAAATCAGAAGTAAGCTGGGGGAGAAGAAAGATGATACAATTATAGAGTTGGGAGGGGCCATACAGGATCAGCCTAACGCAGGGGTAGTCACTGGCCCTGCAGATTCCATGGACTACAATTCCCATGAGCCCCTCGCTGGCAGGGGCTCATGGGAATTGTAGTCCATGGACATCTGCAGGGCTGCAGTTTGACTACCCCTGGCCTAAAGCATCATCCATCTGCTGCTTGAAGACTGCAACTTCCTAGGCAGCTGATTCCACTACTGTAAAGTGTTACTTTAAAGTTTCTACTTAATACCCAGCCAGAACCATTCTGCTTTTAATTTAAACCCATTACTGCTCATTCTATCTTGGCAGCCAGCAGAAACAGCCCCCTACACTTCTCCAAAGGACAGTCTTCTGGATGCTTTAAGCAAGCAGTTGTGTTCCTGTGTTGATCCACCCCAAGACCACAGAAGCCTTATTTGCTGGCGTATCACATGGAATGTGGCGTATCACATGGAATGCTGGCGTATCACATGGAATGCTCATATTTCATTTACAAGCTCAAGATCTTATTTCACACACACTGCTGCCCAGAAGTGAATTCCTTATCTCATAGTTTGAGGAAGAGTGCTTGCATTCGAAAGTTCACGCCTTGAATAAATCTTTGTGCCACTGGACTCTGATTTTGTTTTGTTGTTTCCCTATCCAGTATGTGTGCTGCTCATTTGTGTTCCTCAGATGTGGAACTCAGGACTTACTCCTTTTTGAGTTGCATTGTGTTCACACCTGTCCACTTTTTCAGAGTATTCAGAACTTGAAATTCTATCTCTATCCTTTCATGTGTTCACTACTTCTCCCAACTTGATGTCACCTACAGATTTATTAATCCTTCCTGCCCGTTATTCTGATCATTTATAGAAATTACTAAGTGCTATGTAAGCCTGAGCCTCCGGGGAGGGCGGTATATAAGTATGATAAATAAATAAATAAATAAATAAATAAATAAATAAATAAATAAATAAATAAATATTGAAAGTTACTGGATCCAAAACCAAGCTCTGTGGCACCCCTCCAATCAGATGAAACTTCACTGAGAACTAATCCTTGGGTGTAGTTCTCTAACCAATTCCCTATCCACCTAGCTATGTTAGAGTCCAGCCTACAGTCCTGCAGTTTTCCCATCAGAATATTATGGGGAACCCTGTCAAAAGCTTTACTGAAAAGATTTAAAATGTTGATAGCATTCCCACTATCCAGTAAGCCCATAGATTTGGTGAGACCTGTTGGGGACGGATCTGTGCTGCCTTCTCGAGATCACAAGGTTGTCCTTCAGTTACTCACAGACTACCCAGTAACTCAGTGTACTTTGATATCATTGTCTGCCTTACGACAAGGAGTTTGATCTTGCAGAAACTTTCTCCTAGTAGAGGGGGCAAGTGCAGCCCTTCCACTGCAGACTGTCAGTGCTCCCTTCATGCTAAAGGACCCCTGTCGCTCAGAAAAAGACTTTGGGGGCATTTTGAAAAAAAGTGGGAGAGGGGAGGCAAAGTGGGAGAGGGGAGAGGGGAGGCACCATGGACAGAAATCCCTTTCACCAGCAGAAATTTACTGCAGGATGCAAGCCAATATTTTCTCTTGAGTCTGTCAGAGGCTGTCAAATTTTTCGGATGAATTTGTACATCTGTGCTTTTGTTGAGCCTTATGAGAATTGTAGCTCCCATCTCACATTCATAAACAAATTTTAAAACTTTTACATTATTAAAAAAAATCTATTTTGGGAATTGTCGGACTTGTCTTGGCAATTGGCAGCTAGAAGGAAAGGCGGCCATACTAACCTGAATGGGAATACGTTTGTGGCAATGTAGGCAAAGATCAAAATGGTGGTTTATCCTTTTTGTTATATCGTTTCTCTTTAAAGGGAAAGTTGAACAAATAGGTGAGAAAATAGAACATTATCTGTCACTTACCATGAAATTTGTTACATATTATAATGAAATGTTGAAAAAAAAAATTTTATGGAGACAACTGGATCTTTGTTATCAATCTATAACCTATATAAATTATAAACCACTTGCAGGAACAAAGCCATTCCTCCCCCCTTCTTTCTTTTTTATTCCTCTCTTTAATCATTCATGGTTGAAATTAACTGTAGAGAGTCTGTTTTAAATAAGGGCTAACATATCCTACAGAAGTCACTAGCAGCTAAGTTTGTGAAACATGTAGTTGAAACTAATTAATGTGTTTCTTGTTCTCAATACCCTGAAGACTTGAAGGTGGTAGTTTGATCATTACTGTTCTTCAGATTTAGAGAGAAAGTGGAGATGATTAGAAAGGCTGCAGCACCAGGCAGGTCAATTGTGTGCCATCATTAGTGCCGTTTAATGCATTTTAATAGTAGCTGATAAAGTGCAAAGTGCTATGTAAGCCAAAAGTAGGTGTTTTATTCTATTATGCATTAAATGTGCAGGCACAAATAGATCCACATTTACATTTTATATCATTTGTGTTGCTTGTTCTCACATGAAGGTAATGGAGTAATTCTTTGGGATGTTACTTCTGCTGATGGCAAACAGCCCTTCAGGTTAGGAAGCTTACATTTAGGCAAGACCAATTGACACACCATGTTCATCCAATGAAGTCAAGAGAAAAAAGAATTTTATTCTTCTTTGTTGAAGTCTGCTAGTCAAATGAAAGAGTTTTTGTTGTTGTTCATTTCATTTTAGACGTGTCTTTGATACGAATGCACCCACTCACTGCAAAGCTGGAGGACTTGTGATGTTGGAAGGCTCATGGTCCTAGTTAGAGTTCCAGACTAGGATCTGGAAGACTTAAGTCAGAATCCCTATTCTTGTATGGAAGTTTACTTGGATGATTTTGGGCCAGTCACATACACTCAGCCTAATCTACCTCACAGGGTTGTTGAGAAGATAAAATGAAGAGGTGAATGATGGAACCCTACTGGGGGAAAGGCATGTACATACATGGAATAAATCTCTAGTTGCCACTATCAAGAACGGCAGATGGTATTACAATTCAGGAATGCATGCTTTAAGGAAAAGAGTGGTATGATGCAGGCGAGGACTGTAGCAGTGTCATGTCTGCTGTGCATTTTGAACCTTTAAAAAAACTTAGAACAGGGGTAGGCAGCCACTAGTGCATGTGCTGATCAGCAGCACACCAAGCCATTTTTATCAGCATACATCGGTCCCTTGCCCAAAAGACCAAGGTGAACTCTCAGCTTCTTCTAAAGCTTCTGCCTAAGGACAATTCTTGCCTCTCTCCCACTCCTTTTGGTTGGTTGGCATGCTGCCACATTTGTGAATAGATGTGGGGATTTGGCACTCAGATGGAAAGATTGATTAATCTTGGCTTTAGATGGTTCAGACAGTTCAGACAAAGCTGTCAAATGTTTATCCATGAATGTCTCTGCATGAACATATCAAACAATGGGCCAAAATATATAACACTGTAAGTCCACTGAATTTTCTTTTAGTTTGGATATGATTCTGATCCGTAGATATATGCATGGTACTATGTGGTACAGGCACCAAATCTAAAATTGATACCCTCACTGAGGAACAAAAATCCAATATGCTTCATAAGGCAGATGAAAAGATGCACCCTTATCTCCCCTGGGCAGAGGTGATGATGATCTTGTGCACTGAGTATGCATCTACAATTTTGCATCCTGTCATTTTCTGAGCTCACAGTTCCTGATCCACAGTCAGAACAATGAAAACAGCCCTGATTGCTAACTGCTGGCATCAAAGCATGGCATTTGCTGAGCTAGGATTTGACTTCAACCTTTAAAGGATAAGATTCGTAATTCTTGAAATGATCGGTATTTATTTAGGTCCTAGGAGAGATGAATTGTCTGACACTTAAGGAAAAAATGGAAATAGCTTCCTGAGATCTGTCCTACTGTCCTACTTTTCCTTTCAACCTTGGGAGGGGCTGTAACAGATACAAATGCTATATGGGGTCACTGCAAACTTGACAGGGGAAAATGCCCCACTTGCCTGTGTTTGGGATAATCACCACTCTCTGCAACCAATTTTGAGTTGCAGCATGACTGCTTCATTTTATTGCACTTCACTAAGTTGCCATCCAGTAGTAGGCACAACTCAAAGATGATTGCCTTGTCTAAATTGAAACAGTAATTACTCCTCTGACATACCCAGTGTATTCTGTCCAATGCCTAATTGAGGTTTTAACGCTACCATTCTTGTTTCAGTCAGAGTGAAAAAATGAAAAGAATCCATCAATGTGTATAACAGTACACAACTGATGTCTGCTCATCTTTTATTTTATCTAACACAGCAATTCGTATTTCTTCTCTTCCTCCTGCCACAGGCAACTCAAATTATTATGTGTTGTAGGAGGTGCGGAAATTGATGCTTATACAAATGTGTCAATAAGTGACTATGTAGGCTACATTTTGTTCCCATTAAGTGAGAACATTAAAACCCATTTTACTTAATGTGGTGTAAAATTAATTAGCATGTGGAAAGTCAATTGACAAGATGAAATTTTCAGTAATGCCTTAAAGGTGAACTACAACAGTTTATTAAAGAAATGTTGCATAAAATCAGATGTGCGTAGTTTTCCCTGAGAATCCAAATCCATTTCAGGATCAATATGGCACCCTTATTATAGCACAAGTGAAAGTCTTGTGAGATTTCATTGGTAGTATGCCACCTACCCGTATTTCCTGCATTCTGGTTCTTTGGCATTCTCTGTCAGTTAATTCCTTTTAGAATGCTGAATGGTCATATCTAAAGGTACAGAAGGAATTCTCAGCCCTTCAGAGATAGAGTGCAATGTTGGTCATAACTTTTTAAGACTGGCATTTAACAGACTGTAAACTGCCAAATGCTGAACATAAAGTGATGCTCCATCTTGTGTGGTCACGCTATTCTGAGTGTTGCGTCTTGTCCTGTGATAAGTATATACTTAATCCTTTCCTTAGAGAATGCAAACATTGTCTGCCCATAGATTCAAATGAGTAGCCATGTTGGTCCGAAGTAGAACAATAAAATCAGAGTCCAGTAGTACCTTTAAGACCAACCAAGATTAATTCAAGGCGTGAGCTTTCGAGTGCAAGCACTCTTCGTCAAACTAAGAACTGACCATCATAACAATAGTAACATATAAGCAAAAGTTAATCCTGTTACATTAGTAAACAGTGACACATCAGGGTTCCCACAGTCAATTTAGTTCCATAGGCAGGAATTTTGTGAGTACAATGAAATGCTGCCTGATCATATGTTTTCATGTAAGATTGCATAGTCAGTGGAAATCATCCCTAGTGAGAATAGGAAGTTATTTGTAAGGATAGTGTATTTAAATTAGGTATTTAAATTAGGAGTCTGAATAACCTCCTATTCAGTCAGCATCAGAATGTGCTTGGGAAATGATTTGGAAAAGTAATCCATTGAGAATGCACTTACTGTGACATGATATAATGTCTTTTGAGGTCCTGCTTCTTTTCTGGTTGGTTTTGTCTGAAGTTCCTGATTGAATGGGCCACTGTATCAGAAAACGTAATAACTGAATACGTCATACTGATATTCCTGTAAAATGCATGAAATCTGAGCCACTGGCAACAACATTTTAGCAGTCCTATGTGATAAACCAGATTGATTATCATTTGCCTAGTCTACAGAGGCAAAATCTGATGTCGTAATGCTGGTGGATGATTTTATTGTATGTATTTTGTTTTTACACAGACATATTTTGTATATATAAATTTCATAACAATTTAATCTAGACTTATATTGGTTGGGGCATAGTTACTGCTGCAACATGAGCCCAAAGGTGTTGAGCTGGAAGGCACTCAGAGTCACTGGAGCCCAGGAATATATTTGCAGAGGAGATAGAAGCAGCAACAAGGGCACAGGAAGAACCAAAACAAATGCAAAGATGGAGTGAAGGGGCCATGGGGATAGGAGTAAATAGCATTCAAAAGCAAAGGAAAGTGTCATCGATGACTCTTTGCTGAGGGGCATGGAACAGCATGTGGGTAGGGCTGACCCCCTAGTCTGAGAGGTGTGTTGCTAGCCAAGGGCAAAGATTAAAGGTATTATGGGCCTGTTGCTGAAACTGATGAAATGTATGGATCTCTACCCATATCTGGTGGTCCACATAGGAATGAGTGGCATGGCCATGAACACAATCGCACATATTAAGGCTATGAAGATCTTGGGAGGCAGTTGAAACAAATGGGGGCACAAGTGGTTTTGTCTTTGATCCTGCCAGTCAGAGGAAGAGGAATGACTCGGGAGCTGAAGATCATGGAGGTGAATTGCTGGCTGCTGTGGTGGCCATGGAAAACAAGGAAATGCTGAAAAAAAATCAGTGTTTCCTTGCTGTGGGCCATCAAAGGCCCTACAGCGGCCAGGGGCTGGGAGGGGCCCAGGCTGGTGGCAACATCATGCGTAAACTGGGATTAGCCCCATTGCCATGCCGTCCCCAGCCTGGAGCATAATCAGTCTTCCTCTGCTTAAGTAGTGTATGATACTGTTGTGACAATATTTATTTATTTATTTATTTATTTATTTATTTATTTAAGGGGGGGGGGGAGAACTACTCCTAGGCTTCTTGAAGAAGGAACATGATGAAAATGTGATAGGTAGATAATCTTGCTGGTGGCATGCACCCTTGGCTCTAGTCACAATCATGGTGTGTTCAAATAGTTTATTCTCTTCTGGCCATACAAAGATCCCCTCTGTCAAAACATACAACATTCCTCCCTAGTCTGGGGAAAATAAAATATTTTATTGGTATTCTCCTGAGAGAAGCAGCTATTGTGGAATTGCTGCAACATAAAGAAGAGAAGCGGACACTGCTGGTATCCGTGTTTGCATCTGGTCGAGATCAGAGAGAAATGTGAAGTCCTTTGCTTAGGTGGCAGCTTTCACCTTCAAAAAGAGGACACTGTGTTTGTCTTCCAGCAGTTAGCCCTGATATAGAAATCTACCATGTTGCCTCTCTTTCCACAGTTGGTTCTAGACAAATACGCAGGTCTTTGATGGAATGCCAAACAAGCAACTAAATAAAATGACTGGAAAAGCTTTCTTGCTGCTAAGAATTTGTCTTTTTTTTCCAATTCCAGTTTTGTATTGCTACATTCATTAAATTACTTCAATTTAATTCCTGCTGCCTTGTTAATTACTTATTCAGTGCAATTTGTATTCAGTGAGTTCAGTGGGAATTATACTCCAATAAGAGCTTGTATGTTCATATTTTGGGCAAGCAAATCACACAGGGTTGTTATTAGGATAAAATAGATGCCCAATAATGCCACCCTGAGCTCTTTGGAGGAAGGACAGGATAATAATGTGATCAATAAATGATTAATACCTGTGCCTAGGTTACCAGCACTTTTTCCTGCTTGTGTTTAACTTATACCACTGTACCATTTTTTTGTTGAATCCCCATTCCATATTATGAATGATAACTATAATACAGTTTTGTTTGCATGTCTGTGCTTTACCTTTTAAGTATTCAGTGCGGCTTCTTTTCCTGATATACAAGGTGTTTTCCCCAGTCAGCTATATATGCATGTAAGACTGAATAGACATTAGCAATGTGCTGTTGCAATATTTGCTACAGAGCCATTTAATTTCTGCATCCAAAAACAGCTGTTATATCTAATGATTTCTCTGTTTCCACCAAACTAATTAATAGATACTTTATTTTTTAAGCTAATGTATAGTAACTCCATTAAAACTAATACTCATGGATTTTGACTGTGAATGGAAAAAGAACATATAAGCAGGGTGAACAGATAAGGTGCATTAGTTAATGTGCATCTAAAGAATAGAGGAATGATAATGACCAGAAATCTCAGAGGAGAGTGCTGTTAATGGAAGTTTATAGTAGTAGCTGTGGATTGAAGAGGGTTGCAAGCTGGTTACAGAGGACCAGTTCATATTTCATATTACGAAGTGAGTTGCTACGTGTCCACCAGTGTTTTTCTGTGTATACATAGAGAAATCTGAAAGTATTGACTACAGATTGCCACGACCCAACCCACAGGTATGTGTGAACCCACAAAATTGGGTAGTGAACTGGGCTTGTAAGGCCACGCCCCCAATGACCGTGCACAACCACATATGGGTTTAACCCCTCTGTGTGCATTCATGGGCTTTTGGGTGGGCTGAGTTTCCTTCCTCAGCACATGCACATTGAGCATTTAGATGACATACTCTAAATCAGGGGTAGTCAACCTGTGGTCCTCCAGATGTCCATGGACTACAATTCCCAAATGCTGGCAGGGGCTCATGGGAATTGTAGTCCATGGACATCTGGAGGGCCGCAGTTTGACTACCCCTGGTGTAAAGTGTGAAAATCTCTTTTCCGGCAAGAACAGGGCTTGGGAGGGTTGTCTTTTGGTTTCTGTGGGTACTCCAATGATTATCCATTTAGCTTGATTGACATCCTCAATGAGAGCTCATTGCATTCTTTTGTTCTCTGTGGGAGAGGGTGAAAGGGATTCACGCATAGTTATTAGGAGGGAGAGAATTTAGTGGGCTAGGTAGGGGGTTTAGAGAGAAGGTAGAGCCTCTTGTGGCGCAGAGTGGTAAGGCTGCTGTCTGAAAGCTTTGCCCATGAGGCTGGGAGTTCAATCCCAGCAGCCGGCTCAAGGTTGACTCAGCCTTCCATCCTTCCGAGGTCGGTAAAATGAGGACCCAGCTTGCTGGGGGGTAAACGGATACCTTTACCTTTACCTTTTACCTTAGAGAGAAGGAGAACATTCAGTGTTACCTGTCGGCCTTCAGCTGCTCATTTCTGGATGGCATTCAAACCACCTCCCCCCCCAGGCTGATTGCGTGTCAATCGGAGCCTTGCTGAATACAGGCAGACATCTTTTAGTTTTTGTCTGGGGGAGAGGGTTCCTGGAAACATTTTCTTCTAATTTTCTTTTTGGAAGTGGGGTGAAGGATCACAAATAGATCCTGATTTCTAGTTACTTTTGTACAAAGAATGTTTGGGAGGGTGTGGGTAAAAGCCAGATCTAGATGATTTCAAATGGATCCTAATGCATGCATATGATTTTTACATTTAAATGAAATAAAACCACCTTCATTCTGTAGACCATGTCTTAGACCAGGGGTGGGCAAACTGAGGCCCTCCAGATGTCCATGGACTACCATTCCCATGAGGAGGAGGAGAAGGAGAAGGAGGAGAAGTGTTGGTTCTTATATGCCGCTTTTTTCTACCCAAAGGAGGCTCAAAGCGGCTTACAATCATCTTCCCTTTCCTCTCCCCACAACAGACACCCTGTGAGGTGGATGAGGCTGAGATATCACTGCTGGGTCAGAACAGTTTTATTAGTGCCAAGGCGAGCCCAAGGTCACCCAGCTGGCTGCATGTGGGGGAGTGCAGAATCGAATTCGGCATGCCAGATCAGAGTAGCGCACTCCAAACCACTACACCAAACTGGCTCTCAGCATTCGCTGGCAGGGGCTCATGGGAACTTTAGTCCATGGACATCTGGAGGGCCCCAGTTTGCCCACCTCTGTCTCAGACTATGGACAGCACCACAAAAGTCATGCATCCATAGCATTGTGGTGCCACAGTGGGGCAAATATGTGGTTAAAATACATGGACCCTCATGGAGCCTCATGATGTTTGCAGTGGGCCACTCCAAACTCGCCATAAGAGCACTTCTTGTATTGATAGCCACAGTATACAAAACAAAAATCATAGACCCATGCCTTTGTGGTGATGCCACGGGGCAAATACAGCTTCCAAAGCAAGGATCCTCATGGATCCTTGGAGGTTTTGCATCTAGTCACCTCAATCTCACTCTAATAAACATAGTTCCAAAGCATTCCTCATGGAATGTATCTCAAGAGTGCAAAGGCAGTTACCTCAGGGATTTTGCGAAAAGTTGGGCAAAGATCATGTTCTATAAGTGTGATAAGGATCAGTAGTTTGTTGAAAAGATGAAGGCTCACAGCAACAAATGCGATGAAGACTTACAGACACAAACATTTTAATGGTAGGTGCTGCCTTTTTTCCCAAAACTCAGACCCAAAAAAGGTCACCTACATTCGTAGCCAATATGATGGTAGCAAGTTTGGGATGTAGAAACATTCTGCCAACAGTTAGGGATCTTACATTGGCTGGTAGGAGGCCAGTTCTGGCAATGAAGATACGACACTTGGTATGGCTTAAAATATGGCCACAGCTTTTATTTAAACAGCCTCCCAAACAGAGGGTTGGCACAACATGATGTAGAGCCTGACCTATGCAACCCGCTGGTTGCTACCTATGTCCAAGGCCCTTCAGGATCCATCACCAATCCCTGCTGGGAAAACATGGATCTCTGTGCTCTTGGACTTATTAATATGGGATATGGCCTCATATGGGAGAGGCCAAAGGTTGCAAACCTCCTTGGCTTCCCCCCACTGGGCCATCTGGTCACCATGAACAAGCATGCCCCCCATGCTGGGTGGGCTCCCTGTTCAAACCACCACCTTCTTAAGAAGGCCTCACTTCCATGGGAGTCCGATCGCATATGGGCTCCCATAAACAGGCTCATATCATGTTAAAATCCACTGTGACGAAAACAACATAGCAAAGCTATAATAACAGGGAGGGTGGGAGAGATCCACTTTCTGGTGCACAGACAGAGGCAGGGGCCCAGCACGTGGCTCTATATATAGCAGCACCGCTGGCCCTACCCTTTTGCTCACCGAGCGCATCACCACCCACAGCGCACCCAGTGATGCAGCAGCTGCCTGTCCGTGCCACGACCTTCTCACCTGCCCTCCATCCCGCCAAAAGGTGGCTTCGGTAAGTCTCCGCCTCATATTATGGTCTACATCGCCTATATCCAACTGCCAACTTAAACACAACTACTTAATTGAGAAATCAAGGTACCTTAAATTCATTTCTGAGACAAATTCTGGTGGATAAGCACACATTACTCTTCTTTGGAGAGAGAATGTCTACATCCTTAATAAAGCAACTTCAAACTTCTAAACGAAGACATTATATCAGAGAGATTCGAGTTAGGATGTCTTTTAGAAACTTTGGTTTTTATCTGATTTAACCAAATATTCTCTTTCAAAACTTTAAAAACAATTGTCATAGGCAGCATAAGGCTATAGATGTAGGGGAACTACATCCAAAAGTGGCATTTGAGCATTTCATGTTGATCTTACTTGGACAAAGCTATATATGCACAAGATAGCAGCATTATGCCCCAAAACATGTTCTACTCTACTCAAGTAACTGTGCTGACAGTTTGTGAAATGCAACATGACAGATACAAAGACTTTTGCTCGTCAGGTGGTATGAAGGGGAAAGGCAGAGAGGGAGAAGCCATTTTTCATAGTGTTTCATAACAAGGAAGGTACAAATAATCCCAATGAATGGGGATGAAGAAGTTCTGAAGAGGACAGTGAGATGTTCCGAGTGCAATCCATTTATCTGCTCAACAAATTATCAAAATAGTCGGTTTTAAATTAGTTTGAAGCACTTGAGCTATTTTGACCTTTGATATGAATGAGAAATTATAATGATTGGTGGGAGGAAGCACTCAATGTACCTAAGACATAATTTAAGAGATATTTTCTTTGAGCACAGTGCAGTATAGCAGGCAGATTTAAACACTGGCACTGTCAAAGTAAGTTAATGTGTTCTGTTGTGAAATGACCCAAAGTCTGAAAGCAAATCTAGGCTTGTTATGCACATGTCTCCCTTGCTTGCTCCTTTGCATTTTATTGCCATCTTTGTTCTACTCACTATGTTTCTCATATAGGCCAAGGAAGTTCCCCTCTCTCTTAAAGTGTTCTTAATATTTGTGATAAATCCATGAGTCAAAGAACATAGAGGCTTCCAGCTATTTATTGGTTACAATTCATAGCACAAGAGAATACCAACACTTCACTGAAAATGCCCCAACAAACCTCCCAGTACATACAGTTAGTGAACAGTGGATTGTCACAGCTGCGGGTGATTGGTTGCACAGCAGTATATTAATTGGATCCACAGAAGATCCTGCCACGAGCTGACAAGTCAGGCTGCGGCTACTTGATACGAATCTACTGGCTTCTAAGGGGAACCCAGCTAACCATGAGCCAATTGGTGGCTCCAAATCTCAAGCCTGCCTCAGACCTCGTTTGGTCCTTGGCAGGGCTGCAAACACAGCACTTTGACTGAAAACAAAATATTTGACCCAAACCAGCATCTTTGCACGTGTTTCGGAGATGAGAAAGTTTTGCTCACCATTCTGAAGGAAAAGTACAACTCTCATCCAGCCTTGATGAATATTTCTTCTTCACTTTGACCATCTGAGGCACAAAAAAATGAATTACCCTCTCTGGGCCAAACTCTACTCTCTCCTCTCACCTAAACTCACTTAGATAGTGCTACGAAAATGATGGTATTTGTTTGCCTTTGGAATATAAATAAAACTCTGGTCCATCTCCTTGGAAATAAAGGTTGAAAAGAGTTGCTTAGCTGGAAACTTATTTCTTTCTATGTGTTCTATGTGTTGTCCATTCTCTCTATCTCCTCTGCGCTTAATAAATTCTAAAACTGGATTAGATACTTTGGGCTAGTTATTGCCCCCCCCCCCCATGAGATGAAGTAGTTCTTAAATCCTAAATCCTAAACGAGTGAAGTACAAATTGGAAGGAGGTGGGAAATGGCTTGTTGTGTGCTAGAAAACCCCACCACCACTCAAGAAAACATTCCCAAGCATAAATTCTCCTCTGATATCAACTGATTTTTACCTCCTAGTCAGAGGGTGCAAGCATGGTATTAAAGGAAGTTATAATCCTGACATCATCTATTACTAGGGCCTTTGGGGAAAAAACTGAAAAATTTGTCTACAGAACTAATATCACAGAAAATGTATCAGATCCAATTTGAACTTGCTTTCCAAATCACCACAGCTATTTTAAATTACTTTTCTACCAGTGTGTACCTTAGCTCAGGATTTAAAAATACCATACATTTCTATGATTCATGTATTTCTTTGATATACAGTATACTTACAGTTCAGCTTGGAGCATCCTGTATGTGCTCAGAAAAGAGGATTCAGCAAAGCTCAAGAAAATAGGAAAAGCTAATATTCTGGGTTGTTAATGGCATTATTGACACGTAAGTAAGAACTAGCAGGTTGGGCTGAAGACCCATAAACTGCAGAACTATACAAAGCAATGGTATGTCCAGGATGAGATATGTTTTAGAGACTGAATGTGACATTCAATTTTTGTACTGTCAAAGTCAATCCTGGATGTCCTATAATCCTAACCAAAATATTCTGCCCTTTTAATTTACCAGCTGTCTTTACTTCCTAATATCTGTGATTCTTTTGTGTAAAACTCAAACTCATCAGTATCCTCCTTGCCCAAAGGTTATACTCAGTATGATTGACTTGGGATTAGTCCATAAACCTTACTTTTGTTCAAACATATGTGCCTTTTTCCTCAAAGAGACTAGTGCAAAGAAATCTTACTGACCTCTATAAAGCTTAGAGTTGTATTCCTGAAAGCTACTTGCAGTGATTCTAAGGTAGGCAAATTGAATATGTGGCCTTAGGCTTCTATGTTTTTGAGAACTGCATTGATCCTAACATGTAAGAACATAACTTGTATTCTTGTAATTGAGCAGACATTCTCAGAGTGGGAATTTGACCTTGTAAATGATTGCAGACCTTCTGGAAAGAGGGCATGGCACTGGGAAATGCCAGTCAGGTTGAAAGATTTAGCAGCCAACATGATGAGACTGTATAGTTATTCATCTTTAATAACATCTGTGACTTCAGATAAGGTAAAACGGAAAGAACTAGAAATGTATTCATAGGTATGAAAGCATATAATTATTCTAAGAAGAATTTAGATAAGACTTCAATAATCCTAAAGAAAAGTTGAAATGCTTGTAAAGCGTTTAAAACTCATTTTGATGTATTAAGTTAAAAAAGTTATTTTGCTTCCTGAACCTCTTGATTATGCAAAGGAAACCACCAGTATATTATAATCATTGAACCATTAAATGGGAGTGCACCGGCCTATTAAAATTAATAGGACTGCTTGAAACTGGGGTGGATGCAAAAGAAAATAAAAACCCATGGTGATTAGCTGTCAGAATATTGCCTCTGTTTGTCAAGATGAATGGCATAGCCAAACTTTTCTATAATAGTTTGTCTATTTTTCTTTATTATAATTCCCGTGTGCCTTTCACCTTTAAAAAGTGGAAGATCAGAACTAAATGGAAATGATATGCCCATCCTCTGCAACACCAGTAGGAATAATAATATCATCTCAAAGGGTAAAATTAGTTTCCTATTCAGCACTCCTCATCTTCTTGCCAGAAGGATTGTAGGCAAGAGCACATATATTACTAAACAGCATGCAAAGTTATTGGTCACATGGTTATGGAATAGCAAGACGTGGAATATATTGCAGAATGAAATGAGACATGTTGTCAGACTTTGCTGGTTAGGCAGAATGAAAACAAGACCTTATGTTAGTGAGACACAAAACCAAATATGGTTCCTTGCAATAAGATGTAATGTGTCCAGACGTCTTCCTGCCATTTGGACTGTGCCACGGCCTGAGGTCCTGCCACTCTACCATATTCCTAATTTTGTTAAAGTAACACACAAGTGAGCATGGTCTTGGCCAAGAGTTGAGAAGTCTGTAGGTGGGGTCTAGCTTCTGGTGTGTGGGCAGACTTCAGGTGTTAATGATGATACTTTATATCAGATGATAAGTAACCAAACTTAGCTTTCCCTTTAGTGAGTATCATGAGGTGCAGAGAGATGTATTTATTTTAAACATTTTAATGCAGCCTTCCCATTCAATAAGGGTCCCCAAAGCAGAGCACATAAAAACAATAGAACATTTGAACTATTAAAACATTTAAAATTCAATAAAAAACACTTAAGAAATACCACAACCAGGGACAATGGCCAGTAACAGTTATTGGTGTGTTCTCAGGAGCACAGAGGTGTTTAAAAATCTTTCCAAATCATAATTTAGCATTTTTAAAACATAGATTGATGGTTTCAGTGGACACCCTTGTAAAAAAGACAAGAAGCAATTATAAATAGGCATAGTCAGAAATAAGTCCCATATTAGGGCTTTCTTCTAGGAGAGCATTTTTAGGATTACAATGACTGTGTATATTGACCTGGATAGCCCAGTCTCCCTTCATGCTTTGCTTCCTTCCCCTTTTCCAAAAATGTGTTTTTTTGCAAATGGTGCCTGCTTGCACCTTTGTTTTTATTGTGTCTATTAATCCTACCATTCTGCAGCACTGATCACCTCCTCCCTTCCACCCAAAGTGTCCTGAATGCAATTTTTTAAATATAACCCTGAGTTATAATGTTATAACATCATAATACTGCCATGTAAGTCTGCATATCTGCTTTTTTAAACTTAGAAAAAGCATTGTAATGTGATCATCCCTTTAAAAAATTCTTCAGGCTTCGAGAAACCTCAGACGTGGCAAAAACAGAATATGGTCGGGAAGCAGGGACCCACCAGGGGCCCCTCTGCTCACTCCAGGTCCATCATTGGCCATTTTTGTGGTGGACGAACTCCCCCCCCCCATTCAGGAAACCCTTCCTGGGCCATCAAGAAACCCCAGAGTTTCATAAAACCCTGGTTGAGAAAGTGTGATCTGGGCCAGTGGTCCCCAACCTTTTTATCACTGGGGACCACTCAACGCCGGGGACCACTCAATGCCTTTTACTGAGGCCCGGTGGGGGGGTGGGTAGTTTACTCCTCTACTCTCAACCACTGCCCTAGCGCTCTCTGATCACTATGGTAATGTTTAAACATCCCTTCAAAATAGGATACAGACACGCCACAACAATGAACATAAGGAACATTTTATTTTCATGGAAATTTTAACTCATGACAGTGACAAATCAATGGGAACCCTGAGCTTGTTTCTCTGCAACGAGATAGTCCCATCTGGGAGTGATGGGAGACAATGACACCCGAAGTGTGTTGTAAGGGGCTGGGGGGGGAGGCGTCCTTCGGGGCCCACCTCCAATTAGTCGAAGGACCACATGTGGTCCTTCGGTTGGGGATGTGGTCCTTTCGGTTGGGGACCACATGTGGTCCTTCGAAGGCCCACAGGTTGGGGATCGCTAATCTAGGCCATAAAAAGATCTTTGTGGCTATCAACTTATGTAGTTTCAGCAAAAGAAGGCTGCATGGCATATTTTTGTGAAGTTGAACTAGGAATTCTTGATAGTTCAGTCATAGTTTATTACAAGCACAATGTGGTTATTGCTTGGACTGGGGGAAAAAACCTACAGTCTACTCAATGCATATCTGCTAAAAAGATTGCATTTAAAATACAACCTGGGGCAGTTACCTTGCATCCTTGAGTCTCCTCTAATTGGCAAGATCTAGCACCAGCCAAAGATCGGGCAGAGAAATCAGCAGTGATGAAAAAGAAGATAGCAATTATGATAGAAATGGCTGCTTTTAGCATTGCAGTTGATAATCAGTACAGACTTTGGTGCATTATGAATTAGATATAGCACAGCAGAGATATCTCTTTCAGGGGTTCTATTTATGTTTCCCATATTTGATTAAATATTGAAAACCTGTATCATTGATGAAAATGTTTCACTTCCTTCTGATCACAGCTTTGGGAATTCTATGTATGTCTGTTTTGCTATGAAAAGCAAGATCATTGCTATGAAAAGCAAGATTCCAAGATCATTGGTCAATTCAATGTTCTACCAGCCACCAGGTCTATAGTCTTCATGTGGAGTCCATCTACTACTACTAAATACTCCTGAAGATGAAAAAAATACCTAAAATGAATTCAAAAAATGGCATCAGTTCAATGTTATGGTAGTGGTAATCATGCCCTTTTTAGATAAAAATTTTAAGTGCACCCTACCCAGAACTTCCCATATCTATCCCAGTTCATTTATTCTGAAATCATTAACTACTGTGGTGTAGTGGTTAAGAGTAGAGGCTTCTAATCTGGCGAGATGGGTTTCATTCTCTGTTCCTCCACATGAAGAAGCTGGGTGACCTTAAGTTAGTCACAGCCTTGATAATGCTGTTTTGACAGAGCAGTCCTTTCAGAAGCTCTCTCAATCCCACCTGCCTCACAGGGTGTCTGTTGTGTGGAGAGGAAGGCAGGCAGTTGTAAGCCAATTTGGGACTCAATCTGGCAGTAAAATGTGTGGTATAAAAACCAGCTCTTCTTCTTTTCATGGATTGCTTATGTCAGGGGCCACCTCTAAAGATAAATAACATAACTGGATAATAGCAGCAAGAAGTCAGATAGGATAGAGAAAGAACTAGGGGTTTAAGTAGAAGATAAGCAGAACCAGATGGGAAACTGCAAACATACAACAGTGTTGCTGTGCACCGAGGATGCTCCAGTAGGAGCTATTGATCAGTCTGCCAGCAGGCTTCCAGAAGAGTTGCCAGGAGGTTTGAGTCAAGGAAGGAAGGCAGAAGAGTTCAAATGGCCTCAAGTGAGCCTGCATTCTAAGGCAGGGCTGGAGCTGACAGATCTATTATAGAGTTGTCTAGGGAGAACGCAATCATCATTGATCAGACATCAGAGAGCCCACAGCTGAGCCCTTATTCACTAATTGCAAGAGCTAGAAACAGGCAAGAAAATCAGGCAGAGCAAAACAACCAAGGACAAACTTTGGCAGATGGCTCTCCTTTCACATCACCCCAACATTGTCCTGTGGAATTCTATAGGCAGTCTTTCTTTGGGGAGAATGCAGCATCTCCTGATGGATGTCCTATTGTGATTTGATCACATATCCCAGCATGGCCATTTATTAATACCATGTCTGCAGATCTTCATGGTGTTATGTGCAAGTGCAGAGGTTTACTTTGCACCTACTTGTGCCACCCATGTCTCTGAAACTGCTTTTATATAGATTCTTTCTCAACTCCAAGGATGCTCATCTTTTTTAGACAGTTTGAAACGCTTCTATATTTAGGTTGGTTTATGATAACTGTAGTTACATGGGATGGGATGGGAAATATCCATTGAACAGGTTTTTGTTACCTCTTCATCTCAAAAGTTCAAGCAGCTGAAAACAGATGTTTACCTGGTGTCTTATCCTTTAGGTTTCAAAACCTTTCTTTCTCTCCCAGGCTTCTGAGGGGGTTTCATCATTTAAAGCCGCTTTTATGGTCTGCATGACCATTTTATGAATACCATTTTATTGGATATTGTTTATTTAGCAATACTTTTAAGATGGTCTTTGTATAATAAAATAAATCTAAATCTAAGTTTTCTTTTCTTTTTGGATTTTATTAGCATTGGAATTTTCTAAATAAATATTAATCTGCTAGGAAAGGGGAAATCTGTTCAAATCCCAAATATTCATTTAGGGATTTTTCAGAATCATGCTATACCTATCTATACCCATTTATGCTTTACTTTTTACAAATCAAATATAATTCATGATCCTCTTAATCTGCTGCTCACTCTCCTGCTCTTAGCCAATATTCACATGGATTTACTGGCAAAGCCATTCAAGGAAGTGAAGTAGTAAGAAGGCACTGAAAATCTTGGTAGGTTTGAGCTGAATGTGTCACAAGCATTGATCTTGGAGTGTTAGTTCATTACTGGTCTAGGGCAAAATGAGAACTCATGGACTCCTGCAGAGAGATTTACGACTCACACCTGTCCTCTCTGGGGGGATTTAATTAGAATTAAAGGGGCTGTGATCTCTTCTAAAGGTATGCTGGGATGTCTCTGCTGTCTTGGGATCTGGCATGGTAGTCTAAACATGTAGAATTCTGTGGAAAACACTGCTGCTTTCCTAGAAGCAGGAGGTAGCAGAATCCCTTAAAGTTTACCTGTTCTTCTGGAGTGGTTTCTAGACCAGCAGCTTTGTTCTAAGGTGGCAACAGAACCTTGGCTTCCCTTTTCTCATTTTTTGGATGGCTCCCCAAACAGGGAAGGGTCAGAATCCTGGGTCATGACACTGTGCAGCTGCCACATTCATATTCCTTCCTTTAGTATCTTCTCTTCCAATATCCTAATTCCCGCAGTTACAGGGTTACATATGGGAAGATGCTGCTCAAATACAGTCATATGGTAAGAGTTTCAATTGTGTCAACATATTTTGTCTCTCTAATGTATTTGGTAAAATAATTTTGCTTCAAATAGTAGATAAAATGATTGGGATGCTGATATTTTGTTAATTAATAAAGGCTGGAGTGTGAACTGTTTCCTGTTTTTGACGCTTCTCTAATGTTAGCAAACTAATTAGGGCAAGCCAATAATCAATGAATCAGCATTTGCTCTTTTAACACAAGATCTTTCAGCTTGCCAGGATGTTAATTTGCATAACTTTAATGGAAATAAGCGTTGGCATTAGCAGAAGGAAATTCAGTAGGGACAAGGGATGAGTCACTATCTGATTTATATTTCCTCTTAGGTTGGTGGCAAAGAAATTCCATCTCTAAAATACATGAGGTATGATGAGAGTGAATACACTGGGGAACATGTGCGGAAGTGTTTGCATTCCTATCATCATAAAACAGATAATGTGCTACAAATTATTTGCTGGTGTCATTTAAGGAATGCAACTACATAACATTGACTTTTGCCCTATAGAAATCTTTTACAGTTGTATATCTTTGTGTGGACAAGATGATCCAGGAGATGAGTGAATGTTACGTTTCAGTTTCCAGTGGTATGTGGATATGGCTTAGAACAACACAACTGACAATGCAATTCTGAGAATATTTTCTTGGGAGTAAGTTCCACTGATTTTACTTCAGTGGGACTTAGGGTCGCTATAGCGCTATGAGAAGATTTAGACAATACATACATATGTGTAGACATACATGACTTGATGAGGTATTTATGGAGCAGGCAGCTCTGTATATGATTGTATAACGCTCAGACTTGCATTATGGTTTCTTTCTTCTCTTCCCCCCTTCAGTTTTGCTTAACATGCAGTGTAGAGGAGAATTCAGATGAATTTGATACATGCCACTTCATGATTTTCTATTGGTCCTCTTTTTACTATCCTTATATGGGGCTGGATCCTATTATCTACTTTTGCTGGTATCAGGTCAAGATTTAAAAAGAGTTTAAAAGGTTTAAAAAGGAAAGGTTTTTTTCCTGATTTTTGTTTCACTGCAGACTTCATCATAACCAGAATTGTTCCTTGGAATTCTCTGAACCCTATGGCTATCTTTTTGTGATGAAAGTGAGAAGTACAGCAAGGGATAGGTGGGAAAGGTCCATTCCAAGAGCAGAGTTCTGTTCAGAGCATAGGTAAAGGTATCCCCTGTGCAAGCACTGAGTCATGTCTGACCCTTGGGTTTTCTTCTAGGGTTTTCTTGTCAGACTCAATACAGGGTGGCCTTGCCAGTGCCTTCCCCAGTCATTACCATTCAGACCATAGGTCCATGTTATTTTTTAATGGTCCTAATTATATTTCAAGTCAGGAGTCCATAAGAACCCATTATGAGGTCCATCCCCTCTGCCTTCCCCCCCCTTCTTTGCCTCTCTGGTAGTGCTTACAGTCTCTTTCTATTCCTTCTATCCCACCTACTTACCTCCTTTGTCGGTTTCTTTCCTGGCAGCCTCTGCCCCATTTATTCAGTCACCCTCAGTTTTGTTTCCTCCATTTTCAGCTGTCCACTTACACTTTTTTCTTGCATCCCCAAAAATGGCTCCCAGGTTTTCACAAAATAATCTCAAAAGCTCAGTAGTTAAAGAAACAAATACTTGTTCTATGGTGCACCCCCCCCCCCTCGATTTCATACTTTTCTGCAAACCTGGGACTTTCCCTAAGCTTTTAAAACAATACCCCTGTCTGTCCCTGCCCACTGTGTGGCAGTGGTGGTCTACAAAGTGGATCAACCAACGAACATAGTATAGGTTTTTTGATTCACACACTTGATTCACACTCCCAGAACTATATATAATGCTATCTTTTCTTAATAATATCAAAATGCTTAAGGACTTTCCTCTTCCATTTTAAGAACACCACAACTCTGCCCTACCCTCCTTGTCATACAAATGCCCATTCTTCATATCTGTGATCTAATGTTATATCTGTGGAACACCAGATCTGGATAATGCTTACTTAAAACATACAGGTACTAGTGATTTGACTGATTGCTTCTGGAATGGTTCTGAAAATACAGTTATTATTGGAAGGTCAGATTTGTTCATAGTTGATTGATGTGGATGCATTCCAAAATACATCTTTCAAATGAAGAGCAAGGTTGCTCCTGTGCTTGGTATACTTCTGTATACCTAGAAATATCAAATTATGTTGTAGTGAATAGCAGGCCTGTAGCGAGAAACTTATTGTTAGAGAGGCAATTTTTTTGTGAAGTTATTGAACTGTTGCCAAATAACTTGGTATGCAAGCCAGAGATATGCATTTTTAAAACACATTTCACAGAGTGAATACAGAAGGGAGTTAAAAAATACAATGACTATCAAGTGATTTCTGTGTTTCCCGACTAAAAAAAAAGAAGCCCATTTTGTCTCTTTCTCTGCAAAATACTAAGTATAACCTACCACTAGCATCATTTCAGATTTGCTTGCTTGGAGGAGCATTATCTGATCTGTAGTCATATTGATTTGAAGCAGCAGAGCAGAACAGTGGGAACTTTTTAGTCCAGTTGTAACTTTAACACCAACAACCCTACCTACATTAATTTTAGTAAGCACCACTGAACTTATTGTTAGATATGCAAACACATGATCTTATTGGCATTTCATAGCAAACACTGCATCCTTCAATGCAGAGCCATGTGTCAGAACAAGCTGGGTCAAGGAAACATAAAATGAACAAAGTTTAACTCCAATGACAACTTTAAGACCAGCAAAGTTTGTATTAACGATTGAGGCTACTGTGTGTACATACACTTCTTCAGATAGAACAAAGTGTGAGTCCAAGGGCACTTTTAAGATCAACACAATTTTATTTAATCATGTACATGCACATTTAATCAAATGTGAAAAAATGGTCCCTTTCGAAATTTGCCCACAAATAGGTATTTCTCCCAGAATCAAATAATTAAAGTCTTTTTCAGCACGAGAGGCACCTTTGAATGAAGCTAAATCCTCCCATTCTTTCTTCTGTTATCTCATGGGGGAGAGGAAGACAATATATCTATGTACTTAAAGGAATTGCAGGACACAACTTCTTTATTGCCACCCAACCTCTCCGAACATAGGAAGAGAAACTGAGGAAGAAGAAATTCAGGGGTTGTCCTCCTAATCAGGCTCCAGTTAACTCTTTACTATCCATTTTATTACACTTTCTTTGATAATTCAGAGGGAAATGATGGACAAAAGCACACTTGAAGGAAATTCTTCAACACAACAGTGATAATCTAAGTTAGTCTTTCTCAATTTTAAACTATTGAGAAACATTCTTCAGAGATCCCTTCTGAGATCCCAGAAGGGGAGCGATCATGCAGAATATGGTTGGGAAGCCTAGTTGTGTACATGTGCACTGGGAGCCCCTCCTCTTCCCATCCCCTCCAGCTCATCGTTGGCGATTTTGGGAGGGCGGAGGCAGGTTTACATGACCATATATATAGTTATATATAGTCGTATCAATGATAAATGTCTAGCAAACCCTTTCTGAGAAAGGCTGATCTAAACAAATGCCCGGGGGAGTATTTATCCTGCCCTTAACCTGCAACACTTGAGCATACAACTTTTGTTCAATCCCTAGATGCAATGTAGCCATTATGCAATGTAGCCATTAGATGCAAGGTAGCCATTAGTACTTACTGCTGGAATAGACAGCAGGGCAGTACAAGGGAAGTAAGATGAAGCAGCAACACCAAGAGGAAGAGGCTTGCTCATGAGAAGACCTCTTGACTGCTGGCTTCTGGTAACAAGGAAGGCATCTGACATGCAGGTGGCTGCCCATGGCAGGGCAGATCATAAATATTTGTGTGTGTGTGTGTGTGTGTGTGTGTGTGTGCATTCACACTATGCTGTCTCCAAGCAGGCAGGAGTTGGGGGCTGGGAAGGAAGGTGAAGGTTATGCATCAGAGGAACAAAGGCTGGGGCCTCTGAAATCTTCCCCACACAGCAATGAGTCTGAGAATCCCCACCACCCAGCTACCATATCCAATCAGAAGCTGAAGGTAGTAAGGCAAGTCAGGCTTTGTTTTTGTATTGTTTCCTATAAGGCATCATAGAAAGTTTTTAGAGGGCTGTGGCTTCCTTTATATTCCTCCCCTTACAGGGAGGTAAATGGCCCTGATGGGGGAGAGGCACTGTGTGGGGACCGTGAAAGCACAGTGCCTGTTTCACATGCTACATGGGGACATGGCACCAGGTTGCTGAGCAGCTCTTGTTTGGGGGCAACCACAAGGCAAGTGCATGGTCATGCAGGGCAAACTTCACGCAGGGCAAACATGGCCATGGCCCTGATGAACAGTGAACAATATTGTGAGTTCTCTAGAAATAAGATACAAGTTTTGTTTCCTTCGTCAAGGAGAGATTCATAGCAATGCTTGTCTTTTACAATAAGTTAAAGTTGTCATTTCCAGGAGGTTTAGAATAAATCCAGTCTTGATAGGGGATTTCCAAATGTTAAAAGGTTAATAAATTACACAACAATTGCAGTTTAGTCCTTTAAACATGTACCTTTAAATGATAATGGAAAAAAATGAGGTCACTTGTGACTCCTTGATGTTGCTGCTGAAAAAAAATATCACACAGCATGTAGTTTTATTAATGAATACTTTTTTTGTTCTGACCACTAGAATAGGAAGATACATGCAGACTATCAAGGGAAAGGCTGGTTTGATATGCTGCTGCAGTTGATATGTCTTCAGTCCTTATTTCCGCTTTCCTTTCATGACACCCACTGTGAATGGTACACTGTTAACTCTGTATTACAAGATATATTCTGCAAGGTAAGCTTCAAAATTATCCTCAAAGACAAGAAGCAGCCATGTTTTACATATGCACATTCCCAGACTTTTTGTGGTAAAACCACTGGTACTCCATTTGGTATGAACTTAAGAGGCAAAAATATTTCCGTTTCTATATAATCTCTTAATATCATCTTTCAGAAGGTTTTATTTTTTTTTTCTATTACTTTTCTTTCTTTCAACTTTACTTTTAAACAAAGATCTCTTTTAACTGGCTTGATAACCTTACAAGTTTCTTTTTAAAAATGAGGGCATTGGAATTGAGCCTGAACATTAATTAAGCATTATTAAGATACCAAATTCCTTCTCTTTTCCCCACATAGTGCTTCATATGAAAGAGTTATGAAAGGGGTTGAACCGGATCATCTGTATAAATGCAACAGAATAGAAATCCAGATCTATATTGTTACATGTTGAGGAGGGACCATAGCTCAGTGATAGAGCAACTGCTTGACATGAACTGCTTGACATGAACGTTCTGATCAGTTCTTTAAAAATGCAATTTTGTTGCACAGTGCTTACTACCAATAATTTTATCTGGCCACAGTGCTGTATTAAATAAACTTGACTTGACTGCTTGGCATGCAGAAGGTCCCAGGTTCAAACCATGCATCTCCAGTTAAGGGATCAGATAATCGCTGAGGTGGAAGATGTCCTCCTGAGGCTCTAGAGAACTGTTGCCAGTCTGAGTAAACAATACTGACCTTGATGGGCCCGTGGTCTGAATCAGTATAAGACATCTTGTTTCTGAAATATGCATTTTATGCTCTTTATTGTTAAATACTGGTAGAGGCAGTGAGGCATTGTGAATCAGCTGTACAGTTAGCATGGAGGAAAGCCATCTAGTTGCTGTTATGACCAAAAAACAATTGTCATGGGGATTTTTACTTTGTCCTGAGGAGAGAGAAGGAAATACAATCTCCCTATTCATTCACTCAGTTACTTACGCTTCAATGTATATCCCGCTGCTCTCAGTGAACTAGCTCGTGGCAGGTCACAAACACAACTCCAATAAAAACATACAATATAATCCCATTAAAACATCCATTAAAAATCCCTAGGGTGCCATCTGTTCAAAATCCCATAGTGCTAGCTATCATTCAGTATCAGGGAGACCCTGAGTGCTGGCCCATCACAGCGATGATTGGCTAGTGGGGACTCTCTAAATTCTAGATTTCCTATTCCTCATCTGTCAAGGGGTATCAGATCTTCCTGGTCTGGCCTCAACCATAGACCCGGTGGAAGAACTTCTTGCAGCCCTGCAAAATGCTGAAAGTTCTTGCAGGGCCCTCAGCTCGTCCGGGAGATCATTACACCAGGTTGGGGCCAGGACCAAAAAATCCCTTGCCCCGTTCGAGGCCAGTCGAACTTCCCTGGGGCCTGGAATCACCAACAAGTTACTACCCACAGAGCGAAAAGCCCTGTAGGGTGCATAGGGCAAAAGGTGGTCCCTCAGATATGTGGGTCCCAGACTGCAAAAGGCCTTAAAGGTTAAAACCAACACCTTGAACCAGATCTGGGCCTCAACTGGCAGCCAATGCAGCTGTTTCAGCACTGGCTGGATATGGGCCCTCCAAGGTGTTCCAGTGAGTACCATCACAGCTGCATTCTGCACCAGTTGCAATTTCTGGGTCAGAAATAAGGGCAGGCTTGTGTAGAGCAAGTTATGGAAGTCAATTCTGGAGGTGACTATCACGTGGATCACTGTGGTCAGATGCTCGGGAAACAGGTGGGGCACTAGTAGCCTTGCCTGACAAAGATGGTAAACCATCTGGCGGGCTACCTTAGTGACTTGTGCCTCCATGGATAGTGAGAAGTCCGGAGTCGCTCCCAAGTTCCTGGCCTGGGGCATGGTGGTCAGTTGTGTTCTGGTTAGGGTGGGCAAACGAGCTTCCTGTCCTGTTTCCTTCCTACCCAACCACAGGACCAATCCTGTAAATTAGTGGTCTCCAACCTTTTTGAAGCTGGGGACCGGCAGCAGAAAGCAGGGCAATTGCCCAGCTGCGCATGCCGCGCATGTGTGGCTGCGCCCGCGCATTGCACATGTGCGGCCAGGCCGCGCATGCGTGCATTGTGCATGCGCAGCCCGGGTGCGGCCCTGCTTCCCTCTCCCCCCCCCCCACAGTAAGAAGCTTGCGGCCTGGTACGTTTCTTACTGCGGGGGTGGGGTGGGGATAGGGAGCCATGGCCCAGTTCCAGGGCCTTTGCGGCCCGGCACCGGGACGCAGCCTGGTGGTTGGGGACCACCGCTGTAAATCATTCCTTTGTAGAAATGTAAACAAGGTAGCTGCTGACAAAGCTAAGATGTGGTCGCTCTTTTTCTTCTTTTTCTCTACAATGCCAAAAAGATATAGAAAGTGTATGGCAACCCACCTCTGTTTATCTCTGCCTTAAGTTTGTGGCTTGATGGCAGTTTCTATCACTGCAGAAATACCTTCACTGGTTGCTTTCTTCCTTTTCAAGATTCTGTGATTATGATATGGGTTAATCATCAGAAATATTAAGTACTGAAAGCCACAAACCAAAATGGCCATTCCACGGTAAAGAGACATTCTAGTGTCAAATTATACTTCCTTGACTCAACTGATTAGGATACTTTCTTTGAAAAAAAGTAGGATTACAGAAATGATTGATTTCCTTGATAAAACACATTTGTGATGTTTTCATTGTTTTCTGTCATGTTTTAACATTTTCCCATTTCCCTACTAAGACCTAACTGTAGTTAGTATATTTGCTGTCTTAATATCTAAAGAGCAATTCTTCTGTCAGCATCAAACACTGAGTAAACTGAATTGTGTTACTGTAATCATTGGATAGCCCTAGTTTCATTCCTGTACTGCTAATCTGACAATGGAAATAGCCCATAAACTAGTTGAATTTCCTTCAAGCACTTTGGATTTATGACCTAGTTTTACTTTCCTTTAATATTAATGACCATGTGATTGGGAACCAGTCTTCATTTAAATGTCAGTAAAATTAGTAGGTAGACAAAGATGCGCATAAATTATTTATATACAAACAAATGGATGAATGTTGACACAGGGGAATGACTACTAAATGGGAATGAAAGTGGATTAATGTGTCTACAGAAAGAGATTCTGCCATGTGATACAAAAATATAGCTAAGAATTAAATAGTTAGAACATCAATGACAACTTCAAAATGCAGAATTCTACTATAATAGATATTCAATAGTTATAAATATTACATGTCACTGTCCCAGCTACATGTAAACTGTTTTTTGCCTTTCATTCATTAAAATGTGAATAAGCTCTTCAAACAAAAGAAGTGGAGAAAGTTGATATACACCAAGAAAACAGAATGTACCCAAGACAAGTCTTTGTTGGTCTAAAAGGTACCAACTGGCCTCAGACTTTTTTCTGTTGCTTAAGAACAACATGGCTACCCACCTGAATCGATCAGAAAGCTCTAACAGGCGTCTGTTTTATCCAGGTGCTGCTGTGCTTTCTTGCTTAGGGGACATCGTGATTCCATCCTTGCACAAATAGTAGATCAGGAGGACATACAAATTGCTGTTAGGTGCTTTAAAACAGTGGTCCCCAACCTTTTTGTCACCGGGGACCGGTCAATGCTTGAAAATTTTACTGAGGCCTGGGGGGAGGGGGCTAGTCTTTTGCTGAGGGACGTTGCCGCTGCCTGAGCCCCTGCTCCACTTGCTTTCGCCCCGGCGCTCCTGATTTCCCACCACCCACTGCCAGCAGCAGCTGTACAGTGCCATGCCGAGGGACAGCCACAGCCATGGCGGTTGCCAGAGAGCACCAAAGGGGAGCTGGAAGCAAAGTGGCAGGGCAGCTCCCGAGGCAGCAGCCGGGGAGGAAAACAAGGAGGAGCTGCGGCCCGGTACCGACTGATCCACGGACCGGTCCCGGTCCCCGGACTGGGGGTTGGGGACCACTGCTTTAAAATACATGGGTGCATTAACAATCAAAATGCTCTTGAAATGGTACATGACTTGCATTGTTTTCTTACAAGGATGGCCCTTTTCTAGAACTGACAAACACCTCGGTATACCTAGATAATATTTTCTTTAGACAATTATATTGCTCTGAAACATTGGACATGTTTGTAAGTTTTGTAGAAATAAGGTTTGTTATTTCATTACTGAAAAAGTACTTTTAAAATGTGTAGAAGCTGGTTTTGCTAATAATTGAAATTGATTTGGTTAGCAGTCTGGATACAAGAGTAATTACAGCAGGTTGAATACTTACTCTTCAGTTTATCATGCTAATTAAATTAAACAATCTGGTTATGGAGCAATAGTTGCTAGAAAATTTGCTTGAAATGGAAGGAATGTTGGAAGAAATGAAAAAAGAAGATCACTCTTAACCTGACTAGAAGACAAATAAATGTTTGAAAAGATTATAGTCAATTCTTTGAAACCCATTAAAAAGGCAGAGCATTTAGAATGGGACATGTATCCCAAACCTGATTAACTCAGAAATGAATAAAATACACATTCAGGGGTGGTTTTACACAGCCACATTGTTCAAGTAATGATTTGAGGCTCTTATGTTGCTAAAGTTGCATCGCATAGTAAGTTGACATTGCTGAAAGTTGCAGCCATCCATACAAAGCTCCCATGGCTGCCCAAAGTGACAGCTTTCTATTTAACTGGGGAAATTTGCTTTAAAGGAAACAAAGCAAGAGTGATGTCAGGATTTTACTGGGATTTTCCCCTTAGATAACTCTCAAAATCAGTTGGGTGTTTGACCAAAAAAAGTTTTATTTAATTATTAAAAGAAATATCCGGGATGAAACACACACATACGAACACAGAGGAAAAAACACAGACAAAGCTAGCTAACAAGAAATCAGGAAGGAGGGGAAAGATAGCAATTTCTCTGTGAGACTGGGATATAAAAGACAAAATTGGGGACCAACAGTGGTGTTCTTGCCATTAGGTTCATGTGGAAAAATCCAAGTGGGCTGATGGCCTTGGTGAACACTAACTCCTGCCAGTGGTTCCCCAGCTCCAAGCCAGGGGCCTCTTCCCATACGAGGTAGGCAAGAGCTGCTGCAAACTGGCAAATGTAAGGGGGGCTCCAGCTCATAACCTGTTTCCAAGAAGGGTTGGCCATGAAAGTGCCGCTAACCTCCAACATTCACCCTGGATTTTGGACCCCAAGACCCACAAACACCTTGCCCGAGGGACGACCTTAGTCTACCAAGTGATGCACTTTAACCCTGCTAAAAGTATAATACAATAGCATTCCATATTCAATAGAAATAAGAACTACCAATCAGTGTTTTGTTTTTGTCAGCTATCACACTTTTCATGATTACCTTGACTGAAGTGGGTGGGTGAGTTAGAGGAATGGCAAGAGGATGAAAATAAATAGACTCAAATCATTCCCTCTAGGATTTGTGCTGGGGGGGGGGGGAGTACAGGGGAGGATAAACACACACGCCTTCACATATGTCCAAATCTCTGTACCCAGAATTTAGTAAGCTTTCAGAGGCTGAATCAGAGCAATATCCCTATCTCCTTCTGGTTACTTCCCTTTACCTAACTCAACTGCATTCACCATAAAATGCCTTCTAGAGCATGTCCATTCCTAATGAAACGTAACTTTGTTATTTTTTTACTAGATTTTACAGAACTGACAAAATATTGCAGGTATGTAAAGGTTCCTGCCTTGTATGCAGGTGTCTGGTTCAGGATGCCTTCAGCCACCTTTATGGTTAGTAGATAAAATAACATTCCATATCTTATGTAGTACTGTCTTATTGACTTTCCAATCTTATTTGAAGACAATTATATTAAAAATGTCTAGGATTAATGATAAATTCAATATTAAATTTATGAATTGTGCAATTTATTATATGAGTTCTGATAGGTTTACAATGCAGGCATTAGACTGCAGTTCCAAGCACTATAATGCCTTTAGTGCCCCTTGTCCGTCAGCTGAAATACATTAAAAGATAATTATCTTGTAACACTAAACAATTTTACACTAATAAAATGTTTTAAAAGCAGATTCAGACACACACACACACACACACATTTGTTGTTGGAAATTGGTCACTGACACAACGTAAACCCTCCATCCCCAGATCCAATCCCAAAGTAAAATTCCACTTGATTTGAGGGTATCCAAAGGACAGGTGTAATGGTATAATGATTGTAAAGATGTAAATTGTTTGGGTTGTGAGAGGATTTAATCCCCCCCCCCCAAAAATACAATATAACAGGTGTCTAACAACTCACAGAATCTAATAGTGCTGCTTGATTGAGATGAACAGGAAAATGTAAAATCTGGTAAGCAGCAGCATATGATGAGAGTTTATAGTAGTTCTGTAAGTGTATCTCCACTTGACAGGCCATTCATCATACCTGCTCCCTGAAACAGAATGCTATTTGCAAGGACAGCTTAATCATCCAAAATTGGCCACAGAAATTTTGTTCATGATAAATCTGGGTTCTTCCAGGCTCATATATTTCGGGGGGAGAGGGTACTCAGAAGGACTGCCAACTGTTGTAAACAGACTGGTATATTACCATCTAGAACTTGCTCCTTCACAATGAATTTGTGTCCAGTACCTTTTATCACTTCCTTTAGAATTAAATTTAACACTTCATTTATTCTAAGTTCCCAATATGCTTCTTATGTGTCCTATAAGTTTTCTGAATCTGTAGAAAGACATAAGAGAAGGAAGAATGGCTTGAAATAACTTTATCCCTAATAAATTCTCTAATTATTCATTCCCTAAAACCATTAAATGTAAGGGGAAATCTCTAAATTATAAATTATTTCTCTACTCAGACTGCAGCTAATGTAGTCTGAATGTAAAAGCCATCTGTTTTAGGTCAGAAAAAAATTGAACAAATGTTCCTGGTAGCATCTGTTCTGACCATGATAAGGTACTGATATAAGAAAGCAAAGGGAATTACCTCTATATCAGAAAATAAGGCTGCCCTTGCTTTTAATTTAGTGGCCCAAAAAATTGTCAGTGGTGTTGGTGTGACCCAAGGGTATATGCGTTAAAATTCATCTGTGGAAGACAGTGTGTATTAGCATGATATTTGATGTCCTGCCATATTGGTTTTATAGTCTACCTTTTTCAGTGCTGACTTTGATCCTTTTTTGGAAGGGCAGAGTTCAGTGCTTGGAATAACATCCTGTGAAGAAAATGGAATTTTTTGGCATACATTGTCCAAACACAGAAATTCTGTTTCATTTTTTCATTGCTACAAGAGTGAAGTTTCTTCCACTACAATGAAGGCATCACTTTATCTCTGAAGAATTCTGGAATATAGAATAGTCAGTGAGTTGTTGTTTATTTATTTGACATATTGCTTGCTGCTTCCAGCAAGCTGCCTTGCAATAAGTGACAAGTAGTAAAACTCCCACAATAAAATGATAAAACAATTCTTCAAACTTATAACCATCACCCTTCCAAGCGGCAAAACACTAAAACCTCATTCCCCCCTACTCCACAGCCTCTCACCTAGTGCCTCAGGGGAGATGTTTATGGGGCAAAGCCTGCTGTCTCAGCTAAGCCCTGGCCTCAACCAAGTGCTTGGTGAGAGAGCTCCATCTTGCAGGCCCTGCAAAATTGTGAAAGCTCTGTGAGGGCCCTCAGCTCATTCTACCATGCCAGGGCTATGGTTATCTATCATGACTCCCAAGATTTTTCTCCTGTTCTGTTTTGACCAGCTTGGACTCCATAAATGTGTTTTTATAGTTAGGATTTTTTGCTCCAGTGTACATTTCTTTGCACCTTGCACTTTGAACCTAATTTGCCATATTGATGCTTGCTCATCCAGCCTCAAAAGATTCCTCTGGATTGCCTCATAGTCCTCCCTGATTCTCACTACCTTGAACAATCTGCAAACTTAGCCACTTCCCTGTTTACTGCCAACTCCAAATCATTCATAAACAAATTAAAAAATACCAGACCTAGTACTAAGCCTTGTGGTATCTCTCTGCTTACCACCTTCAACAGTGAAAACTGCCCATTTATACTCTGTTTCCTATTAATAAAACAGTTTTTAATCCAAAAGAGGATAACTCATTCCACCAATTTACCTGATATTGACATTAAAGTCCAGCCTATAATTTCCCAGTTCTCCTCTGGAACTTTTTTAAAAGATGGAGGTCACCTTAGTTACCTTTGAAATGGAAGCAGAGTTTATTGATAGATTGTTTATTTTTATCAAAAGATCCATGTTAATATTAGAGTTCTTTCCAATCTCTTGGATGTGTGCCAGTTGGGCCAGGGGATCTGTCTGTTTTTAATTTGTCCATCAGTTATAGGACCCCCCTCTCATCACTTCAGTCTGATTTAGGTCTTTTGACATTCCTTCTGGAATCAGAGTTTCTGAAGTGGATAAGTCCCTTCTGTGTTCCACAGTGAAGACAGATGCAAAAAATGTATTCAGCTTCTCTGCCATTTCCCTATCACTCTTCAGTAATCCTTGCACCCCTTGATTATCCTAGGGCCTCACTGCCTCTCTGGCTGGTGTTCTGCTTTGAATGTATAATCCCTTAGAAGTTACTTAGAGCATGCAACAGAAGGATATTTGGAGAAAATATATTCCAGACATTATAGATACAGTTGTCTCCTTTCTAGCCCTCTGACCATCTCTCTGTAGAGAGCTTTCTCTATTCCAGAATCCAATTGAACACAAGTAGATTGCCTGATAGAGGTTAAGAATTGTTAGGAGAAAAACAGATACTGATATTGGCACACCTTTCTTATTTATAATAGAAGGGTTTATTTATCTTACTATTACTACTATTAATGGCCATGCATCATGTTCTAGAAAATTAATCTTCAAGGTTTATGTTGTTCTTAACTATCTCTGTGTTGTATCAGTAACACATACAGTATATTTTTAAGTATTTGGAGGCTGTTGTGTGCATAGGCTTCTGAATATTTGTGACAAAAAAGAATGACTTGTTTAGAGTTTAAATGTTGAAAACATGAAATTATTCAGTTTATGAAAAGTTCATATTGCCTACATGCAAGAAAACATTTTTTTCTTCTTTTTCTCAGATTGATGAAGAGACATACAGAAATACAGTGTAGTTTATAAGCACACAAGCACCTCACACACACACACTGAGAACCTGTTTCCGTATTAAGACAAATAGTTCTGGGATAACTGTTCCCTTTTGGATAGGATTGATCACAGGCTTTTGTTTCAAGTGCTCTAGTTAACACAGAGATGAAAAACAGGGCAGGAACCTTGAAGGAAAATGAATAACTGAATGCCAATTCACAAGTTTAAGTATATTTTCAGACATTTTGATGTTGCTGTCAATCTGGATAATGATAGGAGAATCAAAGAAGCTTGAATTTTTGACTTTTGACTTTATACAGCTCTGGCAGACCAAGAATACTTCTACATTCATGATGGCAAAAATCTTTTCCCTCTTAATAAAACAGTAAGGGGTGTTGGGGAGGGCTCAGTCCGTGATGGGGAAGGGCAACAATTGGTCCCGTGGCCCTGGACTGACAAGCGGAGGGACCAATCGGAAGGTGCGCCTTCTGATTGGCCCCTTACCAGGACAGTCCAAAATTCCATCAGCCAGGGGCAATCTGGAGAAATGGCTGCCAGTCTGTTCCTGACCACCAAAGGGAGAGGAGGTCAGTAGGGCTGCCAAGGGGGATGAGAACAGAGGCTTGGACAGCCTGTGCCAGCCCTTTTCGCCCCAAGGCTGTCCCAACTGTCATGTCCAACTGTAAATTGCCTCAGAACCCTGACAGAGCTGGCAGGAGGCTGCAGAGTGCTCCCCCTCCCCCACCCCCTTCAGGCCTGCTGCGAAGGAACCTCTGACAGGCCCTGACTGAGGGGAGGGAGGCATTTTCCTTCAGAGAGCAACGCAGGGGAGCCTGAGGGCCTTCCTTTTGAGGGGGGGGGAATTTCCCCTTCTGCCAAACAGCTGGCTGACAGGGAGGCCACAGAAAAGCCCCTTCTCACTTAAAATACTGCTCTGGCCAGGAGTTAGACACAGCCAAGCCATGTGTCTTTCTTCTTTGCAACTCTCTGCAGATTTGAGGCCACTGCACAGCATTATTATGCAGAAGAAACTTTTTTTTGTCTCCTGTTTCATCTGCACAACAACCCTCTGCAGTAGGCCTTAGTCTTTCAATGCAACAACAACAACCTGTGTGGGAGGCCTTAAATGTTTCTTCTCTACCACAACCCTCTCCAAAGTAGCCCTTTCTGCCTGGGGAGCTGATCTTTATACTCTGCGGGTGAGCTGTAATTCCAGGAGCTCTCCAGGCTCCACCTGGAGGTTAACTACCCCTGGGTTGGAAATATTCCTGGAGGTTTGGAGGTGGGACTTCAAAATCGTACAATGCCTCAGAGTCCAGCCTTCAAAAGAGCCATTTTTGCCTGCAGTTGGGAGGGAGTGGTTCAGGGGTGTCCCTCCTGGGCTATGGGCTATGGCCAACCCTTACCAGCAACTGTTTGTATTCTGGGGCACAGACAGGCAGACCAGCATCAGTCCTGTGAGTCTGGAAAGTGCAGGAAGATCTAAATAAATACTTACAGCCTGAAACTGTAAATAGTGAGGGGGAGAGGAAGGGAAGATGATTGGAAAATGCTTTGAGACACCTTAGGCCTGCTGGGTCACTGCGGCCCATTCCCAGTTCTCTCAGACCTCTCACAGCCCCACATACCTCACAGGTTGACTATTGTGGGGAGACGAATGGAAAAGGTGTTTGTAAACTGCTTTGAAACTCCTTTGGGTAGTAAACAACAGGGTACAAAAAATCCGTTCTTCTAAGGAGCAACCATGAAAGAAGCATGTGGGCACAACATTTTATCAACAATGAAAAAATGGAGAAGGAACAGAATGGACACCTGTGTACTGTGATTACCCCATGTGTATTAGGGCAGAGGGGCATTTCGGTGTCTGTGGCCTAATTCCCACAAGAAGGGACATGACACAGAACTGGGAGGAATTGGTTGCCATGTAATCTTCCCCTAAGAATAGTCTCCAGTCTGATTTTCCCTTCACATATCTGAATACTTTGCCCCTAGTTAACATATAATTCAGAAGTACTCTGTTTTTATCACAGAACACATTTTTTCTATCCTAACTGTTCCTGGCCCTCAGAATTGACTTCTGAATGAAGCCCACGATACTGAATAATGGGTATCATCATAACTAGCCAGACATTTTGACCTCAAAACTCTACTTAAGCACTTATTTTTATTAATTTCAACAGAGCCCACAGAACACCCAGTACTTCCTCCCAGTCATGTGAGGGTTGCCTTAATAAGTTATCCCTAATGAAGCTGTTTTAATCATCACTGCTGCAAATTTAAATTTTCAGCACACAAAGCTTAGAAATGAGGATCACCTCATTTGAGGGCTGAGGTTTTAATAACTTACATCACTGAGTGAACAGGTGATAGAGAATACTGGGACGCTGGGATGATAACATCAAACTGTATAATGAACAGTACAATCATTCTGAGAACAACGGAAAAACAGATAACAGTAGAGCTTATCTCTCTCTTCAGGGAAAAATTATGAAACAAAGTATAGACGTTCTTGTGCTCTTTCCTCCTTGAAAGGGAAGGGAGAAAGCAGTAATGTAACCTGAATAATTTAGAAAGAAAAATGAGACTTGCCTTACAGAATAAATTTCTTCAAGCCAGGAAAATACAAGTTGTAAGAAAATGCCTGAGAATTAAAATAATGTTTTTTTCTTACTTCTGAAAAAGATAAGATTGGGTCAGTTAGTGCTGGTTTCCCCCACCCTCTTCTTAGTAGTAATTATATAATTTTGTAGACAGAACACAAAGAATAATCTTGATAGGTGAACAATTGGGGCTTGCTATTACTGGCATACACCAGATGTATTCCCTACTGCATTACTGGAGAGTGGCCATGGGACCTGCTGATGTCCTTAGTCATCTGCCATTGGCCATGAGGACCCATCCCAGACATGTGGTGTTATGTTCCTAGACTCTCTACTGGAGCCCCCAGTTTCTGCTGCCACTGTGGCAGCCCATTAATTGAAGGACCCTATGATCGCCTGGGTTTTACACTGGGTGTGGAAGGGATGGCTGATGAAGGGGGTCAGGGCTTCCATTTTCGCCCTTTGTTTCCTGCTGCCATGAACGGTAAGTCCATAAGGTGTGTCTCCTCTGAGGGAGTTAGGTTTTAATTCCTATGACGCTGTGGCACTAAGTCCTCGAGGCCCTACATATCGGTCACCTGGTAATGGTCCACATGAAGGCCTTGGTGCAGAGTTATATCTGGTGGCCAAATTTGGACACTAAGTTGGAGGTATGGGTGCAGGGATGCAAATATCACACCTGGCGCCTCCTCACATGCCTGTCCACCCCTGGGATGTTTCTTAATAAGATGTTTCTTATTGTGGTGGATGTATCAATAAAGTGGTTTGAGTTGCGTCCTTGTTGGCCCAGACAGTGATTAAGGAACTTTGGCATTTGTTCACAACACAGATGTGGCTGTGTTGAATAACAGTACCTGTGAGTACCATTTACCTGTGAGGAGTTTAGGACATTTTTGGCAAATGGCATCCACCATGTAACATCTACACCCTTCCACCTGTTGACAAATGAGCAGACGGAGCTCATAATGAGGACAGCAAAAGATACTCTGTGCCATATAATACACAGGGACTGGGACCAAAGATTTGCTATTTTTTCCTGACCCAGCATATCACCCCATGTGTTTTGACAGGCCACAGTCATGCAGAACTCTTGATGTGCCAGTAGCCCACAATATTACTAGACTACCTACACCCACACTTTAATAATTCTGTGGGCCAAGATGGAGGAGGTGGGCAGCAGCGTGTGTTTGCACCATCAGACTCTCTAGTTATGTGGAAATATGGGTTAGTTGCTCATTGTAGGACAAGAACAATAAAATGAATTCATATTGTTTTATTTGGAATCTACTGTGTTGGAAGATTGGTTTGAAGGACTTCCCACAATTTTCAAATGCTTTGCCTTTGGAATATTAGTTTATGAGGAGTATTAGTTTATGAGACAAGCATTTGCAATGGCAGCAAATGCATGAGGGTGAAGTGGGGCAGTGCATTTTCCATATGCGACTGGAATGTGCCAAACATCTTATAAGCAAGTATATTAAGCAAGAGTTGATTCATGATGACTGAGCAGTAAATACAAGCTCATTTGTTGCTTAATAGGACTGTAATAAAACCCTGTTATAAATGATGCACATAAATTGGCAGCAATGTTGATGTTTTGATTTTTTTTCTTTATATGTGGTCAGGGAAAATTAATTTTTAATGTAGTTTTTACTGTAATATGAAGTAGCACTAAAATGGAATGGGGAAAATCTGAATGAAAAGAAGGGTTCATTTTGTCAAATTACCATTGAAGTTCACCTGTAATTAATAATTACCAAAGTGTCAACGGGAAGCAGAAATCAGGAGCAAACTTCATGTAGAAATGTCTTGCCAAGCTGCAGAAACTGGCAAAATTATTTAGATATATCCTTAAAATCAAGATTTCTTGTGTGTGTGTGTGAGAGAGAGAGATGAAAAAATTTTGGGTGCTTCTGTAAGAGACAGAAGGGCAACTTTGGTACACATATGGGAGGCCATTATTCCAGACCAGCCAGACATGAAAGTAATGCTGGCATGTGGGAGTTTCCTCGTCATTTAATTAAAGATGTTAAAGAATAGGGAAAGGTAATGTGAAGTGGCAACCATTGATATCATTACTGAAGGACTGTCACATTTCTACAGTTCTTGGAAGAGAGGGCTTAACAGGGATGCATCTATGCTACCAGAAAGTAACTGGTTTAGTAGACAGATATGTGTATACAAACATGCACCAAAAACGCAGCATCTGCAGGATCTACATATATATATATATATATATATATATATATATATATATATATATATATATATATATATATATATATATATATATATATATATATATATATATATATATATATATATATATATATATATATATATATATATATATATATATATATATATATATATATGTAGATCCTGCAATATATATATGAAACGTGTCTATGCTGGTAGAGTAGGTTAAGTAACTAGACTGACAGCAGATTACTTGAGTTATTTTAGGGAGAGGGAGAGAGATCAATGGAAGCTTTTATCCTAAAACAAAATGATGATTGATCCAATTGCTTCAAATATTGGCAAATTGTGGTTGTGCCCCAGCATTAATTGGAAAATTCAAGGCAATAGTATAATGGGCTCAGGGTATTCCTAGGAATTACACATTAGGGCCCCTCTTGAGACTGAGTTCCTGAATTTATAAAGCTATGGCTTTGTCTCAGTTTGTGTGTTTATTTATAAACACTTGCTGCATTTACTAAAACACTCTGCATGCAATTTGGCTTCATAAATGGCTGCTGCATTCAGATGACTGCATCCTGATTCCTTTCCACATTTGAGTGGAAGCATTAATAAATAGAGAAGGTGTAAAATATTTAAAGCTCATGAAACATGGTAAATTGTTAAAATGATACATTCTGTACATGCATTACTAGCCCATGTGTTTAATGACTGGCTATGCTGTTTACAGGCATCATATGTGGAATCATTATTTGTTTTACTTTCAGGGAACTGCACCATAAATGTGACACACTGCTTAAAAAATGAGATTGCCTGAAGTGGTCACTGCATACTGTCATAATTGTGCAATAGAAATGAACTTGTGTGGCCTTTGTGCCTGTTTTTGTTTTTTATAAAAGCATCTTTGGTTATCTGTTTTCTTCCTGATATGTCAGCATGGTCGAGATAGTATCAAATTTCAGAGATAAATAAGTCACATAATAGGAATATAACATATAATAGGAAATGTCTCTTGGGATCCAAAGGAAATTCATTAATGCCCCCTTCATGTTAGGATTGCTATCTGTTGTTAGTAGAGTTTAAGAGCAGTGATCCAAAAGAATAAATCTCTTGGGTAGAAACAGGGGGCATTTCTATATACTTTCATGTTTTTCAGTGCAGTGAAGTTCATTTTCTTTAGGATTACTTTCTTTTTTCTTTCTTTTTTGTTTTGTCTTGGTTGTTTCCATTCATATTGTATCCTGTCATTTGTATGATAGAAATTTTTTTAAAAATCAGCATAAAGACAAAATTTTGCCATGGCACTTTTAAGAAGGATTGGAATTGAATTTAGATGACATACTCTAAATCAGGGGTAGTCAACCTGTGGTCCTCCAGATGTCCATGGACTACAATTCCCAAATGCTAGCAGGGGCTCATATTGACTACCCCTGCTCTACATATTGACTACCCCTGCTCTAAATCACAGAGTACTTACTTGGGAGTAAGCCTTGTTGAACACATTAGGACTTGCTTCTGAGCAAAGACACATATTATTCAGACAGTCAGTGTCTGGTATAACGTGCAGCCCTCAGACAGAAAACCTTCTCTTTAACTAAAAGAAATGTCTTTGCTGTAGAACAATATTGTTAAGGCAGGGAGCTCTTTGTAGCTGTTGGGATTTTTGAAAATTAAACAATGGTGGTGTTGCCAGTAGTTTCATGGATAACATTCTGAGTTTCCAAATAAATTGAAGTCAGTGTGGAATTTTTTTTAAGGGCTTAGGTTTCACCCCCTTCATTTTGTTTGGTTATTTTCCTGTTGTCTGCTTTGATACAAAAGGTAAAAGGATAAATATTTGCCTCCTTGGGGTTCATGACTGGAATAACAGCTTGATTTTGAACATAAGTTGGTCAAGCAATGTTATTAGCCCAGATATGGTGACTGGAATGGAAATCAAAGCACAGGGCACTAAAGGTTATTTCTTTGCAGGAACACAGAGAAGAGAGAACAAGGTTCACTTCAAAGCCATATTTTCATACAGGGTTCCAGAATTCTGTGGCTTTTATCTCCTGAACTCTGTCTTTCTATGCCTACATAAGTATGGAAACAGTACAATCCAAAATATATTGTACAATATCTATACAACAGCACAGACCTTAAAATTAGCAGACTGCAGCATATCGAAGCAATCACCAGTATTATAAGCCATTAACCAGCAGTCCATGGTTCAGCAGCAAAAGATCATAAGACATTTAGAAATTAAAGGACTGTCTTCCAGTGGAATGGTTCTGTTCAAAATTCCCTGAGGAGGGCATTTCAGAGATTTGAGGTTGCCTGCTGATCAGATTTTTCTCTTTTGTGACCACCCAAGGTGATAAAAACGCACAACAAAGGGACTCTCATGTTGGGGAAGGCAAGTGTCCACTCCATGCCTGCCCTCCCTGAACTTTCTGCAGCTGGCTGCCAGCTGGCATCAAGAAGTGGTGGTGCACCTGCTCTCCCTGACCCTTCTGGAGCCAGCTGCCAGCTTGGATTGGGCAGGGTGGGTGATGCCCCCTCCGCTACCCCCGCCAAGGCACCCCCACAGCCCAAGCTGATCCAGGGGAGAGTCCCTCCCCAGATCAGCTGGCTGTCAGGCAGTTTGAACTGTTCTCCAACAAACAGTTGCTCTCTTTGAGAGACTTCTCTCAGTGAGATCAGTTGTTTGGCGGTATCAAAGACGTTTAAAGTGACATCTAGGTCCCTTTAAATTTCTCAAGAGTTCAAATTGATTCAGCTGCACTTGAATCAGTCAAACCCAAATTGCTATACTGAATAATTGATTCGGGTGATTCAGATTCAGCTGAATTGATTGGAGCCAAATCTAAAAAGTACCAACTCTTTATTGGGTGTACATGCCTAATCAGAACCAACACTTTAGATTTGACATGGAAACCAACTGACAGCCTCTGAAAGGATTGAGTATAGATATGACATGGTTATTGTCAGCTGACTGCCTGGGACAAATATCTATAGTAAAATCTCTTCAGGTATAGGCAGTGCTTCATTGCTATAATATAAGTTGACTGCCATATGTGATGAAATGTTGCACTCACACAGCGTTGAGCATTCTGTGCTTGTGCAAATAATTGACTTATTCAGAGTTAATCCCTAGTTGCAATTGATTGGATAGATGGATTTGCTTGTAGTGCCAACTAAGGCTGATCTCCTTTCTCCAAGGTCAGGGACAGAGGGTACATCTGTATGTATATAGCAATTCTAGACTCTAGAAGCAATGTTATATTCCTTTCATTGCCTGGCTCCCAGGACCCAGCTCTCTTTCGGTCTGTTTCTTACCTATAGTCTCTATAGACTGTATGTCTGATAAGAAGTTTTGTGTCACTTTTATACTTCTTGCTCCCATCTCTTTGATTTCTTGTCTCCACCAATAAATCCTGTTTCCTTGCTTCCTTTTAGACAGTCTCTGGACTCCTGCATCTCTTCTTTCTGACAACTTTCTCAAAGATTTCTCCCTAGTCTCTTTCCTAATTTCTCTTTATCCTCTACCTTCATGGTCTCTTTATCCTCCACTCTTCTTTCTTCATACTTTTCCCACCCTCTTAGTACAAAGTGGATGTATTATGAACCGTACCAAAAAGCATTATTTTTACACTAGTGTCATTTCTTTGCAGCAATTTGCCGTTTTCCTTGCAGAAAATAATAATGCAACTGAGTGAAGAATTTATCACTGGATTTAATTTACACCTGAAGTGAGATGCCATCAAAGAGACAGCTGTGGTTAATAACCTGCCATATCTTGCAAATTGTTTTCTTGCATCATAATCAGTAGGAGTTGTTTAATGTTCAATTAATCTCTGCTTATTAATAATTTTATTATGTGTTGGTCATGTGGTCAAAAGTCATTGTCGTTACAGAAATTTCATTATTGATTTTAAAGAGAGTTTTAAGTTATATGCTTAAATTTTGACTTAGGGAATCTTTGGAGGTTAGTGGAAATCATGATAGTCTGCTTCCCCTCAATTGCTATTTGCATCAGTTTCTTGGGAAAATAATGATCATGAAATGGGAATTATTATTTTCAATCTGTTTTTATGCTCATCTGTCATTGTGATTAACACTCCTTGCTGATTTACATTTCTTACACTCATGTCTTCATTTACAAATCTGTATGTATCCCTGTATCCCTTATCAAGATAAACAAAGCTGATAAACAAAACAATCGTAGCAACTTTATCCCTGGGCAAGGTATTAGACCTATCTCTGATGAATTGAGGAACTAAGCCTTGACTCATGAAAGCTTATACCCCGAAATTTTTTTGTTGGTTTCTGAGGTGCTAGTCGAATTGAATTATGTTCTGCTACTACAGACTAACATGGCTTCCCAGACCTATCCCAAGGAATTTCACTGACAAGGAATTTCACTGAACTCTTTGAGTTAGTTCCAACAGCTCAGATGGTGAAACCCTTCTTCTGCCATAGCAAGACTTGTTTCTTGGATCTAATGTATTATCAGGTTTCCAATGAATGTATGCCATGTGTCCTCAAGCCAACTGGATGTTTCCTATGAAGATAATAAGAGTGATCAAATACTCTTAAAAAAAATAAGTTAGCATATTTCTGTGCCAGCCCATCAGAACAAAGCTGCCTGCAGTGCAATTTGTAAATGCTGCTGTTGAGCCGCTGAACTTAAATGATCCAGTAGTTTCCAAGTTATATATGGGTTGTAGGTAGAGTGGTCAGCTTTGGGTTGGGAAATAACTGGAGATTTTGGAGGCTGGGAATTCAAGAGCTAAGAGACCTCAGCAAGTTCTGATGCCATACAGTCTACCCTTCAACAGAGCCCTTTTCTCCATGGTAACTGTTCTTGTCATCTGGAAATCCTATTTAATAGTGGGAGATCCCCAGATGCCACCTGGAAATTGGCAACCCTAGAATTTGTAGGCCATACAGTGTTATTGTTATAAATCTGTCAAGTTGGAATACAGTTATTTTGTCTGACCTAAAGTCAGTGAATAAGTCTGACCTAAAGTCAGGGACACATCTTTTAACATGCTTTGTGGGCAGGACTATGGACATTACATCCGTCTACATATTCATTTTATAAAATGTGTTCCACATCAACAAAACATAAACAGGAAAGAGGGTCAGTAAGAAAATGCCAAATGACACAAGATGAAAACTTGTTACTTTCAGGCAGGCTTTTTCAACCAGAGGTTCGTGAAACTCTGGGCTATCTTGATGACCCTGGAAGCTATGTTTCCCAACCGTATTCTTCACGATCCAGCCTCTTCTGGGGTTTCTCAAATCCTGAAGCATGTTTCAGGGGGTTACCAATGTTAAACAGGTTGAGAAAGGCTGCTTTAGGAAATTACTACTCTATCCAGGGCAGGAAACATCTCCATTCCCTTAGTCAGTTATTTTGCTTACTTGTAGTACCTCCATTGTTTTGGGATTAAGCCTCAGTTTATTAGCTCTCTATCCCAAAATTGCCTCCAGGCACCCATTCAAGATTTCTGCAGCCTCCCTGGGATCTATTAGAAAAGTAAAAGCTGAATACCATCTGCACATTAATGATGACCAAGCCCATATCCCCAGATATAATATAACATCAGAATAACATTAATATATACCATTAATAATACTAAACAGATGAAATATCCTTTTATAGATTGGTTAGTCAGAATAATGGTTTGGCACTTTTCTCCCCAAAGAAGGGGAAAACAGTAAGAAGGCACTGAAAGTACAATACAAAACCAGAATAATCAAGTATCTCTTGGGCTAGTTCTCAGTCAACTGAGACAGCTTTGGCTCAATCCTCTGACCATTGCCAGTCTCCATAATTATAAACAGAATCAGCTCATGACTCTGGCCATTCTAAATATTCATAATGATGGACAGGACCAGAAGGAAGAACACACAAATTCAGTTTAACATGATGCAGGTGGCAATAGAATTCTTCTGATCTGCCTTCTTTCTTGTTGGCCATGCCCAAAGTTATCAATTGCAATTTGCATTTTATTTGGTAGACAATTGCATTTGAAATTACATCTTGCAATGTTTTGACATTGTGTCTCTAAACCAGTGGTTCTCAACCTCCCTAATGCCACGACCCTTTAATACAGTTCCTTATATTGTGGTGACCCCCAACCATAAAATTATGCAAGTGTTCTTTCACAGAAATTAACCTGAAACTGACCAGTGGCATAAAGATCCATTGTTCATGATTGTATATAAATTGATTTTTTTCCCAGGGTTTCTGAGTTCACTTCTGCCTCTTGTCCCACTGAGCTGCACCGCCACCTGGAGCGCATGGCGGGAGACTGTGCTGTGCTGGAGGCATTGCTGGAGTGGCTGGTGACTGAGCACGGGCACCTTCAGGAGGAGTAGCAACAGTGGCAGTGTCCCCAAGCCAAGCTGCTCACCCTGCCATGACCCCTGTGAAAGGGTCATTCGACCCCCAAAGTGGTCCCAACCCCCAGGCTGAGAACCACTGCTTTAAACACATGTGAAATGTTTTGGGCTACAAGTTAATCCTAATACAGTAAGACTTGCATTGCTTTGAATCAGTGAATTTCCTTTTGCTCCATGAATTTACGTATTTTTCCTCATAATTCAAGATCTGCACAATGGTGCCACCATGTGATTAACTTTCTGTTCTATTCCATTAGTATGTGTTAAAACTTAGTTTTTATATTATTGTTGTATGGTTTATGAACTCAAAGCAAGCTGGATCTATGAGAAGTCGAAATAGTGCTTGACTCAGTCCTTATCTCAGCAGTCCAATCTTTACTACACAGAAATACTGAAGGCAATCTTTTCATAGCTGCTTTAAAAAAATCCATGTTAAGTTGTTTTATGAAAGTGCTGCTATTAAAGTTTTCCCACTATTAGCATTAAAGTGGTAAAATGTTAATTCTTAATAGAAAAGGGAAATCTTGTATGAAATAGGCATTCTTTGGGTACATTTGCTGAATCAATTTAATATGATAGAAATTATAATTTTCTCCTGTGATAAATGGCAACCTTCGCACAGTTAATTCTATGTATGTATTTCTTGTTTCATGTATCTGTTACCAGAATTCTCATTGTGCCATATGATCTGATTACTTTATCTGCAGTGGAACAAAATGGCAGTACTGGTTCAATTCAGTCTTTAATATGGGCCACAGGCTACTCATAAGCAGAGTAAAATAGAAACAGATAAAAACACTAATAAAAACATGAGTTTGGAGGAAAATACTAATATGTTTATGAGGGCATATGAGATGGTGGTGAAAATAGTAAAACATGAACTTTATGCTGCTTCCATCGCATCCGTGAGCTCACACTCAGCGCAGTTATTTAAGGTTGTTTGGTCCCTTAATGCCCTTAGATTAGGGCGCCAAAATAATCAACAATTGAACATCATCGGTGAGGCATTTGTAAGTTCTTTCACAGATAAAATCTCAATACTCCACTGCGACTTTCCTCCAACTACTGATACAGTAAGAGAACTAGATGCCCCTTGACCACCTTTGGAGGAAGTATTTGATGGCTTTTGGCAGCTCATGCTGACTGGTTACCATTTTTGTCCTTTCCCCAGTCTAGTGGAATGAGCTCCTGGAACACATCCTGGCCATGTCAAAGCTAACATAGATCTGCAGCTTTTCCACCAGGCTTTTGGTTAGGGCTGATAACATCTAATGGGCTCCACCTATTCACCTCTAATCCCCTACTACAAGACATCTAAATAATAGTTTGGCTTGGGCAGAAGGGGAAGAGGTTCTACAAAATGTGCTGCTGATACTGAGATGTTAAATTGAACTTTGTTAATTGTGTCAAGTGAATTTTAGATTTTAAACTTAGTCAAATTATTTATTATGGATGGATGTTTATATATGACACTGTACACTGCCCTGATCTGGTCCACTGGGAGGGTGGTATAGAAATTAAATCAAACAAAATGCAGAAGTATCCATGTTTGCTTACTGCAGTTCATTCGAGGTGCTGGGTCGGGCCAGGGCTGGGTGGCGGATAGGATGGTGTCAGTGTCATGCGCAATCGGGGATTAGCCCCGCTGTGCTGTCACCACCAGCGCAGCCTTTCTGCCCCATGCATAATTGGTCTCTGTGTCTTGGATTCTGGGAGGGCACCTGATATCTTAATACACACAATTCCTATGTCAAATGCAATGCCTGAACATGCAATGCCTGTTGCACTTGACTTAATAAAGGAATCAATTTGAAACTTGGTCTTTAAGCATGGCTGAGTACCAGACATTGGGTATATGAAAATGCCTTTAAAACAGCTCCCACCAATTAAATCTGATTTCCAGTATCCATCTGTGTCTTTTAGACTACCAGCACTTTTTGTAAAACCCTTTCCAATATAAGCATATTACCTGCTGGTACCATTTGTAACTGCTAATGCTTAATTCTTCTTTTATTCAAATTAAGCACCTCCTGGTTATTAAAAAAAAAATAAAGCACATCCTGTGAATTATGTTTCCACTTCTTGCAGTTGTCATCCTAGTTAATTAGCTCTTGGCATGCCTGAGTGTCTAAAGAGATTGCAGGAATGATTTGCAATTGTTCACTGAAGAAGAGGCACTTAAAAGAAAATAAGGGTACACAATTGCTAGAAATGTGTATTTTTTTAAATCCAGTTTAGAAGTTAGGGATTTTTATTTCATAAGCTGGAAATGAAAAGTCTTGTTTGTTTTAAATTCAGTAATAATAGTGGGCCTGCTACCATAGCTGAACTTAGCAAAAACAAAGACATAACTGCACTTTTAAAGGCTTAGAAGTGCTGGGCCAACAGCTAAAAGATTTTGAAGGCTCAGTTCTTCACAGAAATAAAAAGCCTTGAGTGACACGCTGCTCCAAGCAATATGATTTGTTAGCATCGACTGAGCAGAGAGATAATTTGAGCTGGATTCACACAGAATTCAGCCCTGAAGGAGAAGAGTTTGACAGACAGGAGAACTGGAGAAAGGTTGTAAGTACAAGTAGATAGCTAGATGGAGACTCCCATTCTGACCTACGAAAGGGGATAAATCTTCTAGTAAAAGGAGTTAGCTCTGAAGAGTGAAGAGATCCCTGGTCTAGTGTGTTTAGAAACTGTCTTTAGAGACCTTAACAGTCAGTTAAAAACGGACTTTAAAAGTGTTTCAAAATAAATGGTTTGGGTACTGGAAAGAGTCCAGCAGCCTTCTGAAAACCAAAAGTGCAGAGAATACTCAAATCAAGCATATCAAAGTGTTTGGGGTAAACACTGGAGCTAAAGCCCTTCAACATAAACATAAACAGATTAATGGTTATTTAAAATCTTTATGTTGGGAGGCTTTTGTTCCAGTGTCTCATTAACCAGCCTTTCTCAACTTTTTTACTGTTGAGACCCCCCTGAAACATTCTTCAAGCTTTGAGAAACCCCAAAAGTGGCATGATCATGCATAATATGGTTGAGAAACATAGCTGTGTACATGCCTACCTTCCCACCCGTGCAGGCCTATCATTGGCCCCTGGGGGGGGGCAGGTTGACATGGCATATGATTCTATCAGCCGATAAATGTTTAATAAAAATTACATTAAAATTAACTACCAGCGATTCAGGAAACTCTTCCAGGGTCATGAAGAAACCCCAAGGTTTCATGAAATCCTGACTGAGAAAGCCTGCATTAATCTGAAATGTAAGAACTAAACTAATGTATTTGTTTTACCTCAGAAATTTCAACATCTGATTTCACGTGACTTTTTCATTCTGTTGATTAAAATATGTTGTTAATTTGGAAAAGTAAAATATCTCAAGTGCCATTAAAGTTACTGGGGGGGGGGGGTGGCTCCCAATCCTTTCCTCAAATCCCTGGGTTGAGCTAACAGCCAAAAGAACAGAGAGGAAAGTTGATGTGGCAGTCAGAACTGTAAAATATAAAACTGAAATATGGAGTGCAGACTGTCAGTCTTAATGGATTTGAAGGCACTGCATCCATAGTGCAGAAAACAGTTTTTTTTAATTAAATAGTTTCAAATTTTATTTATAATCCATTACATAAAAATACAAATATGTTTTGGCAAGTATAGTAATGTGACCATATGCCCTGAGAATAGCTGGGTGGTCCCGGGAATGTCCCGCGGCATCCTGGCGTCTGGCATTCGCACTCAAGAGCATCCGGTGATTGCGTGGCCCCGGCCACACTGTTCCTCTGGCGTTTTTTTTTGCCTTGCCTGCCCCAGCCGTGCTCCGCCCAAAGCGCCCACCGCACACGTTCTTCCATGCATCTCTCTTGATTGGCTGCCGCTCGGACTCCGCCTTCTTTGTTCGGCGGGTCCAGAGAGTGGCAGCACATGGACAGGAGGTGAGGCGATGTGGGAGCCAGGCCCGTGCAACTGCGAGCGAGGCAGAAAAACACGGTCTTCTTTCTGCCTGCTTCCTGCCGTGGTGAGCCTCCCCGCTTCCCTGCAGAATCTTCCTTGGTTATCCTCCTAATACCAATCCTGCTTAGCTTCCCAGTCGGAGGGGGGAGGGAGGAGGGGGCCCCCGCTGCCACTGCTGACTGTCTGTCCTCCCAATACCAACCCTGCTTAGCTTCCCAGTCGGAGGGGGACGGGGGCCGCCGCGCCGCTGTTGCTGCGCCGCTGCTGCTGTGCCGCCGCCGCCACTACAGTGGTGTGTCCCACTTTTCAGCCCATTAATTCTGGTCACCTTAAAGTATAGTGGCAAAGTATCATTCATATTTCTTATGGATGACTAGCTTAAATATTTATTTTCCCTCTATTGACTTACACGGTTTTAAGTTAATTGGAAAGCCACAGCTGATTGAAGGCTGCATTGATGACCTCTCTGGTGGTATTGTGATAACCATAGAGTGTAGGAGTGTATTTTGCTAATGGCGATAAGGAAAGAACTGTTAGATTCAAAGTATTTGTATGTAGGTAAGCATGTTTCCCTGTTGAGAGGAATAAAAGCCAAAGTGCATCGACCAGACTTCTTATATTGAGAGGTATGCTGTCCACCTGATGTGAGAATCAAGGATGTTACAGAAAGGGTGGAAAGACTTGTAAAGCCCGACAGATATCCCTTCCTGTTCATTCATGTGGGAATAAATGATACTGCCACGTACAGTGCGGAACATATGGAATGAGACTACGTGGCCTTGGGGGGAAAAGTGAAAGACTTGAGAGCACAAGTTGTTTTTTCGTCGGTTCTTAATATTCATGGCCAAGGTTTAGGAAGGGAAAGAAAAATAATGCAAATAAATAACTGGCTATGCCATTGGTGTCATCAGAAAAGGTTTGAGTTTTTGGACCACAAATCACACTCTAATTATGAGGCTTTTCTATCGGAAGATTGTTTGTACCTCACGAGGGTAGGAAAGCAATATTTTGTGAAGAGTCTTGTGGACCTGATGAGGAAGTCTTTAAACTAAGTCGAATGAGGGAGTGAGATGTACATTCAAAACCTAGTTCAATGACAATAACTGTAGATGGGAACACTGCAGAATTAAAGGGAATGGCATATATGCAGGGAACTATTAACTTACAGGAAAGTTCAAAAACTAAAAACCTGGGGTATGTTTGATAGATTATGATGTCTCTGCACTCATGTGCAGAGTATGGGAAACAAGCAGGAAGAACTAGAAGTCCTAATAAAGGAAGGGGACTAGGATCTAACTTGGTGGGATAATACTTACAACTGGAATAATAGAGGATTGAGGGGTACAACTTATTTAAAAGGAACAGACAAAGAAGGGGGGAGGAGCAGTACTATATGTTAATGCATATATTTGTGAAAAATACATTTGTCTTAACATGAGAGTTCGGAAACCAAATCCTCTGGGCCAGATGCATTGCATCCAGATGTACTCAAAAAAACTTGCAGATGTAATTTCTGAACCTCTGTGCATTATTTTTTGACAATTCTTGGAGAACAGATGAAGTGCCAGAAGATTGGAGGTAAAGAAATGTTGTCCCCATCTTCAAGGGCAAAAAAAGGATCCGGGTAACTACTGACTTCTCAGCTTGGTGTCTATAGTTGGCAAAATTTTAGAACAAATTATAAAACAGTTTGTCATTGAGCAGATAGAGCAGATGGCTTTAATTACTAAGAGTCAGCATGGCTTTCTCAAGAACAAGTCACGTCAAACTAACATTATTGCTTTTTTTGAGAAAGTTACTACCTTGCTAGATCAGGGGAATGCTATGGACATAATTTACCTTGATTTTGTAAGGTTTTGCATGATATTCTTATTGACATGTTGGTAAAATGTGGTATAGATCTGATTACTGTTAGGTGGATCGAGAACTGGTTGACAGATTGCACCCAACTGGTGCTTATTAATTGTTATCTTCCTGGAGAGGAGTGATGAGTGGAGTGCCTCAGGGATCTGTCGTGGGCCCTGTGTTAAATATATTTATAAATTATTTGGATGAAGGAATGGATTTCAATAGTGATAAATGCGAAGTTCTTCATTTAAGTAGGAAAAATCTGAACAAGAGTCAGCAGTATGACTCAGTAGCTAAAAAGGCAAATGGGAATTTGGGCTTCATTAAAATAAGTATAGTGTCCAGATCACATGAGGTGATGATACCGCTTTACTCTGCTCTGGTTAGATCTCATTTGGAGCACTGCATTCAGTTTTGGGCACCACAGCTGAAGAAAGATGTAGAGAAACTGGAGCATGTCCAGAGAAGGGCTACGAAGATGGTGAAGGGTAAGGAGACCAAGTCGTATGAGGAAAAATTGAGGGAACTTGGTCTGTTTAGCCTGTAAATAAGACAACTAAGAGGTGATATGATAACCATATTCAAATACTTGAAGGACTGCCATATAGAAGATGGAAAGAGTTGTTTTCTGTTGCCCCAGAGGATCAGACCAAAACAAATGGGTTGAAATTAATTCGAAAGAATTTTCAGCTAAACATCCAGAAGAAGTTCCTGACAGTTAGTGTGCTTTCTCAGTGGAACAGGCTTCCTTGGGAGGTGGTGGAAGTTTTTAAGCAGAGGCTAGATAGTCATCTGACAGACATGCTGATTTTATGAACGTAAGCAGATTGTGAGTGAGTTGGCAGGAAGGGATGTTCCAATGTTTCTCTATTGTGGTCCTTCCTTGCATACCCAGGGAATTGCTGATTGCCACTGTAGGATGGTAGGTGTATTTCCTCCAGGCCAGGCTGGATTAGGAGATTTTGGGTGGTAGGGATCACTTGGGGAATGGGGCTGGGGTTCCTGTGGGTGGGCAGATGGTTGTGAGTTCCTGCACTGTGCAGGGGATTGGACTAGATGACCCTGGAGGTCTCTTCCAACTCTGTGATTCAATGATTTATTACTTTTTCATGTAATAAATTGGAAACTAATCAGGTAGTAGATTATACCAGAATTACATTAATCCATAATTTGTATGTTTATAAAAATAGACACTGTATATCCTAAAAGCTGAGGTTTTTTTCTTGTTAAATACTTTATTTTCTAAATTCATTATATATCTACAGTACAGGCTGCCAAGTTGCCTGTTAATGCAAAATTTTAATGCACTGCAACAATAGTGATAGATAATTAGGCTAAAGGCGCAAACAGCTTGGCAGCAATACTAGTGCCACTTTTTAAATATATATATTGCAGTTCTAGAGTTGTCTAAAAAACAAAGCAGATAATTCACAGAAATACTCTACCTGACCTTATAGCACATTTGGAGTCACTTTGGCTTTAGAATTATTTCTACCTCACTTCTTTTGATTGCTCTTTTTTATTTCATTTGGCTGTTAGAAAAGGAAGCTGCCAAGAGATCATTAATGTTTACCATTTGATTAAGATTGCAGTGTGGTGTAGAAACAGTTTCCAAATAAGGTTGCCAAAAGATATAGAATGTATATTTGGAAATGCTATATAAATATTTAGGATTTCTTCTAAAATAATGCAACATTAAAAATATTTTATGAAAGTGGCATTCCAAGTTTTTCTAGCCCTATGACAATGGTCATAATTTATGTATTTATAATTCATCTGACTTCTAAATAGTGCAGCAATTTTGTTGGATGTCCAAAAATTCTATCCTGCTGATGAAAGCTAGAAGGAATTTGAAAGGGCAAAGACGAAGATTTGCAGTACAGCAATACAGAATGTACCTCAAACGTGTCCAGCATGGAGTGTTTATAAGGCTTAAGAAAGATAGTTTTTTTGCTATCTTTCCAACTCAGGGAGTAGATAACTCTGATTATGTTGACTGCCTAAAAGAAAACACTTAAAGTTTGATCGTTTGGTTACAAGGAAGTAGGTCTCAACTTATTAAATGGGTCTGAGTCTGCACCAAATTGCAACATTAGTGTTTTCAAAGACTGTTGATACAGAATATTGTGACTGGCATAACTATTTGTACTGAAGACTGTATTGTCGTACAATTGAGTTAAAATCATGCGAACTAAATTCAGGCTTACATCCCTTTTGGGATTCACATTATTTTAATGTAATTAGTTTATTAGCAGGAAATATTTCAATTTTCCTTTGTTCATCCTGATTTGAGCAATAATTTGTCATCATAATATCAATGATGAATTTGCTTCATTAATACTCAGGGACATTAAAGAATCATATAATTTCTGAAAATGGGCAACATATTTCATAATTAAGAATTCAGAGTCTTCTTTGGAGATTAAACATTTCCCCAGTGATATACCTATGCTTCAGAACATTGGTCAATTTGAAGCCTTAAAAAAATAAAGCGCATTCATGTGCACTTGCTGGGAGTCCCAAATCTCATAACTTGTCTGAAAAATGTTGGTCTGGTACTAGTCTATCCTTCAGTCTGGCACTGTGAGTCAATAAATAGCATGTATTTTCAATAGCCACTTAAAAATTCTATAGCCAACAGCTGATAAAAATGTGCCCATTTGTCATATTTGATTCTAATCTAGAATGTATGATAGTCTCCAAATGGACTAACGCTTAAAGGTGCATTCTTGAAGTAATATTCCTGTATTGAGTGCTCAGCCCAATGGGAAATTTGATAGATCAGGTTGTCGTTGCTTTTCACCTGTTGGGCTGGGATCTGAACTGGAGGGACTGAATCCAAACTCTCTTTCATCAGTAGATCAGTGCTATCAAATATGAAAGCACTAATTATATATTTTCAGATCTATGCACAAGAGTTGGCGGATGGCACCATAAGTAACACCCATTCTCATCTCATATAAACTCAACTTTCTGGCTTGGATTAGCTAAATTTTGTGTAAAAGGGCAACATGGACTGCCAACAGTGCACTTGCCTTATTTTTCAAAGGCTATTATCAATTAAATTACTCATAGTGTTGTAGTACTGCAGTTAGTGTTAAAGTCACAGTTCATTAAACATGAAAAAGGTCTGTGCTGTGCCAGAAGCAAATGGTGGTAATTGTTTTGGTTAGATATGCCAGAGTCTTTGATTATTCGAAATACTAAAGCAGAATCTTATGAGTCTAGGATAAAATCTTTAAATTGAAAGACATTTTTCTATGTAGGCAATGAACCTTGAATTTCAGAAGTAATGACAGTGGGGGATGGAGGGGATGAAAAAAAGATACATTAAATATGGCCTGAGGCTGTTTAGACTACATTTTATACAACATGTTTTAGTGGGAAAGTAATATTTTGAAGGTTAAAACAAATTAAGTAAGCTACATAAGCCACTTGTTAAGAGCAAGAGCTGTGAGCAGGAAATAACTGAATATAATAAAATCTGGGAAAGGGAAGATAGAATGCTACAGCCCCAGCTCATCAGATGTTAGAATCTAAGCTGGGCTGGTGCTAGGAAGGGAGACAGCTAATGAAGATTCTGCAGATGAAAACAGTGGTAAACCAGCTGTGCTTCTCATTTGCCTTAAAAACCCCTTGTTGGGATCAACATAAGTTGGTGTAACTTGATGATAGTTTACAGAAACAAAATCTGGAGAACATGATTATTTTTTTCAGAACATTTTCCTTGAAATTGGTGATTTAATCTACATGTACTTAAAAAGGATTAGTATTGATGTGGGAACACACCTACTGGCATGCCTCCTGGGATGAAAATGGGTACAGACATGATGTCCATTGTATTGCCCTAGGGAGAGCGCCAGTAGATGCATCAGAAGCAATGGTGGCAACAGAAGCAGTGATGGCAGAAGGGGTGGCAGCAGAAGGGGTGGTTGCAGTGCTGGCAGAAGCAGTGGTGGTGGTGACAGAAGCAACAGCAGCAGAAGCAGTGCCAATGGCAGTACTATACATCCTGCACATAGCTGGGGCTCGGACAGCAATGCTGGTGCCAATGGTGGTGACTTTGGATACTGACTTTCCCTGTCTTCCTATCAGCTTATCTGTGCTTCCTACCAGAAGCGAGCTGAAACCTGAAGCTAGCACAATTGGTAGTGTTTATTGTTGAGGTTGAAGGCAGGCGAAATTGGCATTGGTGTTACTGTGGTTGTTGGGGATGAGTGGAGAGTGAAGGAGGGTGAAGAGTTGGATGGACTGTGTGGAGGCAAACCAGGGGCTGGGGATCCTAGCAGTGAGGGGACAGGGGAAGAAGGTGTTTTAAATGAAGTGGTGGAAGATGTAGTAATGCTTGTACCCCCTCTAATCTTCATTCTGTCCTAAGGTACAATAGTGGTGGGGCTAGGAAAAATAGCCTTTCTCTAACATTGACGTTGTACAACACCAGGTCCATAAATAATAAGAATGCTGCTCTACAGAATTTTATTGTAGAATAAAATACGAACCTGGTATTTGTGACAGAGACCTGAGTGCAAGAGGGTGAATCTGTTACCCTGAAAGAACTGACTCCACTTTGGCTCTCATTCCTCCAGTAATCCTGGATGAAAGAATTACTTTTTCCTTTAGGACACTTCTTGTCTAGTGATTCCTAGAACTGAATGTATGGGAGCTATATAGATAGAAAGCAGATTTATGTTTACCAAAAGAAACCTAAGGATCTAATTGACTTCTGGAATGCTCTTCAGGATCCAATGGCCCTACAGGGACTCAGGTGATGTCCAATTTGAAGATTGGCATAAGCATCTGTCCAAGGCCATTGATCAGATATCCCCCAATGCCCTGTCTGCTCTCATCCCAAGCCAGTTCTACAGTATAAATTGGAGTAGCGCAAATGGAAACAGGAAATGAGATGGCTAGTACAAGTTGGGTGGAATACTTATGACAAGAACTCAAGAACATGACAGTTATGGAGGCTTATGATAAAGGTAAAGGTAAAGGTATCCCCTGTGCAAGCACCGAGTCATGTCTGACCCTTGGGGTGACACCCTCTAGCGTTTTCTTGGCAGACTCAATACGGGGTGGTTTGCCAGTGCCTTCCCCAGTCATTACCGTTTACCCCCCAGCAAGCTGGGTACTCATTTTACCGACCTCGGAAGGATGGAAGGCTGAGTCAACCTCGAGCCGGCTGCTGGGATTGAACTCCCAACCTCATGGGCAGACAGATTCAGACAGCATATCGCTGCCTTACCACTCTGCGCCACAAGAGGCTCTTGGAGGCTTATGATATGGCAGTATAAATCACAAAAAGATAAAATTTTGCAGCCTCTATTGCCTCCTCTACCTCATGCCCATCACAATTATTTAAAACAATTTGATCTTTATCATCCCTGACTAAAGGATCATCTGATATTGCTCAATTGGACAATAACTGTTAGGCTTTTACAAGCTTTTTTTGTGGAGAAAATCTTGTCCCTCCACCAGGACCTATCTGCTTAGTTAGGGAACAAGAGTCTCCTTGGCTGTCTCAAGGTGCTACTGTGGACTGCTCTCCTTGACCAAGATGGACAGGACTCTGGCAACTTTTTGAGCAACTACATGCCCTATCATCATCATCAGTATTCAAGTAATTTTTAGGATATTCTCTCCAGTCAGGGTCAGGGCAGTGTACATCAGTTGTAATACAAGATAGTTGTAATACAAGATTTTAATAAAAAAAACAGAAAAAACAAAACCATGAAACAATATTCTAAGTGCTCCATTTGTATTCATTTCTCATGTATTATTTTTATCCCAATCTCCCTGGCCAATATCTGTGGTAACAAAACTGGAGAACTGCCTTCAACCATATGTGTGGTGGAAAAGTGCCATTTTGCAGGCCCTGTGGAACTTTGATAGCTCCATCAAGGCCTGAGTTTCTGCCAGCAGCATATTCTACCAGGCTAGGACAGTAAAGACTCTGGTTGAGACCAGACACACTTTGGGGCCAGGGATCATCTAAGAAACTAATGTTCTTCTGAGGGTATATTGAATCAATCCATCTCAAATTGGGTCTTCCTCTTTTCCTGCCTCCTTCAACTTTTCTTAGATTTATTGCCTTTTTCTAGTGAGGCTTGTCCTCTCACACGGTGAACTCAGTTTAATCATTTTAGCTTCCAGGGAGAGTTCAGGCTTGAATTTGATCTAAAACTCACTTACTGGTCTTTTTATAGCAGTGTACAGTATCTATGAAACTCTCCTCCAACTCCCACTTTCTTCCTGTCCACTTCTTAAATTGTCCAGCTTTCACACCCGTACACCCGTACAATATCTTGGTCACTAGCAACGTATTCTTACACTTAAAAATCTCTTCTAGCTTCTTCATGTGATACCTTCTGCATATCTCAAATTGTTAATATTTCTACCATCAGTTTTTATTCCACCTTCATCTAAATTTAATCCAATTTTCCATATGCCATGTTCTACATATGATTTGAGAAAAGAAAGAGATAAAATATAGCCTTGTCTGACACTTTTGCCAATTAGAAATCATCCTGTTTCTCCATATTCTGTCATAACAGCAGCCTCTTGCCTGAAATACAGGGTGTGTATCAAAACAATCAGATGCTATTGTGTACCTATTTCTTTTAAAACCAACTATAAGCGACTTTCCGTCCAAGGACCAATGTTGCTAAATGTTTTCAGTATGCAGAAACGCTATATTAAATAGTGGAATTTCATCATTCCACATACCTTCAATTCTAGTGGAATATTGTAGTTTGCTTACGACGTCATGCGACTGAGAAACGTTGAATTAATAGCGTTTACGAAAGGTAAGATTTTGGCTTCATTTATGTCGTGCGGAATGGCCCTAACTTTTCATCAAAATTTGAGTCCAGTGGCACCTTTAAGACCAATAAAGATTTATTTAAGGTATGAGCTTTCATGTGCATGTACACTTCCTCAGACATGCACATGAAAACTCATGCCTTAAATCAGGGGTAGTCAAACTGCGGCCCTCCAGATGTCCAAGGACTACAATTCCCAGGAGCCCCTGCCAGCAAACGCTGGCAGGGGCTCCTGGGAATTGTAGTCCATGGACATCTGGAGGGCCGCAGTTTGACTACCCCTGCCTTAAATAAATCTTTGTTGGCTTAAAGGTGCCATTCGACTCAAATTTTTGTGTGATACTTCAGACCGACATCGCTATCCACTTGAATATATCTTTTCATTATCCACACAGTCAAAACCTCTGCTGTAATTTATGAAACACAGACTGATTTTCTTCTGAAATTCTCTCATATGCTTCAGTTACCATCAGAAATTGGCAATATGATCCCTAGTGCCTCTTCGTTTTCTGAATCCAGTTTTAATATCTGGCATTTCTCTTTCTATATAAGGTAACAATCTTTGTTAGATTTTGAGCATCACTTTACTGAGGTGAGAAATTAACGCAATGCTTTGATAGTTGCTGCAGTCTTTGATCGCTGAGGGTCTTCTTTAGAATTGAAATGTAAATTAACTATTTCCAGCCTGTGGGCCATCATCTTGTTTTCTATATTTGTTGGCATATTCTTGTTATGATTTTGATAGAGCTACTAGATTAACATTAGCTAAACTGTGGAAGTTGAAGAGAATACCAGTGAAGAGACTTTCTAGGTAAGATCAGAGCTTTCTACATGGACATAAAATGTTCAGCTCTTATAAAAATAAGACTGATGTTGTATGGAAGAAGCCTCATACTGTATGAAACAAACAGTGTAAAAATGGAAGCTTATATTAGTAATATATGCCATAAGGTATGTTCTTATTTTCATCAGATATCATGTAACCTAACATATCTTCTTATTAACAACTTGTTTGATTTAATGTGACTGCCCTAACTTTTTTGTAATTAAAAAAATCCATTGGTGACAGGGTAATATCACTTCCAAGACGGCCCAGAATTGTCATGCATCTCTAGAAATCTCTGAAGACTATGGTAAAACCATAAAAACGAATGTCCTATCACACTGTTATGACGTCACACCACTGAACTGCTGCTCCCACATGCTGTCCTAGTTTTCCAGTGTGTCAGGCCTGGACTGTACTTTTACTGTCCCCAGTTAATTAGAATTAGAGCTTTAGTATGTACTAATATTATAGCATTTAATATCTTAAGGATTTAGGATGCTGCAGGCTCTTAATACATTGTAACTGTGTATATGACCATAGAAAAATGTCCAAGCCACCGCAGGCTGCAAATAAATATTCTGTCCACAGGCACAGGGATTTATTATTCCTTTCACCTTCATGCAGTTAGAACTATGGAATGGGAGTACAACACATTGACTTTTTGTTGATAAGGCTACAGAAGAGGCAAAAGATTTCAACAGTTCAGTGGCTGTCCTGTCTGCCTCAAAAGCCAACCTTTTCTCTGTCTACTGAATTCTTGTATGCACTTTTCTTTCTATGATTTTTATTTGCTTTTTGGCTTGAAATGATGAAGAATTGCCCAGCACTGGCTGGTGAGAAGCTCAGGAGGAAAGAAGATGATGTTTTGAAACCTGTTTGCAAACATATAAGCAGGGATGTAAGTTCACATGCAAAAACAAAAGTCTGTGCGCACACACACAGACACACTATAAGTAAAGCATACCAATATAATACCATTTATTGCATCTCATATACCAGAAACAAACAATTATTGTCATCTTAAAATGTTCTGCAATGGAGTCTTTAAAAAATCTGTCCATTTTACTAAGTAGAAAGTAGCACACCCGTGAATCTGAAAAACTACTGAAACAAAAAAAACACTTGCCAGACTGGGAAAAAACTCAAAAGTATAGGGCACCACAGAGGAATGTTGTATCTAGGAAGGCAAAAATCAGCGTTCCAGAATCTGTAAAATTCAAAGGTAGAGAACAGTTTCTTTGAAATTGGAAAAAAGAAGACTCCAAACTAGGCTGAGTTTATGGTGCAAATTGAGAGACAGAGACCTTTGATTGGATCTCTGCAGTCTTTAATTCAGTCAATAGCAGATGGGTGAAGAAGAATGAGGATTCATACCAGAATTCTGTTTAAAGCATTATAAATCCCACCACAAACTGCTATTGGCTGCAGTTGGGGAATCCGTTTGAAATTGACTAGCCCAGGAACCTTTCTTCACGGTTCTCCTTTTTTCTAATTAAGAGATAAGGAAGGGTTTCCTGACAAGTGGGAAGTAAACATTTATTGGGTCATATAACCATATATGTTCATGTCAGCCCCCCTCCCATAATGGTCAGTGATGGGCTTGGAGGGGGTGGGAAGGGTTCAGGGTGCGTGATTCCTAACCATGATTATGCCACTTCTGGAGTTTCTTGAAGGCTGAAGAATGTTTCAGGGGTTTCTCAACAGTAAAAAAGTTGAGAAAGGCTGGATTAGAAAGACCACAAAATTTACTTCTTTGTTTTTGAAGCAGGGAATTCTGGTGTATTGTTTCTTCTACCCTTTCCTCTTAATACCTAATATACTAGTCTGTCTTCCCAATTGATCTAGGTTTGTTTTGTTTCTTCCTAATTTTTCTGCAGATGTACTGTGGCTGTAATAGCAAAAGGCAAAAATCACCTACAATACTGCCAGTAACCGGGTGTAAAAAAATTAAATTCTGTTAAGTGGAAAGGCTAAGCATATGCTGGGGAAAATGCAGAATGTTTAATGGAGTTAATGGGAATGTAAAACTAAATTAATTGCTGCGCAGATTCAGAATTTCAGTTCAGTTTCAGGCTGACTGTGGAAGACTGTCATTAAGAATTTCAAAACAAGTAACATGTGCTCTGACCCTAAGGGTCAAAACAGACAAAACACTGAGAGATCTATGTTCACATCATCCCAGAGTTTTTAAAATCAGTTGCAACTGCACAGGCCCCAATTCAGATAGGGACAAAGGTGCTGGAAGTGGCTTGACTATTCTAACCTTGCAAAGTTTTGTGATGGCAAAAGTAGCTCCAAGTGCTGGTGTAGGCCTTCTGATGGAAAAAGTGACCTGAAGTAGAAGTACCATCTTTCTCCCCCCTTTAAGGGACTAATTGCATTGATTAAGTAAAACTGTGCAGGTGGTCCCAAGTGTCAAGGCCCTGTGCAGCCATATGTTGTCTTTTACAGACTAAGAGATGATCTGTCTCTAAATCTTTGCTCCGTCTAGTCATGGTTGGATTGGAGCCTGGACAGGAGCAGGAAGTTCATTTGGCGGGCTTCCTGTTTGCCAGTTGTGAACTGTGACCTGATTTTTTTTTGTGATTGGTTTGATAGTTCAGCAACCTCTTGTGGGTATTTGGTGAGTTCTTTCACTGTTTTTCTTTATTATCTACCCTGTGTAGTACATCACGATTGGCTTTTAACACAGCATCAGCCTTTCCTACCCCCTACCCCACAATCATTGTTGTTTAACTGCTCTGTTCAACAGGTAATTATTTAAATAGACTCACAAATTGTATAAATCAGTCATTAGTAAATGCTGTTTCAATAAAATCATTTCCTTATCTAAATAAGACAATTATACCACTCACAAATAATATAAATTAGTCCTTAGTAAATGCTGTATTTCAGTAAAATCATCTTCTTTAGGAGTCATCTCAGTAGTCCTTAAGGATGATGATGGTTTCTGATGCGCATATTTGCCCTTGTTCAGTTCTTGGAAAACCGGATGCAGACTTGTTCACTGGGCATTTATAGCTATTTTGACACAAATCAGACTTCATGATCAGCTCAGATCTGATCATCACCTTTGATAGTGTAAAATTCAACAGTCAAACGTGACCACAGTGAAATTCACAGCATTCCTAGTGGGAATTGCTGACCTCCACGGCCCTTTCCAACAGTAACAACCTTTGCAATGTAAGGGGCTGTCAAAGAGCAAGGGGTCAAGTTGTGTGTAGAAAACACATAGGTATAAAGAGGCTGGTGATGGAAGGACATCAGGTGACTTTCAGAAGATCATCCATGCTAACAATGGTGATAGAAATGATTGTTGTTTCAGTTCAGCAGTGCAAATACTGTCAGCCATTCAGGAAACCTATTTTAGAAACAGGATTCCACATGCAGAGCAATTCTTTCTCCAACATAAAATCAATGGTGCAACTTGTTCATCTGAGTAAAATCAAGGCATAACTTGATCAGCCATTCCAGTGAACAGGACATACAATTTCTGCAGGCTTGTGTGTATGTACAGGCATATGTTGACTGCATAGTCTCTAATTTCTCTTTCCCTTGCAGCTTTTTTGTGCTATAGCAAGTAATTTTTTTGCCTTCTTTGATGGGTTAACCAAATTCTCCAGATAACTGGATAATCTGTCACAATTTCAAAGAATGAATATTCTTCAAGGTAGCTTGAGTACCCCTGGAATATAAGTAAATTTCTCATTCCCTTTTTTGGGCTGCCCATTCAGGTATGATTAAGAATGAAGTTGCAGCCTCCTGTATTGCATTTCGGTTTCATCCTGTCCAGCCTAGAGCCATCTAGGTGTAGTGGTTAGGAGCACTTCTAATTTGTCAAGCCTGGTTTGATTCTCTGCTCCTCCTCCACATGCAACCAGCTGGGTGACCTTGGGCTTGCCACAGCTCTGATAAAGCTGTTCTGACCAAGCAATAATATCAGGGGTCTCTCAGTCTCACCTACCTCACAGGGTGTCTGTGGTAGGGAGAGGAAAGAGAAGACGGTTGTAAGCCGCTTTGAGACCCCTTCTGGTAGAGAAAAGAGGCATATAAGAACCAACTCTTCTTCTTAGTACTGTCTAGTGGTTCTGTTCCTTTCTGTAAATGCTGCCGATTGTTACTGACTTCTCTGTATTGATGATCCCATTTCTGCAATACAGTCCAATATCCCATTTCTATAGTACAGCCCTATATTAAAGAGTTTTTAAATATATTAGTTTCAAAAAAATTATTAAATTGTTGCTCAAACCTACAAATTAGTACTTACATTGTAAGTGCAAGAGGCAGAGAAGGGGTGTGTATTTGTTTGCTTCAGATGATGTTGTTTCTGAGCTATTTGAGGTGTGCCTGTGTGAAAATCTCTTGACTTTAGGTGAAAACACTAGAAGCACATAATTCTACTGGGGAAGGGCTTCTGCTTGAGTGAAGTGAATTAGCTGCCTGCTGTAGACTGACTTCTGGGCCAGGGCCATAGCTCTCAGCTGTAAAGCTGAGACCTTGCCTTATGCCCCCGTCCTCTCCTCTCAAGCATGGAAGCATTTTAGGGTATCATCTTATCTGGAGTAGGGCATTTGGCAGTCATTTCTGTTTGTAGACGGGAGAAAAGTGGGCAACAGTGTTGCCAATGAGGTTTAGTATTGGTAGGTGTAAAGTGATGCACACTGAGACAAAAATAATCCAACTTCAAATATAGGCTCATGGGATCTGAATTTCCTTAGATTGAGAGGGTAAATGTTCTTGAGGTTGTGACTAGATCAATGGAAGTGTGAGTCCAGTCTGCTGCAGCAGTGGAATTGAAAATAAAACAGCTGTTATTATATTAGGCTGTATGGTGTGGCCTAATTTGGAATACTGCATACAGTTCTAGATATCACAGTGTAGGGAAAAATACAGAAAAGGGCAACCAAAATGATTAGAGGTTGGAATACCTTCTCTATGAGGAAAGGCTGAAGAGTCTGTAACTTTTTAGTTTGGAAAAGAGATTACTAAGAGAGGGACACATAATAGAAGTTGATTTTGTTTATTATTTATTTATTTAGTATTTTATTTATATACCGCCCTCCCTGAAGGCTCAGGGTGGTTTACATGAAACAAGAATGATACAGATAACTCCATTTGTAATAATAACATGGTGATTACAATAACATTAACATAGTAATAACAATAACAACATTATAGAGTGGTAGAATACTATGAAGAGCATTGAATTCAACTCATACTGAGGCCCAGTGGGTTGGCGAATTTGTAATGGTTGTCGTAGGTGGGAGGCTTGGGGGCCAATAGGGAACTGATGAAGAGATCATTTTCTCCTTCTCCCAAAATACTAGAACTCAAAGTCATTAAATCAAGCTGATGGGCAGTGGATTCAGGATGGCCCAAAGGAAATCCTTCTTTATACAAGTGATTAAAATGTGGAATTTGCTGCCAGAGAATGTAGTAATAACCACAGGCATAGATAGCTTTATTGGGATTAGAGAGATTAATGCAGGATAGATTGATCAATAGCTTCTAGCCAATGAGGGGAACTTCCATATTCAGAGTCAGAAGGCAACATTGGGGGGTGGGGTGTCTCAGCTTCTCAGCCCTAATGTTGGCTGTAGAGTAGCCATCCCCAACTTGTGGTCCGCCGACTAATTGGAGGTGGGCCGCGAAGGATGCCTTCTCCCCCCCCCCAGCCCTTTACTTCTTCCCCCCCCCCGGCCCTTTACAACACACTTCGGGTGTCATTGTCTCCCATCACTCCCAGATGGGACTATCTCATTGCAGAGAAACAAGCTCAGGGTTCCCATTGATTTGTCATTATCATGAGTTAAAATTTCCATGAAAATAAAATGTTCCTTATGTTCATTGTTATGGCGTGTCTGTATCTTATTTTGAAGGGATGTTTAAACATTACCATAGCGATCAGAGAGTGTTAGGGCAGTGGTTGAGAGTAGAGGAGTAAACTACCCCCCCACCGGGCCTCAGTAAAATTGTCAAGCATTGAGTGGTCCCCAGTGATAAAAAGGTTGGGGACCACTGCTGTAGAGCACAGCCTCTTGTTTAGAAACTGTGTGAGACAGGATGTTGGACTAGATAGACAACTGATCTGATCCAACAGGGCTCTTCTTATGTTTTTAGGTCCTGTACAGTTATTAGATTTGTCAATAGGTGTACAGGATTGAAGGGAGCTTTGACTCATTGAAAGTTTATACCCCAAAAAACTTGTTGAGAGCTAGCATGGTATAGTGGTTAAGAATGGCAAACTCTAATCTGGAGAACCGTCTGGAGAACCACTCTTCCACATGAAGCCTGCTGTGTGATCTTGGGCCTATCACAATTGTCTCAGAACAATTATCCCCAGCTACTTCCCAAGGTGACTGTTGTGGTGAGACAAAGGGAAGCCATGTGTTAGTTCCTTTTGAGACGCCTTAGGGTAGAGAAAAGCATGGTATAAAAAAAGCAACTCTTGTTTTTCTTGGTCTCTAAGGCGCTACTAGTTTCCAATTTTTATATTGCTGTATTTCTGAAAATTTAAAATTACAGCATTTGGTGCCTGTTATGAAAATAAACCCCTTATTTCTACACTTGAGAACAAAAGATCTATTCAGAGGGTTTTTTTCACCTAATGCATTGGCATTAAAATGCTGTATCTGTTTTAAGCATTCTTCATCAATGGAAAGTAAATTAGACACATGTCAGCTGTTTTCTAACTTTGAAGTGTTTGAAGATGGATGAATATTTTGTATGTGTAGCCTGTCCTAATGTACTGGTGCTGTAAGATTTGAGGCGTGGGATGAATTTCTGTTCCTTTTCTGCCCTTGAGCTGGCATATCTTATCCCAGTATTCTTATCTTGTAGATTTCTGAGATTTGCTTCAACCCTGGGGTGACTGGCCTTTTCTTGAAGAATTATGTCTTCACAGTATAGTGTGAATTTGTGTATTTTATACATTGGCAATTGTTATGGTGCTTGGTATGGTGCTTGGATAAAATAATTCTCATTACAAATTTCAGGATACTTAATACCCAAGGTTCTAGAGCAGGCTTTCTTAACCAGAGTTTCCCAAATGAGTGGGAGTTAATTAATTTTATCAGATGATATACTGGCCAATGTTTGATTGATTGATTGACTGATTGATTGATTGAAGAAAAAGATACAGGTAACATATGGTAACAACAGGTGATAACAACAATAACATTATAACAATAATAACATTATAGGGCCTAAAGGGGTTGGGGAGGGGAGGGGCCTTGAGTGGACATATGTTTCTCAACCATATTCTGCATAATTGTACAATTCTAGAGTTTCTCAAAGCCTGAAGAATATTTTAGGAGTTTCCCAATGGTATAAAAATTGAGAAAGGCTGTTCTAGAGTATATTTTAAAAGCAACATTAAGTTGTTTCAACTGTGAAGCTAAGGAGCACTGTAACCCTCCTCTCTAGGTCCTATGTAATGGTTATCAAATACCAAGTAAATAAATAATTCTGATCACTTCGAGCTGTTTCCTTGCATATATTCTGAATTGTGTTGTTTCAGACAAATGGGAAGAAGAATCTTGAAAATAAACATATTGGAGTAATTAGGGACTTCTTAATTGCTTCCCATTCTTCCAGACAGTCCCTTTGTAAAGGTTTGTCCTGCTATTCTGTTAGTCTTTAGTTTAATTATTGATTGAGTTGATGAATAACTGAGACAAAAGAAAAAACTGTCTCAAAGGAAATGGACACCAATTACAAATTCATCTTTTGCGTTGTTAGCCAGAGGGAATAGGGAATGAGGGTTTCACTTAGGAAATGAGGCCAAAATGAACAAATTAACCTTCGGAATGCATTGAGACTCTTGGTTTTCATTCCGAAAAACATTAATTAACCTCCATAGTGTCACGCAGTTGTAACTGTGTAAAACTGTGAAGATAAGTACAGCATTTATCTAGTGTGCCATTCTAAAGCCTTCAGGATTTTCTGGTGGTTTGGCTTTCCCTTGAAACATAGCCAGAGTGATATTTAAACTCTTTTATTCTAAAGAGCATTCCATCCATTCTGTCTGGAGCACAGCCTGCTCCATGCTTGCCTTCAAGCACATCTTGACATTTTGAAAATGAACATGGTTCTCCAGAGGGTGGGTAGCGTGTAAGTGTCTAGCAGGTGTATAATCTAGTTATGTATACAGTTGTATTAAAAATGTATTAACTGCACTTCATGATTAACGCTAACTGAAAAGCATTGGAAAACAGAGCCCACTCACTAGCAATCCATTAATATCACCTTGGTTTATACAGCAATGAGTGATGTAGAAAGTGGTGGTGGGAGACAACTGGTGAGTGGACTTATGTAATCTTCTTCAATCAATGCTAGGATAATAGTTTTGGCTGTGAGCCATCAAGTAGTCAGCCTGAGCTTTAATAGAGAGTCTTGTAGGGAGATTTCTACCAGGAGGCCTCCTAATGAGAGCTGATTGCATTAAAAAGTGCTTATTAGGGAAAGTGTGAATTATAATCATCCTAACACTTACATTTGAAAGGAACAAATATTAAGGGGAATGGAAATTATACCTGAACAAATGCAGTTGTCTTCATGAAATGCTATTAAAATGTCAGCAAAATTGTTTATATATTTTTTTAAAAATTCAGAATCACCTAATAAATTACTTGAGCTATATTTTTTTCTATGGTGGAATGCTTTTGTTTCAAGACTGAGTCTAGTTTGGCTGTTCTTCCTCTTTAATAAATTTTTCAAGCAACTGTGCAATTAAGTAACCGAATTAACAATAAAATCTTTATCATGTTTATATAGGCTCTATAAATGACCTTTAAATTAATCTGTTCATGTAAACCCTCCCAGGAAAGGAATGGCTATATATGGATTGCCCTGTCAAGGACTCCAGAACTTGAATCAGAAAACGTAGGGTCTGAGCTGAAATGTTACAGTTTGTGTATTTTTCCCTGTGCAGGGGAAAAAACACATGTTCAGTTGTGTTTTCCTGTGTTTTTGCAGTACATATCCATTGGGGTTCTTTTTGTCGGTGTTATTGTTGATCTGCATTTCCCCACATTTTATCACTTGGTTCTGTTGGGTTTTATTTTTTCATTTTTCATTGATTTTTTTCCAGTACTCATGTCACTGTTTTTCTGGATTTTCTGAGAGTGCTTTTGTGGCAGTTTTCCCCCTTACTTTGCTCCCAACCCAAAGTTAATTATAAAGCATAACGATTCCATCAGATTCCCACCCCTTCTTTTTCCCACCTCTTGAAAGCAATTCTTTTACCTCTCCTTCTCACTTCACCTGTAATAAAACCACTGTTGCATATCCATTTAATTTTACACATATATAAATGGGATTAATCTAACGATACTACTTATTTTCACTAAACCTGGATAACTGGAGCCGATTTTGCATGGGTGGAAAAGGCTGAGAGGGTCGTCACATGGAAGTTGGGCAAATCTCCACTTCCACTGGGTGGGCCTCCTCCCTGGCCTGCTGCAGATCAGGCCCTTCCCGGGCTGAGGAAATGTAGGAGAATCTGCATTCCCTTAGCCTTTGTGGTGGTCAACAAGGCCTGTCCCACAGCAGGCCCACGTGGACAGGGCCCTATGGTGGCTCAGAGGGAACAAAGAATGCCCCAGTCAGCTTTGTGGCACTTTCGGTGAACCCCCCACAACTCCGCCTCACGCAGCAGAACTAATCCTCTTCTGTTTTCTTTTCAATGGAACACTAGGTAGGCCATGTGGGCTGGGCTGGACAGGATGATTCCCTTTTCCTCCCCTGCAGGTGAACCTGCTCCTGGAGCCCTGGAGAGAGTGCTCCCTTCCCTGTGTATTCAGAATTGCATGCAGCGTAAACATAAACCATTAAAATCTACAGAAACTGGATTTTGCTAAGGGAAACAGAGATATATTTAACAAGAATAATGAATGAGACTCCCTGCCCCACCAGACAAATCCTCCTTTTCAGTCAGTGAAAACATAATGAATTAGACTGGTAGACATGTTTACTGGTTTGTTTTTGCTCTGCAATTGCTTCTTGGGTATACTTGGGTATACTTCTAATTAATGGATAAACACTAAATATTAAATATTTAGAAATATTTTGTTTTAGCAATTAATGAGTTGTTTCTGTGGATGAACAAGTTAGCCATTGTGACATTAACTATGTACCGTTGATAAGAGAAATAGTAGAGAACTAGTAGCATCAACTGCCTAATAGCTCTTGGATATGCACGGGAACTTAAGAGTGGATCAGGACAGTATCTTTCAGTTGAACTGAAGGTTATTTCTCCACCTAGAAGGCCCGGATAGGATCTGTTCTTGCATTTCAAGATATTTGTCTCATCTCTCCTATCCCCAGCACTATTCTTTATCATAGTGGTTCTCAACCTTCCTAATACCGTGACCCTTTAATGCAGTTCCTCATGTTGTGGTGACCCCCAACCATAAAATTATGCAATTGTTCTTTCACAGAAATAAAACCAAAACTGACCAATGGCGTGAAGATCCTTTCTTCATTATTGTATAAAAATTGGTTTTTTCCCTGGGTTTTCTCAGTTCAGTTCTGCCTCTTGTCCCACCATGCCGATCTTGCTCTTTTCCACTGCTGCAGACAGACAAACGCTCTACCCCACAAGGCTGTTGTGTGGATAGCACCCCCCTGGCCAAGCTACTTGCCTTGCCGCAAATCCTGTGAAAGGATCGTTTAACCCCCAAAGGGGTCCCGACCCCCAGGTTGAGAACCACTGTTCTATCAGTTCCTGTACTTACTTTTCTGCATGGCCTCATTCTTTTCTTTTTAATCATTTTGCCAGCTAAATGGCTTAAAGAGCAGAGGGGGAGTCATTCTTGCCAAGCCTTCTTCAATACTGAAGTTACATTATTTATTTATCGTATAGTGTTTGTAGTGTAGCCAGAAGATCGGAGGATTGTCTGGCATCCAGGCAAGGAGTATTTGGAGGTGATTTGCCATTGCCTGCCTCTGGTTCATGATCTCTGATGTTCCTTGGAGGAACTACCATCCACATCCTTGGAGAACTCTCATCTGAATACTAAGCCCTGCTTAGCTTTCGAGATCTGATGGGATCAGGATTGCTATCCAGATCAGGGCTAATAAACTACAATTGAAAATGAACTTTAAAAAGTGAGAGTTATTTCATAAATGTCTGACAGTTTTGAAAACATTCCTTACCATTTTTTAAAAAACCCTGACATGTATGATTTAAACAAAATATTATTTTTGCTGATTGATCGAGCTCCATCTGCTTGTCTCAACCAGCTTGTCACATTCAGAACATTGCTTGGGAAATAATAGTTGACAACAATGGGTGTATATGTTTGTAATCTATTCTAGACACTGAAACAGGCAAAAGAACAGCTGGAGTAAGCTGAGAACACTGCTGGGATACATCATGGAGAATTCTATTGAACATTATTCTTCTAAATAGTACCACCTCTCTCCTCTATATGGGGAATGGTAAAGTGTAGCAGTAGGGCTAATTGAGTGAGGCTGGTAATGGGAAGGAACAGGGTGATAATTGCTAGATCCATGTTGAATGGAGCAGGATGCAGGGGAGGTTCATAATAGCATTGCAGAGAAACTTCCCTAAATCAACAGAGCTCAATGCTGCGAAACCTGTTGTAGGAAAGGAATAAAAGCTGGTAAGAGTGTGTGTGGAAAAATTCAGATATTAATAGAAATATCCTAAAACAAAAGCCATGTCATACTTTTAATTACAACCTGCCCAAATGACACAAATCTTTATGCAAGCATTTCTATTCTTCAAAACGCTTAATTAGGCTGGGATTTTAACAAATAAGGAAGAGAGAGTGCAACCAGAGTTTTTGGCCATAATCCATACAGCCTTTGTTCTGCATCTCCTGTGGAGTAAATAAGTAATTGATAGAAGTAACACAGGGTTGTACCTTTGCCTTCTGGGAGGAAATACCTGCCTCAACATAGAAATATAAAAACTAGGGTTGAATCAAATGCCCCCCTAAAATGGACAGGCTTCTTAAGTCTGAGAACAACAAAAAAAAAAAAAGTGACAGCCTTTATATTAGTAATACTGTGAATTAACGTCAGTTGATGCACAGAGTAAATAGTCAAATAAATTTGAAATGGGTAATATTAGTTAATGGTGGAGGGTTAGGAGAAGCCACCTCATATAGTTCATTCTTTTTCTAGGAACATTTCATAAACGATAATCTACAATTGAGAATCCTAAAATTGCACCTGTAGTGAATCTTAAAATCATAACACCAGAAGGACCTGAAAGTGCAACCAGAACAGTCAGTTGCCCCCATGTGGTTAAGATAGGGATAGAACCTGGGGATCTCCCATAATTACAACTAATCTCCAGATTAAAGAGATCAGTATGCCTGGAAAAAAATGAATGTTTTGGAGGGTGGACTCTATGACCACTAAGGTCCTTGTCCTGCCCAGGCTCCATAGTCCAATCTCCAGGAGTTTCCCAACCTGGATTGGGCCACCCTACCCCCCCTACACACACACCAGTGGCCAGGGAGACTTAGCAACCCTAGATGAAGGCCTTAATATTTAAGAGCTGGAAACAGGATGCCCATCATAAAGTAATATGGGAGAATGCAAGGAGTTATTTTTAAGAGGCTTGTATGACAGCACTTCAAAATCTTTGCGTAGAGATATAATGAGGTGGGACAAGGTAGGCGCCTTTCACGCATATGAACCTCCATACCTTTCTTTGGCTGGTGGGCTGCTGGCTGCTCCCCAATAGGTAGCGCTAAATATGTTGGTGAATCTACTTTTTCAGACTCACCTACTAGCATTTTAAAATGGAGGATGTAGCCCCCCAATCCCAGAATGGCTAGTGAGCAGAGGGTGGGAAGGGGAAGGGTTCCAGGTGAGTGTGTACATATTCTGCTTCTCAACATATTCTGCATGATCACACAACGAAGCCTGAAGGATGTTTCAGGGGTTAATGGTAAAAAATTTGAAAAAGTCTGGCCTAAGGTCTGGACGTTACTTTAATGGATCTGAGTTTTCATTATTTGGGAGTAGCTTATTTGAGTGGGGAGAAGTATCCCTCTGTGTTTGGTTTGGCCCTCTTTTTTTAATGAAGAGGAGAGCATTTGACTAGTTTATTTACAGTGACTTAAGACTTCCTAGGAGAACTGCTGTGTATTTCACTAGGTTGGATATAGTGATCCATGAATGCAGGGCCTGCAGATCTTTCTCCTTTGCCCCACTGACAGAGTAGTGGGGTAGAATAATTTTTGCTCCCCCTACAGTGCATACTCCATATTCTCCTGCCTATTAGTCTATGTGGGTCTCAAAATATAGGGATTCAACTTTTCTGAAGTTAAAATGAGCTGTTGAATGAAGGGGAAAAGAGAAAGATCCACATTTGTGCTCTCTGCTGTTAGATCCAGTGCTCACAGGTTCACAAGTTGAGACTGTATGACTGTCAATTCCCCCCCCCCCATAAGTTTCTCCATTTCTCTAGACTGCTTCCATTATTTTAATGAGATGTCAGGATTTATTTTAAATTTAAAGAGGCAGTTTTACATTTCCTTGAAGCAACCACATCCTATTCATTGAAAGAATTAACACACTGTTTATAAATGATAATGTCTGCAGTATGGAAGTATAAGTATAGTACCATTATTCTAAGATGTGGTAAAAATATTTCCTGCTGCATTTACTGTTGAAATCCTCTTCATATAGCGAAGTAACAAGATTAATGTGCTTGGGCATTGACACTTAGTTCAATATTAACTTCCTCTTAGTTTGCTAATGTGTCCATAATATACTTCTATTGGAATTTTGTCTCAATGTGCTTACAGGCTCCATTTCTAATTCATAAAATAATTTTTCTCCATTTGTTAACTGGCTTGTTGGGAGCAATAGGTGGGACAGCATATACTTTAGACACATAATGTAGTCTAGTGGATAGCATGTTGAACCTGGAATAGGACATCCAGGAAACCCAGTTCCAAATCCTATTCTGCTGTGAAACTCACTAAGGCCCATTATGTACGGAGTGGAAGGTCCGCATTCGGGGTGGAATGGCGGCGGCTAAAATCATCAATTATGCATGCTGCCACCGAAAAAGCCGCGTTAGTGAGAAGCAGAAGAAAGTGGAGCTTCCCGGGACCAGGGCACAACCAGAAGCGGCTCTGGAGTAGCCGTATGCATAATTGGATACTCTGGGTTTTGCCGCCGTTGCGTTCCGTCCCGTGCGTAAGCGGTTTGCTTCGCTTCTTCCTCCTCTGCGTTCTCCATGCCGCCGTTTCAGTGGCTGTGCATAATGGGCCTCGGGGATGCAGGGCTACACACTATTTTCCAACCTAACTTAACCAACTTTTAAAAAACAATACATATATGAAACAATTTAAAAAAAAGAACAAAGAGAAGAACTGGGATATGCCAGAGGAAACAGAAAAGTCTTCAACTTCTGGTGAAAGACAATGTTGAAGGGGAAGAAATGAATTTTGATGCCCTGACTGAGAAGTTCCTTTCTCAGGTTTCACCCTGCTTTGCTTCCAGTCATAGGGAGCACCTGAAGTAGGGCCTCTGAATATAAAAGTCACCAGGGTTGAACCTTCTCTTTGATCTCCAATTGCAAGTCATCCACCAGGACAACCAAGGCTGTTTCAATCACAGAACCAGGATAGAAGCCATATTGGCCAATAGTATAAACTGTGAAAGGACCATGAATGTTGCCTTAAGGTCCTTGAGGAAATCTGAAATTTAGTTACAGCATAAAGACTAAAATTTATTCTAGCACAAACCTAACTTACACAAACGTAGGAAATGCACAACCATTTTACAGACATTTTTATAACAGTTTACAAGAGGAAGAGATGTAGTTGTAGGGAAGAGAGACTATGTGTAAATTCAGTTATTCAGGTGTGATATCTTCTGAAATGAAATGATGTGGTAGTTACACATGAGGAATGATGAAAGAGGTCTGAGGTTCAAGTTAAAATGTAATTAATCTATTCAGAGTTGTTCGAGAAGATGTCCACAATAGGAAAAACATGAATTGTAATCATGGATAATGTTGTGTTAAGCATAAGAAAAATTAACATTTCTAAAGATTTACAATATAATACAACATGATTGTGTGATGAGAAGAACCAATTAACATTTCTAAAGGGTGAGTCCTGCTGAGTAAGGAAACCCAGATCGCTTTTTAAGCCAGAGAAAGTGAGGACTCAATCTCTAAATTTAGTAAGGAATCAATGCTCTTTTAGCCATGCATCTGAATGATGCTGCAGTCCTCCTTGACTGCATTTCATTGCATTATATACACATTCAGATGCTCATTTGAATGCATGACTATTGTTCCTATTCTTGTACAGCTAGTCACATATTCATGTCTTGTTCATGTGTAACTAGAAATGCCTCTAGATCACTGAAGTGTTATAAGAATGTTACCAGCTTTGTTGAAATTGCATGCATTAACGTATAATACAGCATAATAATTAAAAGTAATTCCCTTTTTCTTCCTGAAAAACCTCATCAATGACTTGCAATAACAAGTCATAGAGAATGTTGGATTTTCAGCAAGAAGAAAGGACTAATATTTTATATCTCAAGTTTTATAAATTAAAAATATTGTGATACAAAGAACATACTGCACAGATCACTGCCTTGTTTACAGCTTTATGTTTACTCTGTAAAATGAAAGGTCATCAAGAGTTTCCTTTTTTTCAAAGCTTGTGGGACTTCAGCTGTCACAAAGTGAACTGGCCTGAGATGTACAAGAAGATAAAAGTGTAAGAATGAGGATTTTTCCCCATTCTGGTTGACCCTGCTCAGATAAGAATTCTTGAACCTATCATGAAAGCCATTATATACATTCAGACAAATCTTTCTAGTTTATCCCGGCATTCCTCAAAAGAGCTCAGACCAGTATCCCCTTCTGAAATAAGACTACTCATGATCGATCAAGGCAGTGGTCCCCAACCTGCGGGCCGCGGCCCGGCGCCGGGCCGCAAAGGCCATGGCGCCGGGCCGCGGCTCCCTCTCCCCGCCCCCCCCCCGTAGTAAAAAACTTCCCAGGCCGCAAGCTTGCGGCCCGGGAAGCTTCTTACTGCGGGGAGGGCGGGGAGAGGGAACCAGGGCCGGGCCGGGCCGGGCCGGGCCGCGCCCGCGCGGCGCGATCCACGGGTGCGGCCCGCGGGCGCGGCCGGGCGCGGCTCGCGGGCGCGGCCCGATTCGCGGGTGCGGCCGGGCGTGGCTCGCGGGCGCGGCCCGATCCGCGGGTGCGGCCTGCGGGCGCGGCCGGGCGCGGCTCGCGGGCGCGGCCCGATTCGCGGGTGCGGCTCGCGGGCGCGGCCGGGCGCGGCTCGTGGGCGTGGCCCGCGCGGTCCCTGCGGGCGCGGCCCGATGCCCTGCCGGTCCCCAGCCTAATAAAGGTTGGGGACCACTGGATCAAGGGATATGCCAGTAGAGATCAATTCAATATTGTGGTATGTATGTCATATGATGTCTTCTCCATGGAGATAATAGCGCATGGAGAGGTTGATGGAGCTAATGAGGGTGAAACTGAAAGTTGTTTGCTTGTATATTTCAAACCAGTCAGTAATGATTGTAGTTGCACATATTGTCTCTCAACAGAGTTGTGCTTCAATGCTTTTGTCTAAATGCTACAACATGAAGTTCTCTGCATCAGGTAGATGATCCCACCCTAACTCTTGGGCTTTTGTATGATGTTTCTATAATGTAGATATTCTACAGCAGGCTTTCTCAACCAGAGTTTCATGAAACAGCTATGCTTCCCAATAATATTATGCACAATCACACTACTTCTGGGTTTCTCAAAGCCTGGACAATATTTCAGGGATTTCACAACAGTAAAAAACTTGAGAAAGGCTATATATTTCTCTTCAATTCAGACAAAGAACAAATCCAAAAGTACAGACTGCAGTGGTTTGGTCTTGTCTGCAGAATGAATACCAGCAGACTGCCTCATAAACTCCTCTTTTGGGAACAACCAACTGAATGGAAGATCCAACAACTGGTGCCAATGAAAACATGGCTCAAACAGATTGAGGAAGACTTTAGAAACCAGTGATTGACTATCCATATGACCAAAATGACTGCCACCAATCGGCAAGCGTGGAAAGATATTATAAACAAGGCAAAAAATCCAGCAGCACCTACAGCAGCGTATTGGCTGAGAGGACAACCTGATCTACGAATTAACAACTAAAGGATAAAAAGAAGAAAGAAGATAAAAAGATTACTCATGCTTGTTAGATAAAGCAGCCTTTCTAAAATTCTTGAAAATATAAAATATTTTGTAGGATGTTCAGCTGTTCCAGTAAAGTTGTCTATTACAGGATAGGTAGACAGGTGATGTTATACCCCAGCAAAGGCTTATGGTGTTTTGTAGAGTGTAAACTTGAAAGATAGAACATCGTATTTGGGGTTTAAAACTTGTAGGTAGATGACAGTTTTTTTCTGGCCTATTGACTCATAATTGTATATATGTTGACATTCAGCCTAAGGCCTAACAATGATTATTGCATACCGTAATGTGTTTTGTGCTGATGAATCCATGTTGTGCATTAGTTTTGGAGTAACAACTGGAAACCTTTGGGCAAAGATAAGTAATCTTTTTTCTTCTTTCTTCTTTTTATCCTTTAGCTGATGATTGGTGGAGCAGGTCTTCCCCTCAGCCAATACACTACTGCAGTGGTTCCCAACCCCCGGTCCAGGGACCAGTCCCGGTCCGTGGATTAGTTGGTACTGGGCCGCAGCTCCTCCTCATCCTCCTTCCCGGCTGCTGCCTCAGGGTCTGCCCTGCCACTCTGCCGCTGGCTCACCATTGGTGCTCTCCAGAGGCTGCCATGGCTGGGGCTCCCCCTTGATGTGGCACTGTGCAGCTGCTGCTGGCAGTGCCCCCCAGTGGGCAGCGGGAAGTCAGGGGTACCGGCGGGAAAGCAAGTGGAGCAGGGGCTCAGGCGGCAATGACGTCTCTCAGCAAAAGACAACCCCCCCCCCCCCCCCGGGCCTCAGTAAAATTGTCAACTATTGACCTGTTCCCGGTGATAAAAAGTTTGGGGACCACTGCACTACTGTATACCCCCATTCTTGGAAATACTGTCTCATGGCAGTTCACAAATGAAATGATTAAAATTACAGTATAAAACCCCTAAAATCCTCATATAAACAAACTGATGGCATCATAAACTGAGTCTTCAGCCCTCCTAACCCAAAGGGTTGGGAGCTTGATCTTAAAAAGCAGGGCGGAATCCACAGCTGGTATTCTCCAATTCCTCCATTTTACAGGCCCTGCAGAACTCAGAGAGTAATATCAAATGTCTGTCCTGTGTCTGAGGTTCTATCAGAAGGAAATCCTGTGCTGTATCCCAGATCACAAGAAAACATATTTGGAGAGATTTTGCATCAGTAAACTGTTACTGACAATGGTTCCCATTCAAGCCCTAAAGAAATAAACCAAGAAATGTTTCATGTGGCTGCAAAATGCATGGGCCTTTCCAAGCACAAGGATAACTATTTCCCAGTCCCTTTATGTTTCTTGTGAAGAGCAAAATGCAACAGTAGTGTTCTGATCTTCACAATGGGTCCAAACCACCATGCACACCATCCCCAGATTTTTGGAGGAGTCCATTGTGGTTCATCATGAGACCTGATTTGCAAAGTCTTAATTGGTCAAAATTCATGACAAATTTGGGTTCGTCAACTGGTTTCATGCCTATCCAGGAGACCCATGTTCAAATTCCCATCTAGCTGTGAAGCTCACAGGGTGATTTTGAACCAATCACATACTTTTGGCCTAACCTACCTCACAGGGTGTGCAGATAAAAAGGAGGTGAGAAAAAAATTAAGTTGCTTTGATGCCACTAAGGAGAAAGGTGAAGTAAAAATGAAGTAAATAATAAATATATCTGAAGATGGGAAGCAGGTTGGTCAGTGACTGAGAAAGATATAATGACAGGGGAAGGGAAGAGGATATGGGGATAGCCAGAAGGAGAGAAAGAGAAAATAGTGTGGGGAACAGGACAGAGAGGAAAGTGAGAATGCTATCCCAAGAGTTCCCTACCATTCAAGTGGTCCTGGCCCATTGACTACCACCACACAACTGAGTGACAGTTTTCCAGGTAAAGACTACCAGTGTGGGGAAAGGGAAAGTTTAAGACAGAGGGACAGATAAAGGTAGGTTGACTGTTGGATGGAAAGGAAATAGGATTGCCAAATCCAGGTTAGGAAATTCCTAGAGATTAGGGAGGTGGAACTTGGGGACGGTAGGTTTGAAGAGGTAGGGATACCTGAAAACTATAATGCCATAGACTCCATCCTTCAAATCATCATTTCCTCCGGGGGTCATAGAGCTGCCAACTTCCAGATAGGGGCTTGCAATCACTCATAATTACTACTGTCCTCCTGTTGTTAGAGATTAGCTCTCCAGGAAAAATGGCTGCTTTTTAGGGTGGACTCTATAGCAATATACCTTGCTGAGGTTGCTGCCCTCCACAAAACTCACCCTCCCAAGAATCTACCCCCAAATCTCCAGGAATTTCCCAACCTGAAGCTGGCATCCTTAAAGGGAACTGCAGTTTGGAGATCCATTGTGATTCTAGTAGATCTCCAGGCCCAGCTTAAGGTTGACATCCTTCAATGGAGGAAAGGCAGCAGGAAGTGTGGAGTGGCTATGGAGCTTGCAGGAATGGGGAAGACGAAATACTGGTAAAGGGAAAAATTCCACAAGCCCCTGCAGGCTTTCGCTTTCTAATTCCATTCTAAGGCCAGAGAATTGGGGCCTTGGAAGAGTAAATGTCCCATGCTTGGTATGGAGTGCAAAGATGGTCAGAACAAAAAATAGTGAACTTAAAAAAGTAAAGGTAAAGGTATCCCCTGTGCAAGCACCGAGTCATGTCTGACCCTTGGGGTGACGCCCTCTAGCGTTTTCATGGCAGACTCAATACGGGGTGGTTTGCCAGTGCCTTCCCCAGTCATTACCGTTTACCCCCCAGCAAGCTGGGTCCTCATTTTACCGACCTCGGAAGGGTGGAAGGCTGAGTCAACCTTGAGCCGGCTGCTGGAATTGAACTCCCAGCCTCATGGGCAGACAGCTTCAGACAGCATGTTGCTGCCTTATCACTCTGTGCCACTTACAGTGTGACAAAAAAGGCAGGGGATGACATTATCTTGGAAAACAGAGTTCTGGCATCTGTGTCATAAGATTTGAAGAGCCTGTCTAACTTCAATTATTTTACTGGAATGTCTGGAAAAGCAACTTATGTATGTTTATTTTTTAAATAGCGATTTTTAAAAAATGGCTTTTCTCCACTGTGAAGTACCTATTTGTCAGAATATTCATCTAGACCTGTTTATCTTTAGTGTATACTGTGTATAAATATAATCAGCACAAATACTATAATCAGAATGAATTAGACTGTAAAATTTGCATTTGTTTGCTTAATTTGCATAATTTATTCTCACTGCGAAAGTTACATATATTATTGGATAGTGGCAGAAGACTGTAAGTTCAAAGAATCAGCAAAAATACAGCTACTGGCTAAGGCCAAGTGTAAAACATAGAAAGAACTGCAGAACCATCTTGCTACAATTTCTTCCAGATCACATCTAATATTCAGACCTTTAGCACGTTTTTAATGTTAAACTGAATTGTTTACAGATGAGGAAACTGTGCTCCTGAGCTGGTTGTGATCATCTATCTCATGCAGCATCCCAAGGTTTTAAGTGAAAGGCATGTTTTGCTGCAGTACTAGAGTTGCACAAATGCTGACATTCATTATTATGTACACTGCTGGACACTTTGTATTCTGTGACAGGGATATCCATGTTTTGCACGAAAAATCCCAAACGTTTTAGCCCACAACTAACAGTGATCAAGATTGCAGGGAGAAATATCAACAACCTCAGATATGCAGATGATACCACTCTAATGGCAGAAAGTGAAGAGGAACTAAAGACCCTGTTGATGCAGGCGAAGAAGGAGAGTGCAGATTTCAAGCCCTTGCAGAGGAGATGGAAGCAGCATCAAGGGTAGAGGAAGAATCTAAACAAATTCAAAGGCAGAATGAAGAGGGTATGGGGACAGGAGGAAATGACATTCAAAGGAAAAAGGAAAGGATTGGTGACTCTGCTGAGAGGCGGGGAACAACATGTGGCTAGAGTAGCTCAGCAGTGTAATCAACTGCCTAAGGAGGTGATGAGCTCCCCCTCACTGACAGTCTTCAAGCAGTGGCTAGACAGATACTCATCCTGGATGCTTTAGGCTGATCCTGCATTGAGCAGGGGGTTGGACTAGATGACCTGTATGGCTCCTTCCAACTCTATGATTCTATGATTTAATGATTGGCTAATAAATTCATAATAATGGACAGATCTCCTACCGTCATGCAAGAATTGTGACAGGATTAATTGAGAAATTGCCATTTTTTTCCAGTTATTTTTCCCCTCGGATGTTGATTTCATTATTTAGTCGTGGAGCTATCAGATTAGTTCCCTTGGTGAAAATGACTGCTTTGGAGGGTGGACTCTTTGACTTTGTATTCCAGTGAGGTCCCTGTCCTTTTCTGGCTCTGAGCATGCACATCTCTCATGAAGTATGCATATAGACCACAAGTATAAGTGTGAAGGTCCCCTTAAATATTGAGGCATTCAGCAAAGTGAAGCTGTCAGTTGTTTCCAAAGTTCCAATTACCTGTGGGAGTGGTGCCCCGCTGTTAGCTGTGCAGCACAAGTAACAGCACTGGTTGTGCTTTGCCTTGCCCCTGTCCCTGAATCCTTAAACTGGCCTTGTCACCCTTCCCTCCAAGAATGTTACTCAGAATTTTTATTGTAAATTAGGTTTTGACCTGAAAAGCATTTTGGGAAGGGATAGGTTTTAGACCAATGGTTCTCAACTGCTGTAACGCCGCTATCCCAACTGGGGTGGCAGCGGGATGGTGCGCGCAGGCGCTCAACAATCAGAAGGTGACGTAGAGGCAGCCAGAGACTAGCAACCTGTTCTGCCGACCCCACAGAAGGGGCCAGGTGACTCCACTTAGGGTCAGGACCCAAGAACCTCTGGGTTAGATCAAGATTCAATTGTGAAATTCACCTTAACAAGAATTTACACTTATCCCTACTTATGATATTATATGACTTTGTAAGTTCATTTGCCTGAACAAAATGAGAAGGACTATGAATTGTGATTAGGTAGCCCTGAAAGGCACAACAACATCCTCAAAACCAAAACCAAAAATTGTAGCCTACATGTTGACAAAAAAGTTTATATAGTTTTTAAAGTGTTGCAATAACTGGAGTTTTCTTTTCCAGTAATAATAACATATTTTCTGTGGCATTTTGTTCATTCTTCTTTAAAATACCTACCCCTATAGGTACAAATTCACTGTAGGGTAGACAATAGCAAAATAAACAATGCCCCTGTGAGTTGCTTCCTTTTAACATTTATCCTTTCCAGGTTTCTTTTAAGCCAACACTAAGTGGAGTGTTGTCTGTTTGCATCTATGAGAATCCCAGCTATGGGCCATGCCTCAGGGCAATATGATAGTGGTGAACAGGACCCCAAGGCAAAAATAAAATGAGTTATTTCTAAGAAAAGCTATAGTTGGATCTTTAGTCAGCTTAAAGAAGAGCTACGTTTTAGTCAACAGATTGGCAGAGAAAGGAATATAATTTGTTGTCAAGGGGGGGGGAGTATGTCTCAAGTAGAAATGGGTCTCTGAAAAGATCTCTAATTTTACGGTTCTGCTACCAAGGTTTTAGTTGTGGTACTAGTGATATTTACTCAGTGCCTCAGGAGCCACGTGTGGCGCTTTTAAATGGCACTTGTGGCTCATAGCACTGTTTTTTTAATATGGCACCTGCTTCATGTTTCAGGAAAGTAGGAATGGGTAGCCACTGCTAGAGGAATGGGTAGATCTAAACCTCCTTGAGGTCCAGTCCTCATGCCAGGGAGGGGAGTAAATGTGGTTTCTTTGGTCAATGATAATTTTGAATGTGGCTCTCAGCAAACCATGGACTGCATGAGTTATACAAAATGTGATATTGACAGGACCTATCATATAATGACTCTCTTCAGATAACCAATTTTGCTTCTTGGTTACTGTGATAGTGTCTGTCTCTCTAAGAGGCAGGTGATGAGTTTGTCTGGAGTGAGGACAAAACCCAGGGTGGAATTTGTGGGGCTTTCCGCACCGGGATCCTTGTAGCAAATTGTTTGCTGAACAAAAAATCGCCATTTAAAATAGTGGAAATCGTCGTTATGCATACCTGCCTTTGTAGTGGAATCCAGTTGCCTTTCTATCGTTTCCCACAGGCTTCCGGTCTCGGCAAAAATCGCTAGAAAGGAAGCGCTATTGCCGAGCTCGTCCCGCCCCCGGCCGTCAAGCAGCCAATGGGCGGCCGTTAGCATGCTCCCAAACAGCACCTTTCCCTTTAAGAAAGGTTTTTAAAAAAAAAAACACACCCGTTGCAACGAATATGCGTTGATTCGTTGCAACGGAGAGACCCATCCAGCTGGCAGGTGTGTTTGAGCTGCCGTTTCATCGTTGCCACGCTCCCCCCGAGTGAACCACCCCCCCACCGGCCCAATTTTCGGCCGAAAACAGTGTAAAAAATAAAGGGAAAATACATCAGCAAACGGGCTTCTCTGTTGTTTGTGCTTAGTGACTGTAAAGAGCTCTGGGGAGGGACTGCAGCCGGGGAAGCCTCACTGGGTAAACAAAGGCTTGCCGGTGATTTGATCTCCGCTTGCTCGGAGAAAAAAAAATGGTGATTGCTTCGCCGGAAGATCAGAGGAGAGAGCCAGGGGGAGGGACTTTGTAGAAACCACAACAATGGTAACGCACAGAACTTTCCCGCTAGTGTTGCAGATTGGTTCCAGGAGTGTAGCGCTTTCCGGAGGGTGAATCCACTTTTGGGGATTTCCCTGAAAGCGCTACAAGGAAGCGCTTTTTGCGGATCGGTTTCAGATGTGTGGCAGATTGTCAACGACGTTGTGCATAATGGCAAATCAGTAGCGTTTTCAATTGGCAACCATTGTGCGATTTTGAAGGAGTGTGGAAAGCCCCTGTAAGTTTCCCAGGAACCAAACAATAATGTGTTTGCACTTCCGGGGTGTAACCAGAGATGTTAATGTATCCTAACAACTCCTTGATTGCGGGAGGAAATTGCTAAGATGGGGCATGCTTTTAGTGCTCACTAATTGAATTTTGTGGGTATGAAGGAATGAGGAGATTGGGAGTTGATGAGATTAGTAGCACATTTCCTGGAGATCCTATTGTCCCAAAGATATGCCTCTTTGAGTGAGGAGAGAAAGATATGCTTTGAGTGGGGTGAGAAAGTCCATTAGTGTAGCGGCCCCTAAAATCCCACTGATTCAGGAGTGCAGGAAAGGTTTGGAGACTTGACATCTGGCTGGCATCCATGTTTTCTGCTTGGGAATAGATCATGTATCTTTTGCATTTAGATGCATTTGCCATCTTTTCCAAAGTTCTGTTCTGCCAGACAGTGCATTGCAAATGTAATATCTGATGTGTTCTGGATGGGTGCTTATGTTTGTGCTGTCTATAAATTACTCCAGAAAATGAGGAGGGGTATGGCTACTAACACCTGTTTGCCAGATGAGATGGAAGTGAAGGCAGTTCAAATAGTCAGTATCCGATCAGAGGTTAGGTGAAATGAAGATCAGAAGCGGAGTACAAATTCATTGGATGTGACAGGAACAATGCTGAGTTAAACCAGAGTAGCAAATCCGTGGCAGGGAGTTTTAAAGCAGAATTGTTGTCAAGATTGATGGCATGAAGGTAAAGGTAAATTGACCCTTAGTTCTTATCAAGAGAGCCGTATGTTTCTCTCTGGAATGCAGCTTCCCCATTTGTCAGCAGAGGGAATGTTCTGAACAAGGTTCAAGCTCGTCTTATTTTGTGCACCAAGCCCAGAAGGCATGAGTATGCCATGACAATGTGTAAACCTTGGAGGCTGGGATTGATGCCAGGCAAGTTTCTGGAAAGCTGGCATAATAGCTGTAGGGTTTTGCTGCCCTGCCAGGCTTCACTAATGCAGCTGGGCAGTGAAGTCAGAGCAGAAAGCTTGCCAAAGGTCATGGTCCAGTCTGGGAGTTCAGGAGTCTGGGAAGTCAGAGTTTACTGTAGAGCAGGGGCAGGCATGGTCAGGGGAATCTGGAGCCAAAGCGTGGACAGTCGAAGAGCTAAAACAGGAATGGTAGATAAGCCAGAGGTTGAGGCGCTGGGAGGTACAAGTGCATAGCTTTGCCGAGATGAACTGAAGACAGGAGTTCCAAGGAACAGACAGGGTAACGCATGCATTGACCCCACAAAGAACCTTGCCTCAAGGCTCTACTAAAGTAGCCAGAAGCTGGTGTGGCAGCTCTCAGACAGAGAGCCTGCATCTGGAGCTAACCCTCGGGGGAAGGGGGTGCAGCTGGATTCCATCTACCCTGACAGTACGCTGCCAAACATGACAGTCTTCTGACAGCTGTCACGTTAGCTCGTCTTTGCCAATGCTGCTGCTCTGGTGAATGCCGAAGGCTATGGTCTTGGTCTGCCACTGGTACTGCTGCTTCTCTGATGAGTCCTTGGGGCTCGGAGAGGTCTTGTCCCGGGGCTTGATATAAATGGGAACAAAGGGCTGCGTCTCAGCCTAGCCAGGCCCAGGCTGCTCATTGCTGGGCAAGTCTGAGGTCACGTCTCCCGACTGCTCCGGGAGCAGGTTGATCAGTACTTCTGGACTAACACCCCTGGTGCCAGCTCTGGTGGCATAACTAGTGTGGGCAAGACAAGGGTGTTCCCTGGAGGTGAAGTGGAGAGGTAGAGATCCCAGACTTTTGGCACATCTTCAAGGAAAGAGTATGTAACACTATGTAAATCTATTGTTTGGGGCACCGAGTTGGGAACTCTCCTGTGTCTATTTGTTGCTGCAGTAAATAAATATTTAAAAGGCTTTCTTCTCAGTGTGATTAATTGGGAGTCTTGCACTGGGAAAAAGAACCCTGATTAGGCCACAGAGCCATCGTGGTTTAGTGACAAATCTATCATTAAGGCAATCCAAGGAAAGACAAATATAAGCAGATTGCAGGATCAAGTACCAAAACCACAGTCTTTAAGCCATGTATCATATTTATGGCACTCCCACTCCTGGAGGAACCAACCTTATATGTAGAGGGCAAAATTCATTGGACTCTCTAGTCAACTTATCTCAGAAGCTTTTATTGGATTCTATTTGGGAGGGTGTGGTTTCTCTGCAGGCCTTTTAAAGTAGAATGCTATGATGCCATGGAGTCTGGGCTAGAAACATTTCCTGCTGGCAGGTAGCTCAGAGAGCAGACAGAGCAAGGCTGTGGAGCTGCTAGTCACAATTCTGGGTTCAGCCCTTGGTACCTGACACTATTTAGCTGAGTACATCTGGGTTCAAATCAATCACATTCCTGCTACCTGACCTATTTCAGATGATTTTTGTGAGGCTAAAGGAAGGAACCATGTATACTACTGGATACAGTCCATAAAGTAGGTTATGGGAACAAACCATCTTTGGGAAAGATTGATATGAGATCATGAGCACTGACAACTTCCACAAAGAGAACCAAAACTAAAAAACAAAACAAAAACAACAACTTGCTGTGCTTATTAATATCAAATAATAGACCATATCCATTTTAAACTCTTTTTTACAGCCATGAATAAATACTTTACGAATCAGTAATAATAGATAATTGCTAGTTTTATTAAAAAGGATCAGCATGGAGTCTTGAGAATGATGATATAGCTTTGAATAATAGTATGATTTAATCCTAATTATATCATTTTCTCTCATCTTTTGTTTTCTTAACAGTTAGCTGCCCTGGAGAGACAGATCTTTGACTTCCTTGGATTCCAGTGGGCTCCCATCCTTGGTAATTTTCTCCACATAATAGCTGTAATTTTGGGTTTGTTTGGAACCATACAATACAGACCTCGATATATAGTTGTGGTAAGTTTTTGTTTTAATTTTAATTTATTTGTTCTGTAAAGTAGCTTTAAAATATAGAATCCCATCTTTTAGACATTAGAAACATTAGAAAGGTTATTTCTTTTGAATAGTCTGTAATATACTACAGTGATAAACAGTTGCACTCTTCTATTTCCACTAGCATCAATGTCCTTATTTATAATGTTAATATAATATAAGTATTGTAATGCATGTCTCTTCTGTATGTTCATTTAATTTATAGTTTAATAATCCTTATCCATTGTTCCTCTTAATATCTGTGAAACAGCTTGAGGGGTGGAACGTGTCCAGGGTGTCCAAGTTGGAATAGGGCCAATCATGGTGCACCCTGATTGGTCCTGCCCCTACAGCTCCCTCCCTCCTTCCCTGGACGCTAGCCATGTTGCACTCAGATGCCTGAGAGAGACACACAGAGAGCCCTCCCAAACCGCAAATGACCCCTGATTACCTGCTATGGCTCAAGCTGCTAGAGAAAGAGATCTGGCCTGCCGGTGTCCCTTGGGTCCTAGCGCCCATTGCATTCCTGGTTGCAATGGGCTTTCTTGCTAGTTAATAATAATATATGAAATGTCTTATTTCATGAAAATAGAAAATTACATAACATTTTGGAAATACATTATATCAAAAGACATTTATGGTTTTTTTGTTGTTGAAATGGATTAATGAATTTTAATGAGCTATAATATTTTAATTTATCGTTGATTCTTGTACACCCCTGAAAGGAAATCAAGGCAGGCTATAATTTAAATGGCCTGATTTGGACAATATCTTGGCCCTACATGGGGTGAGAGGTGGGGAGAGTGTGTCCTGCCCACCTGGCATGGTACCTATGCTTTTCAGGTGCAGTGATATAATCAAGATAGATGAAAGTGGATAGCCATGTTGGTCTGAAGTAGCACAACAAAATGTTATTCCAATGGCGCCTTTAGGACTAAGATTTATTCAAAGTGTGAGCTTTTGAGTGTATGCGTTTTTCCGCAGACAAAATGCTATTGAAATCAAATTTTACAGTGATATAATGCTCATTTTGAACAGGTTCAACATTTGTGATCTCTGTATTCATTCTTAAACTAGAATGAACTAGAACATAACTAGAGTTAATATAGGGTTGTATTATGTTTTATCTTTTTATTATGTCAACCGTTGTGAGCCCAATCGGGAATGGCGGTATACAAGTTCAATAAATAAATATATAAATAAATAAATAAAATTCCTAGATTAAATGTCCCATTTCAAATGAGTGTAGGTGGACCTATTTGTTGGCTTTGGTTCCATTCAAACATTACAGCATTGTAGTTATGCCCACTGGTGTCAGAAGTGAGGCTGGCATACTAGGTGGGCAAAGAAATGTTCTTGCCATGCTGCTTTTCACTAGATGTTGTATCAATTGACTCTTAATAAAATAATGAAAACATTACATATTAAAACAGTCCCAAAAGACATTCAGGGTATAAATGTATTGCATAAACTGGGATCTGTGAACATTTTACAGTTAGTGGGGCAACTGCACTTAAAAGGAGCACATCTTCAAAGGCCAGGCCAGTTTAAAACAGAGGTAATCCCCTTCACAGATTTACAGCATCTTTCTGATGTTAGGAACAGCACTCAAAAGATTGCAGCAGGGACCTCATATCATCTGAGTCCAACTTGTCCTTCTGTCTTTTTAATCCTTTCTCCTCTGGGCCTCAGGCTGAAGGACAGCAAACAACCTTCTCCTGGATACCCTTCAACCATATATGCACTGGGAACTTCACTGCCCCAGCTCCTGTGCAGGAGCACAAATCGGGGGCGGATGAGGCACACCGGGCCAAATGCTTCCCCATGTAGCTCCAGGAAGAGGTGGGGCAACCTGCCACTACTAAATCTCCAGCCTGCAGCCCAGCATGAAACCTCCAGTGCATAAACGGCCTTCCACATGGCAAATTTCAAGGAGGACTTGGCTTGCTTCAATGGGGACTTGCATAAGATTTCTTACATTTCCAGTATTAAGAAGCTGATGTGGGCACTGTCCAAAATCCTGAGCACTAAGAAGAAAGCTACTGTTTTATCTGGGGAGGTGGCCATGTGTCCTCATTCGTATATTCCTTATACCCTGATGAAGTCTACCAGAGAGAGAATTTACTGCAGTTGACTGTGGCAATGTTCACCATAGTCTCTTCATGCAATCCCTATAATCCCCATTCCAAATAATATCCAATTAATATTCCAATTGGTTGATATTGCAGAATCAGCTAATTTGCATATATCATCTGTTGTTCGTATCTTCTCCCCTGCCTCCTCCAACTGCAAGCCAAAATGAAACAGCAACATAATTTTGACTTGAATATATTCAAGTGCACATCCATAACAATAATAACAAAGCCATTACAGTGTTTACTGTATTTTGCAATGTTTAGAGCTATAGTAGAACCTCGGAGAACCAGGTTCAAATTCCATTCACAGCCATGTAAGCCTGCTTGGAAAACTTTGGGCCAATTACAGAGCATCAGCCTAATTTACCTCGTAGGGTTCTTGTCAGGATGAAATGGAGAAGAGTGAATGTTGTAAGCTCTGTTGGAGAGAAAACCGGGGTATAAATGAAGTAGATAAATCTCATTCTAAAGTAGCTGGTGGCTTCTTAAATGCTAGCAAATGCTTGACTACACAAGTCCGTTTACAACCACATGGGGAGGCATCTCCAGAGTCTTCAAGAGCATTAGCAGAATGTAGTCAGATTCACCTCATCATAGATGGAGATGGTTGCAATATGCATGATCTTAAATGAATGATCTTCCATATTCATCTTAACTAAGTAGATTTGACAGCAAAAGAAGTGGCCTCAGGCTATGTATCTGTCTGTCTGTCTACCTGTATTTTTTTGTTTGCTTCTGGAAGTGAATAAGGCTTCCTTGAATTCAAATAGATGCCAGTGACTGATCCTGGAAGCCAATACAAGAGAGAAGTTTTTAACAATATATAATTGTATAGTCTCATGGGTTTTTTCTTCAATTGTGTGAACCACCATTCTTTCATATGTAGTCCATATATAAATTTCAGTTATTCAGAGTTCCACTGAGAAGTGGACTCTATATTACTGAACGAATCCAGAACCCAACAAATCTGAAACCACTTGAAAAACTAGTTTGTTTCACATATTACTGACCCTTGGCTCTTTGGAAAGGTTGAACATTTATTTCTTTTTCCTCATGAAAATGCCAGCATTTGGATCCCTTTGCAGTTTTATTCACATTGGCTTTTGAGGGCAAAGATCATTTCTTTTTTGGGGAAAAAAGGATATCTAGTGGTATACTTCTGAAACTTGCTCTTAAAGTTTATTTTTGTTCTGATAAAAATATGATAGATGAAACCCATAAGCGAACCCTTGAAAACTGGCCTCTTAAAGAACTTCACACTGTACAATTGGGCATAAGGTCGTCTTAAAATAAGCAGCTTCTTATGTGAAAATTGAGGTAGTACATTACATTGTTGTGAAAGAGCTTTAGCACCTTTAGCACCTCACCTAATGAAGTGTAGCCACGCATTGCTGTTCTAGAGATTTAGATATTTTGTTTTCATATCACCTACTACATAATTCTAGAAAAGTAAATGCATTAGAATGCCTTTCTATTTAAATTTCTAAAGTACCTTACTCATAGTTTCAAAGGTAATTGATACTAATGCTGAATAATCCATTTAGCAGAAATATTTAGTTCATGTTCAGAACTCTGCAGAACTATTAATTTGGCTTCAGAGTAAGACTGAATTGTTAAAGAGATTTAATACCAAATGTTACTGCTTTGGGCTTTAGGGATAACTTTCTATTGACAAGAATGCTGAAATTAGTAGCATTGCCCAATTGGGGTAATGACATCTATATGTCTCACCAGATTTTAAGCCTTGTTAAGAATAAAGTACGAGGTCACTACTCCTCCGGTTGGCTATGTGATTTGTTACAATGCACAGTCATTTATGACTTTTCAGGGGGAACTCATTCCTTCTTTTCCCTGAAACTGCCCCATTGTCATCATTCCCTGCTTGTTCTCATCCATCCATCATCCTACATTTTAACTCAGCCCCTAACTTCAGCTGTATTTATTATATATTTACTTCATTTATACTTCTCTATAATGGAGACACAGCTCAGCTTAAATCATTACCCTCTCTTTCATTTTATCCTAACTACAATGCTGTGATAGTCTAAGCTAAAATGTAGAAGAAGAAGAAGAAGAAGAAGAAGAAGAAGGAGAAGGAGAAGAAGAAGAAGAAGAGTTGGTTCTTATATGCCGCTTTTCTCTACCCGAAGGAGGCTCAAAACGGCTTACAGTCGCCTTCCCGTTCCTCTCCCCACAACAGACACCCTGTGGGGTGGGTGAGGCTGAGAGAGCGCTGATATCACTGCTTGGTCAGAACAGTTTTATCAGTGCCGTGGCGAGCCCAAGGTCACCCAGCTGGTTGCATGTGGGGGAGCGCAGAATCGAACCTGGCATGCCAGATTAGAAGTCCGCACTCCTAACCACTACACCAAACTGGCTCACGATAACTGGCCCAAGACTACCCAGTGACCTTGTACAGCAGAGTGATGATTCGGACCTGGATATCCTAGATCCTAGTCTGAAACTCTAACCACCACACAGCATTGATTTTGGTGGGGTGGCTGCTCTTGAAGAGTAGCAAGAAGCCAGGCTTGGGTAAGCCATACAATTTATATAATAGCAAGTCACCTTGTGGTTCCTGGTGAGCCAAGCCCTGGTAAGTCCTCCATAAAAGCCAGAACAGCCCTGGAAAAGAACCTGCCCCCCTCTATCTACTTATAATATATTTGATTTATAACTAGGAGCCAAGCCCATTGCATTCAGGAATACAGTGGGCGCTAGATTAGGGCGGTGGAGTGGAAGAATGGCCTTCCCCTCACCCCAGTACCTGGAAAGCCTGCAAGCAGCTGTTATGGAACTTACCAGCAGGGGCAGCTCTCATGCAGCAGGGATCTGCAGCCTCTGACCCTTGGAGGGACGTGGAAGGGGGTGGTGGTCGGGGGGGGCGGAAGGCTGGACAGACAGGCAAGCTGGTTGGAGGAAGAGGTACTCAGGGGTAGGACAGCTACTCTGAGTGGATGTTAAGCGCTCAGTGACACTTACACCATGAGACATGCTTCTCCTCCAATGCCTTACCAGAAATATTAAGTGGAAGATATTTGATTTTTATACCAGCCTTCCCAGCAAGTGGACTCTGGGCAGTTAAAAACAGTCTTCCTTGCCACCACCATTTTATCCCATACCAGAAACAAGCCATATGGTAGGGAGCCAAGGAATGGATGGAGGCCCATATTATCGCCAACCTCCATGGCCTCAACTATAAGCCTGTTCCTTCAGGACTTGAATTTTGATTGGCCGAGAACAAGGCTTGAAGGCTGGCACTACTGTACGGTTGCCTGTTGTTGTTAGGTGCAAAGTTGTGTCCGACCCATCGCAACCCCATGGACAATGATTCTCCAGGCCTTCCTGTCCCCTACCATTCCCCGGAGTCCATTTAAGTTTGCACCTACTGCTTCAGTGACTCCATCCAGCCACCTCATTCTCTGTCATCCCCATCTTCTTTTGCTCTCAATCGCTCCCAGCATTAGGCTCTTCTCCAGGGAGTCCTTCCTTCTCATGAGGTGGCCAAAGTATTTATGGCTGCCTAGCAAGGGACATTTTCTTAAAGCCACATCTATTCTTCAATTATTTGGGGAGTTAACATATGTTTTCAAATTGGTGAGAATTCTTTTTGAGTTATCTGTATAATGTATATGGCAAATTTAAGGGCACTTCCGCACATCGAAAAAAATGCCATTATGCCAGAGAAATGGCATAACATTAAAAAATAACTTGCCTCTGGCCATTTCTCACTTTCTGGCACTCTCACTTTCACCTGTCACCTTCTCGCGCTTCTTAGCATTCCACAAACCTGCTTGAAATGGCAGAAGAGAGCAATGTGCTTTACATGTGACTATCCTCCATCTGTCAAGCCAGGCAGCCAATCACCTTTCCCCATGTTGTAAAGGACCCACAATGCCAGCTAATTTTTAAAAGTAAAACTTCTCAATTGAAATGCCTATGGATCTAATCATAGATGCATAGTGCTTTTTATAATGCCACCCCTCATGGAATCATGAGCCTTGAATCTTTAAAAAATTAATCTTGTTACCTTTACTGAGGTTTACTTTGTGTTTTAACTGGGGAGGGGGGTTACTTTGGATGGATGATTTAATTCCTATTCTGGGTTATTTAATTCCTATTCATTGCTCCAGGCAGCTTGCTTGGAAAAAAAAAACTTCCCCAGGAGCCCTAGAAGCAAAGAAGCAGGAAAAGTGGAGAAACTATGGGGGCTTTCAGGAAAGGAAATAGTGGAAGATGGGGAAGTGACATGCCTCCCATTTGTACTTTATATTGGCCAAATGTAGTCCAATGGTAACAACAAAAGCCCTAACAAAAAAGTTTATACATTTCTCTGGTATGTGAAAATAGACCATGTTTTCCTCCCAGGAAAGCACAGAGGAATTCTTATTTGTATAGATAATTTTATTTTACCTAGTTTGATGGACTTACAGATTGGAACGTATGTAATAAAAATACCTACAGAGAGAGAGTTAGAGTAGTAGAAGGAAGAAATCAAATCTTTTGAGAGTAGTAAATGCAATATCTGCAAGGAGTGAAACCAGGTTACCTGTATTTAAGCCAGCATAGACAAGGAAGAGCTGCAAGGAAGGCAATTCCACAGAGACTTCAGAAATACTGTAAAACGTCTGATAAGGCTGAGGTTTTTCTGTGAAACTGATTTTGGTAAATTTTGAGCTGATCACTTTCATTTTCTGTCATATTGCTTGGTCTGTAATTTCCCTTGTCACTCAAATGCTGAGTTGGACTGGGTCAGGGATGATTGTAAAATGCACTTACTTCTATGTTACAAGAGGCTATCACCAGCATTCTTTAGTAAACATCAAGATACTAGTCTATTGCATACCTACAAAGGCAGTGTAGCTAAAAATATTTATTACCAATTTTAAATTTGGTGCTCCTTGAAATTATGTCCACTGAACTAGTCTTCCTATTCTTTGAAAACTGCATTAAGTAACAGGCACGATTTCTTAATTTTTTATTCAAAATTAGTGTTCCAGGGCAAAGTTTAGACAGTCTGTAAGGACCAGGGTAGGTACAAAAGATGTTGGAGCAGTTCAGGGTACGTTGCACATTTGATCAGAGCAAGAGTGGAAGGAAGTGCTGCAGGATTAATTTCTGCTGCAGTCCACCTCACAGGGGGTAAACAAATAGATACTTTTTCTACAGGATTACAGGTAAATAGTATCACTATACTTTTATCAAATTTTGGGCATTTCCGCATGAGGAAAATGTTCCTGGACAGCCTTTGCATTTTGGTGACATATGGAGCCCCTTCCACATGATGTCACCAACATCCTGAGGCTGTCCAGAAGCCAGGTTACAATTGGACCATTTTTAACTCATGATCCAGAAAAGTGGATTTACTACCCTAAGTCGCACAACCAGTAAGCAGCCAGTGAGCAACCAGAGATAAGACCATATGGAGGAGGAAACACACGATAGTCTCAGCAGATTTATCCATTATGAGCTTAACCTTACTGTGAATACTACAAATATGTAAAAGCTCTGCATCCATATACATTATGGAATTGTGTAGTGGTCCTCCCTTGCATCACATGTAAATACTTTGGTTCCATTGATAATGAACTGGTAGTGTTCAAGCTTCCTGTGCTACACTATATGATTTATCTTTTGACAGTTCTTCAGTGTGAAAAAGCTTTAAATACAAATAGTTTCTGTACAGTGCTTTATTCTATCTATAGTCTATTTAAATCCACATATCTAAATCCAACCTGCTTTTCCCTAGGGTGGTTCCTGAGTCACCTAGTATTGTCTGTAGTATTTGTCAATTTAAACAAAACATGGATGTTAATTCTCCTGTGTGTGTGTCCCCACATGCAAACCGACAACTGTTCTTTGTGTTTACTCCTTCTAAACCATCAGAAAGAAAAATGCTTATATTTTGGTTATCAGAATTTCTTCTTTCTGTAAATTTACAGTCTATCACAATATCACTTGTTGGCATAAACCAGGCTTTCTCAACAAGGGTTTAGTGAAACTGGTTTCTTGATGGCCTTGGAATAGTTTCCCGAAATTTTAATTTTTAATTTTTAAAAATTTCTTCAAATTTTATTGGGTGATATGGCCATATATGGTCATGGCCATATCACCCAATAAAATGGCCTGGATTGGATGGCCCTGGATGGGGTGGAAAGGGGAGGAGCCTTAGTGGGCATGTGCATAGCTATGCTTCCCAATGGTATTCTGCATGATTATACCACTTCTGGTGTTTCTTGAAGCCTGAAGAATGTTTGAGGGATTTACCAATGGTAAAAAAGTTGAGGAAGGCTGGCATTAAAAAAAAAAAGCCTCTTGTTTATGTAGTTAAAAAGCGTATTTGGGCTTCCCTCATGCTCTTCAGCAAAATGAGGTTGTGTTGTGATTGTTTCTTTACATTTGTACATAAAAATAAATCATGAAGGGGAAAAGGGAAAGCACAAAATCTGTAATTGGGTCAATGTTTTGGAATTTGCCAGTGCCAGTAGGCTAATGCCAAGTCATAAATAATAAATCTTACTTTTTCCTGGACTGTAGTTAGAGCAGCAGAGTGTATTGGATTTGCAATTGGCTACAGTTCTAGGGGCTTTCAGCCAAGAGAAATCTTTCCAGCTACGCTCTGCTTGATAGTTCCCAGAAGTGCTGCACTTATTGATCTTTTTATATTATTGATCTACACAGTATTCAGCATTTTCATCTTCACATTTTCTCTTCTTTTCACCCTAGTATTCAGTATGGACTGCTCTCTGGGTCACATGGAATGTTTTCATTATCTGCTTCTATTTGGAAGTAGGCGGGCTTTCAAAGGTAGGTTCATATTCATTCCTAACTTGGGGGAAATAGTGTTGTTTTGATAACAATATTATGGGAGAACTAATTGTTTGGTAGCATACCTTTAGCAATGCAGTGCTCTTTAACTGGCGGTGCAGTATTGGCGGTGCAGTCCATTTATGTATTGGCTGCCTTATCTACTAGTTTTGTTGATTCAGGGGTTGAACATACACAATAACGAGTGGGTAATAGAGGGAGTTAAAATGACTCCTACAGCTGTACCTGTGCTTCAGGTGAGGATGTGCTTCTTAGATTCATCAGCCATGCCTTTTTATTCAGTATGGGAGGAGTTTGTTTGTTAGTTTGTGGTAGATAGTTTCTTAAGTCCAGATGCAGTTAGGGTAGTACCGGCCTGCCAGATTAACTTCAGTTTCCATTTCCTGCTCACTTATTGTTCATGACAGGAAAAACTTTGCATCCTTGCAAGTAATTCAAAGGACCTCATAGGAAGGGGAAGCCAGCAGATATGATCCAAACCCACAGCCAGAAACAGGGACACTACAGGAGGAGGCAGTCTCTAAGGAGCCAGGCATGGTTCTACAACCAGGTCCCAGTACAATGGCCTCTCAGCCCTGATTGGCAGCAGAGAGTCATCTGCCAGCCAGTTCACCTTCCCTGTCACCAGAGCCTCAGGAACAACATAAGAGAAAGATAAGAAGAGCTGCAGGACAGAAGGTATGGTGCCAGATTGGCTGCACTGTGCCGGTTCTCTAGCTGTGGGGGAATGGCAACTGGGAACCAGGAAGGCTGGTTGCAGGATCAGGGTTTAGATGGCTAGCAGGTGCTGAGCACGTGCGGTTAAAAGCAGCCAGCAAGGGATTGGCTGTGTGGAAGCAACATGTCCATTAGTTTCTGACCTTTCAGTCTGTACTGTGAACTGATTCTCCTGTCTTGGATTTCAACCTGTGCTTCGGAACTCTTCTTTTGGATTTCTGCATTGTGGACTGATTCGCTCATCTTGGACTTCAGCCTGTGTTTTGGAACTCTTCTTTAGGATTTACCTTTGGATTCGATGCTGTGAGTTTGGACTAACTGGTATTTGGAATTTGGACTGGCATCCTCTGATAGCTAGTTACTCCCTTTGTCTACATGCTGTGTCTGTAGCAGGGCAATTATCAACCAAATAATGCATAAATACAAAAAAATCTTTTTATAGCCAGGGAGATAAAACATGGGTCTGAACTATAGTAAAGTGCCAATAAATATCCTGAGTCTATACTATGAATATAAAGAATTCGTGTTCACTAGGTTGATTTCTCAAAAACAAAAAAAGCAGCAGCATTCTATAAACCCTGCCTGAACTGAAGTGAAATCAACTGTGTGTGTCTGTGTGCCTATCAAAAGAGAAAACATTAATAATGCCACATACCATACCAGGCTATTCCTACAATATGATTCCAACAAGGCCCTATATGTTTCTTCCTTTGTACTTTAGAATATGATGTTGGGAGTGTTAATTGGTGTGCTTCACGTGAGCTTCTGCATTTCAGAGGACATAATTAGAAAAAGTTTGCAGATGGTGCCAAAAATAGAGTTTTGTATTTTCCTATGTGACATTTACAAGGATTTCATGGTGCTGCATAAAAACAGAGTGATAAAACAGCAATACTACCTTTAAGTAGAAAATTCATTTTTCTTTTATTACTCCAAGATATTCTATAACTGACAGTCTTTCTGGATTATCTTTCCGGCATAAATGAATGTGATGAAGCAAAAGTGAGAACAACCACAAGCCTTTGCCAATGCTGACAAAGGCTTTGTGTGATAGAAAAGAAAAAAAATGTAGTCTCCTTCAAAAATTTAGACTAGCTGTCAAAGAAAACTACTGGAACTGACATAGCTGTTAGTTCTTCAGCCAGAGAGCAGAGGAAATTACCAGCCTATTTGAAAGCACATTCAAAGTAGCAGAAATGAGTGTTCCTGAAGGGGATGTGGCTAGGTGCTCTGAGAGATGAAGTCTCCCTTACTCTTAGCATTAGGGTTGTGAGTCCTCATTTGGGGGATAGGGGATCCCCCAATTTGGACCCCCCCCCCCAATTTAAGGTTCTAACTGAGGGAACTTACCAGGTGTGGGGAGTTAAGAACCAGGAAGTAAATACAATGCACAATGCCCCTGCATTACCCAGAAGCAATGTAGGAACACATCAGGGGTGATGTTCTGGTTTTTGGACAAAGCTCTGTGAGAAGAAGCTAATTCTACCTTAGAGGTTTTGCCTACAAACCAAAGCATCATCCACAACATGCTACATCACTTCTGGGTGATACAGGGATGTCACATTTACTTCCTGGTTAATCCCTTCTAGCTCCTATTAAGTTTCCCCCATCCCCTACTGGCTCATCCAACCAACTTGGCAACCCTACTTACCACTGATGTTTTCGGAACAGAATCTCTAAGATGACCAATAATGAACATTTTCCCATTTACACCAGCTTCTAGTCTGTTTCTAGATCCAATACAAAGTGCTGTTCTTTGACTTAAAGCCTATAATACCATGGGAAAGACTTCACCGATATAAACTACCCTGGATCCTGATGACTTCTGCAAGTGACTTATTGAGGGAACCCACACATTCAGAGCATTTGGCTTGTGGGGATCTATGGAAGGGCTTTCGTTGTTGCTGCCCCTGAACTGTGGAAATACTACCCCATAGGTGTATTCATCATTTCTTGCAAAACATATAAAGAAATCTGAACCCTTATTTATTCTAGTGTGCCTTTTAAAAGACTTTGTACATTCATCTGACTGTAAAAGCATTGTATATACTTTCTAATGGACATATTTCCCAAAAGCATTGGGTACACAATGGTTGAAATACATTAAAATAGCGATCCCCAACCTGTGGGCTGCGGACCACATGTGGTCCTTCAACTAATTGGAGGTGGGCCCCGAAGGACGCCTTCTCCCCCCCCCCCCCGGCCCTTTACTTCATCCCCCCTGGCCCTTTACAACACACTTCGGGTGTCATTGTCATTTTGAAGGGATGTTTAAACATTACCATAGCGATCAGAGAGCGTTAGGGCAGTGATTGAGAGTAGAGGAGTAAACTACCCCCCCCACCGGGCCTCAGTTAAAGGCGTTGAGTGGTCCCCGGTGAGTGGTCCCCGGCGTTGAGTGGTCCCCGGTGAGTGGTCCCCGGTGTTGAGTGGTTCCCGGTGATAAAAAGGTTGGGGACCACTGCATTAAAAGACATATGTTGTTCCCAAAATCTTTCTACATACACACCAAGGCTAGTTAGAAAGGTCTAGGTCAGCCATCACTGAGACTTCATATGATTCTAGGAGAATTCTGGCTAAGATGTGTGTGGATCCCATATGGGGTTGTTGCTATGTGAAAACTCTTTTGATAGTTTCTGTATATTTTGAGGGAAAGTATTTAGACGAAATTCCCTGGCACATATCTGTTGTGTACATGGAGGTATGTAATTGGCTATTTTTGCACCTTTGGAGGGTTTTGGGGAAGTATACCCCCATTGTTCAAGTCTATTGTGTTGTGATATCAATTGGCCAACATCACTATTGGCTTCCCTGAGAGGATACCACTGTGCCTGCTGTGAGGACAGTGGCTCTCTTCCAAGGGAGCAGACTATACCCTGAAGCAGCTATCTCACCATGTGTATCTCCCCTAAACATTTTGCACATAGTTTAGTTCTACAGTTTCAACAGTAGAAATTCTCCTTAGATTGGAGGAAGGCTTCAAACAACAGACAACCTGTGAGGTAGGTGCAACTGAAACTTCTGAGGGAACTGTGATTGGCCTAGGGTTCTCCAGCTGACTGCATGTGGAGGAGTGGAGAACCAAATTCGGTTTACTACATCAAGCTGGCTTATCTACTATGACTCCCAAGATCTCATTTCTGGTCAATTACTGCCAGTACAGACCCCATCAACAATGTCTAGTCCCAGTCTTACTTGGGTAACTTTGTTTTGCTCTAGTAGTATCTGCAGAGAGGTAACTTTTTAAAAGTAAATGCTTATCTTTTTGAATCACAGCTTATTTGAATCCTTTTCTCTAATATTTCAAACAGTACAATGGAATTATTTGGATCATTGTGTTCTTGAAAAGTAGGCATCTCTTACACATTGCATGACATCTGCTTCTTAAGCCTTCTCTTTTATTTTAAACAAAAGGCAGTTTGTCATCCTAACTGACCACTTATGCATGATGTGGGAGCCAAACAATGTTTAGAGATTTTAATTTAATGACTGCAGTATTAATCTTACACTTGTAGAGATGAAGGTAAAATGCTAAAGGGAAGGAGAAATTTTAGTCTAGTGTGAAAGGAAGGCTCCTGGTTTCTGAAATCGATGTTTCTGAGAATTGCCTAAGTGTTGAATGATATGCATGAATTATTTAAGACTGTTTTGTTTAAATGTGCAAAAGTCAAGTTATCCTTGCAGTGCGACACATTGTCAATTGCCAGCAATTTCCTATGTTTGTGAAAACCACAGGCAGCAATTTACAGGAAAGATTAGGGCTGTTACTATACAATGTGTGACATTTTCTTGATTTAAACTGTCATTTTGAAAAGCTGTTAACTGAGATCTAGAGTTGGAGTGAGGATATAAAGTTTAGTAGAGGGATTAAAAAAAAACACCCTGAAATTGATCTCTATTTTTTGCTTGTTAAGATCCCAGCCTGTTGCGACTGGTATTAGAGCATTGTTTGCATACAGAATTGCATTTTCAAAGACATTTTACATGATCTGTTTTTGGCACTCATGTGATGTGGTGATGTATGCTACAGCGCTGACATTTTGCATCTCATAATCACAGTAGTATATTTATTAAACATTTCTTCTGTTGTAAAGATACCGCAGAAATTTGATTGTAACTCAAGATGTATAGCCGTGTTTGTCTGTAACAGTAGAAAAGATCACCTTTAAGACTAACAAAATCTGTGTGAGTTTTTGTGAGTCACTGATAATGCCCTGCGACAAATTTTGTTAGTCCTTAAGGACTCTTGCTCTTTTCTATTGATCGTATATGTTTCAGGCAGCTATCATCAAAATCAAAACAATATATAGTGACCGTTTCTGCACGGAGTGCAGTAAATATGAGTGGCTTCCTGCTTGCAAATGCAGGATGGTAAATCTTGTGTTTGTAGCCCTCCTCATAGGGAGACCCCTCCCGCATTTTCCCTCTGCCTCGTTACAGCTTTTTGCCTCCTGATTGAGGCTGGAAGGGAAGACAAACTGAACTTGTGCTGTGATTGGTGGCTTGCTGCAATTGACAAGTCAAGGAGTGGAGGGAGAAGTTAGCTTGTTTTTCCTTGCTGATGTAGCAAAGCAGTCTGTCGCTGATTGGTCAGAGCGTCAATTCAAAGGCTTCCTGGTTCCCAGTTGTCATTCTCCCACAAGACTTATTTTTGCCCTCATTTCTACAGTGACTGTGCTCCAAGCCCACATTTCTATGTGCCAAGATTTGCCTTTGGGATTGTCTCCCCCCCTTGTTCCCCCCCTCACTTGTTCAGGAAAAGAAAAACAAAACAAGCAGCCTCATGCTCCATTCTCCTCTCCCCAGCTCCTTCAGTGCTGGCTGGAGCTTCTTGACCACCACTCCCTTTCTCCTTCTGAGTGTACCCAATCAAGCAGGAAGGAGAGAGCAGCCACACTAGTGTAGAACTCAAGTCTGTTTCAATTTAGGAAAAAGAAAGAAGACCCAGGTTCAAATCGATCTGAATTCAGCAGGATCGACAATGGGGAGAAAATAGTAAGAGCAGAACCAGCCCTGGATTGATACCTAATACAGGACATTTTGAAGGGGGCTTGAAACCATAATGAGAATTCTTCAACCTAATTTTTTGAAAACATCCTAGCAAATGAAAGCTGTTAGTAACTTTACAATACTATGGATTTAAGTCTAATTGTTATGCATATAGTTAGTAACCAGATTCTAAATTGTTTACAAATCAAGCACAATAGTCCTCATCAGGAAAATAACTGTGATCTCATTTATCTACAGTTGTAAACGTCGTTTTTCAAGCAAACAAATCTTTACTCTTCTCTTTGTGTTCCATCATGAGTAAATTAAGCAAGAGCATTTTAAAAGTGAGGGAATAGTATTTGTTTGGATTGTCTTCCTGCAAACACAGTTCTCGTGACTTTTCTTTTCTTTATGACACTATTGCAATTTTGAAAAATGGGAAGACTCGTTTATCTTTGGCTGTAGAGAATATTTGTCATCTGGAGCTGATGAAGAATGACATTTTACAGGCTTGTTTGTCAAAAAATGGGAAGTTGCAGCTGGTGATAAAGTTAATTATTAATGGAATTTGAGACTAGGCCTTCCCAGCCAGAGGTACCATCCTGAATCTGGTTTTGCCACTGGAAGAAAAGAAGTCCTAACTAAACGCTTGGTTGAATCAAGAAGTTGTAGCTGTACTGTACAGTCTTGATTACATTACTGGAAGTAACCAATGATTTTAATCCAACAAGTGAGATTTGTTGAAGAAAGTCTGTTTCTGTAAAATGTCTTAAATATGATTTCTACACCTAAAATTGTCATCATTTCCCTCCAGTAACAGGAAAGAGGTTGCTTTTCTTTGAATTTCTCCAAGGGGGATGCTAATGCTAACAGGATATGGATTTGTACTTTTTTATTCATTGTTTGCTTTATTTGGTTTGGTGTAGAGGAGATCACATGGGGTAATAAAAGAAGCTCTAGACTGAGAGAACAGTGTGACAGTTGCCCACAGGAACCAGACTGTCTCACTATGATATTTTATTGCTCTTACCATGATTCCTTGATTTAATGGAATCTGCCTATACGTTAAGTTGCAGGAGTGTAGAGAATAACATTATTGAATGAATTATGTACTCCCAGAACTTGACACCCTTCTTTCTCTTTTCCTTTTCAGTCCCAATCAGGAAGCAAGAACAACAAGTTTATCAAATTACTGTGTGTTCTATTAAGTGCAGTGAGGTGTTTAAGTTGTACTGGTCTGCTGTATAAGGAAGGGCTGATTACTAGAACTTGAGTTCCCTGAAGGTTGAGATCCCAAAGTAAGAAGAAGAAGAGTTGGTTCTCATATGTCACTTTTCTTTACCAGGAGTCTCAAAGCAGCTTACAATCTCCTTCCCTTTCCTCTTCCCATAACAGACACCCTGAGAGGTAGCTGAGGCTGAGAAAGCCCTGATATTACTGCACTCAGTGCTGTGGCAAGCCCAAGGTCACCCAGCTGGCTGCATGTGGGGGAGCGGGAAATCAAACCCAGTTTACCAGATTAGAAGTCTGCGCTCCTAACCACTACACCAAGCTGGCTCTCACCCAGAAAGGCATCTTTATTATATTCAGAAGGCTAAGTTTTGCGAAACAGATGCCAACTAGATAGAATTCCTTCCCATTAAATAAACTAGAACCTTCTTTTTTAGCAAATATGTATTCTTGTAATGCATCTGTTTCAAGGAGCAGAATATTAGAATCTAGAATAGCCTTCCTTACTGTTGAGAAACTTCTGAAATATTCTTCAGGATTTGAGAAACTCCAGAAGCAGCACAATTGTGCAGAATATGGTTGGGAAGCATCGTTGTGTTCATGCCCACCCAGGGCCCCTCCTCTTCCCACCCCCTCCAAGCCCATCACTGTCCATTTTGGGAGGGGGGACAGATCAACATGACTATATATGGTCATGTTACCCAATGAATATTTTACACATTTAAAAAATATATAAAACATTAACTCCCACCCATTCAGGAAACACTTCCAGAATCATCAAGAAACCCTAGGGTTTCACAAAAACCTGCTTGAGAAAGCCTGATCTAGACCAAATGACTCCACATTGCAACTCCTCTCTCTGTCTTCTGCTTTGGTTCCAAATAAGCTCTTCTGTTGTAGCTCCAGAGCTCAGATACCTTGCTCAGTATCCTTCTTATCTAAAAAAGGGAAGTCTAAATGGGAGCATGGGGCTCCTCTCCCAGTGGGGACATTTTGCCAGGAATGGGTCTCTTTTTTGTGTGTTTATCCATTGTGGCCAGCTGTTTTGTTTTTGCCCATTTCTCAGGAAAGAAAACTCTACTTTTATTGTGTGATTCTTAGAATACATTGGGCATTTTGACAGAGAGTAATAAGTGCACTTGAGAAATATTTTTGAAACAAAGGATTGCAGCAAGGGCCAATTAAGTTGCTCTCTTCAGCAGGCCCATGCTAGTATGTCATACCAATGAAATTTTGAAATGCTAATTTCATGATATGCATATCCTCACAGCAAAGAGAATGATGTCTCACATTTACAGATGTCATATATTTTATTTCATTATCATGCAGTTCCTTCCCCCAAAGGTAAATTATTTTAGACTTCTCAGGCAGTGAGTGCATAATAAATTGTTATGATCCAATTCTCAAGAGGACGAGAACAAAATAACCAGTGAACAGGCAGGCTGCAAGCATTAGGAACAAACTCAGAACATACTCTCTAACTTCAGTAAAAATAGGCAATGCACCTATTATGAACAAATATAATCTGAAAATACAGAAAAAATACCAATCCACCCCCCCACACACACACACATATAAAATATTTAGTAATGGGTTTTGTCAACAAACAATATTTAACCCCTGTCTCAGAAGTTAATACCAATTTTATATCTTTGAATTTTTACATGTTTGCTATAAAACAGTGGTATTGTTCACATGTTGGCCACACAACATTGGAATCAGCTCTTTGTTGTAAGATATTAAGCATATATGAAGACTTAGTGATAATTTTTTCATGGTAGTATAATTGTTCATAGCTATGAATCATATTTCTTTTTTTGTAATACAACTAAATTGCAGTAAAAACAACAACGGCGGCTCAGACTTACTGGGAGCCACCATTTGATGAAACTGAGATGTGAGTAAGGAAGATGGCCTGGGAGCACGCACAGCAGGACGCTGTGTGAACGTGGCATCCCAGGATTGGCAGAGAGGTGGGAGGGTTGGTGCTTAAATAAGAGCTATGTGCTCTGCTCCACCTCTTTGCTAAGAGACATGGGACAGTCTCCCACCCTCCCTCCTGGTTAGTTATTTTGGAGCTGGTGGTGAGGTGCTGGGCCACAGTTGGGAGGAATATGTTAGAGTTTAGATGTAATGTTGCATTAGTGTTACTTGCCACAGCTTGTAGGTTGGCAAGGGGTGGAGCCGGTTTTGGGGGAAGTTTGTCCGGCGAGGCCAAGCTCCCAAGGAGGGGCCGCTTTATAGAATCAAGTGACATGCAAGTGGGTGCTGACTTGGAGGGGGAGGCAAAGGGACTTGCAATGCCATGTGGCCTGGGATGGGACCAGATGGAGGTGTGTGCCACCTCTGACATCCCAGGTGGACACATCCTTTGATAGGATCTTCAGTGACATATGGACCCATGTTCTTGAATGGTAACCAGTGCAGGCTTTGGCCATTGTGGTTATGGGGTAGTTGGCTGACTACTAGGTGGCTTCTAACCTCCTGCCATGCCAACACTCCTGGCAATACGTTAATAAAAAGCTGTCACCTTATGTTACTCCAAAAAAGAATGGTATGGGTGCATGTCTTCTCTGAGTGAGGCTGCCCTCCTTCCATTCAGTGTGGAGATTCAGTGTTTCTGCTATTGCTTGGTCCTCCCTGTCTACCTCTATGGTTCCAGTAGAGGACTTGGATGTGGAGAAATGATTAACCACATTCTCCCAAATCCTGGAAAAAGATGTAGAGTCTTTTCTATGGCTTACCACTAGGCCCCTTATAATTACTTGCCCCACAGCCTTCCCTAATCTCTCATACCTATTCCCCTTTAGCCTGAAAGCCTAGCAGATCTGTCCCAGTGGCAGCTGCTGCTGGCAGCTTCTTGAAGAGGCCACTTGGTGCTGTACACTATAGGAGCTATGCATTGCCTTGACTTGCTGGCATTTTTATCATGAGGCCAGTCACAGAAGCTGTTGAGACCCTGAAGATTGAGACCAGGGTCATGACCACCTGCTGCAGCCAGGGTAAGTCTGGAAGAAAATCCAGCCTGACATACTAACTCACCCTATCCAGTAATTTAGTAGTAGTAGGCAAAATCATGACTCAGTTCATCCCGAAGCTGGTTGCAAAATGATCCAGCAACCATTCTTTTCCAGCTGAACAAAGAGGGAATTCATCCTATGTTAGCTGTATGTCAGAAACTGATCATTGGAGAAATATATGAAAAATTGATCTATAGAGAGCATAAAATAAATTTTAAAAGCTCAAGTGATATGTAGCACAACATTAAATGTAAAACTGTGGGAACTATAGCAGCATTCATGTCATCGGAGTAGGCAGCCTGAAACTGTCTCTAGTGAAGCTCTTTTGCAAGTGCCAAAACTGATTACTGGAACTGTCTGCTCTGCCCTGCCCTGCTAACATAGTGGAAAAGTTGTTCCTATGTTAACAGATGAGAAATGTCTTTGGACTTGTCAAATCTATGATAACTAACTTTGTGGGACGTAGTAATAAGAAAAAGAAAGGATCACGAAACTGAGCTATATACAGACAATTTAAAGAAAAATACCTGAGCATTAGAAGAACAACTGCCAGACATACTCTCTAAAATTGTCAGCTTCCTAGAAAAGATCCAAAAACCTACAGTGCTATTAAAATATAAGAAATATAAGAGACCTTTTAAATTCTTTTTGTCTCAAAGTCAAAATGAAAATAAGAGCTAATAATTAAAGCATCTGAATTATGGATAGACTCTGTGACATTGTGATACATCAGTTGTCACAAACCATCCATTATATTTAGCTCCTACAAATAGGTTTTCAGCAAGTGTAAAGAAACTAGCTGCTTCCAACAGATTTGGCATAATTTCACCTCCCTTGTCCATACAAAATGACTTGTTATTTGCAAATCATTGTTTTTTACATCCTAGAAGCGAATGTTTTGGAGGGGGGAACAATACAACTGCAGCATGAAGTGGTGGGAAATTACCATTGATCAACAGACATAGAATGAGAGCTGACACTATAAGGTAGGATACCAAATGGCCAATTTTACAGTAAATGAAAGAGGATTTGCAGCACTCACTGGCCAAAACTCCATACTGAACCTAACTGCAGTGCATATGATAGGTGAGGTGCAGACAGCTGGGTGACCTTGGGCTCACCACAGCACTGATAAAGCTGTTCTGGCCGAGCAGTAGTATCAGGGCTCTCTTGGCTCCACCTACCTCACAGGATGTCTGTTGTGGGGAGAAGGAAGGAAAGGGGATTGTAAGCCGCATTGAGACTCATTCGGGTAGGAGGCATATCAGAACCAACTCTTCAGAAGAGCTGGGCTTCCTCTGTTTGTGATCTTATGAGAGGGGCCACACTGGCTGAAATGTCACATGGGCAGATTCAAGCCTCTTCCAGCTAAGCTTTAATGCTTGAGGGAGCTATACTATGCCCCCCTTCTAGCCACAAAGTTTATGGGTCAAGGATAATGACATCCCTCAAGTTGTCCCTGAACTAGATATAGGTAACACAAGAGAAATACACCACATATTTTCAAACATTTATTTTATTTATATTTGGATTTATTTCCTATTGCTCTCAACTATGTATTCCTCTGTAGATTTTCTCCAAAACTTACTGTGCACGACTTCTGCATACGCATTCTGGGAAACCATGATACTACTAGTATCCCGCCCACTACAAGGGAGTTTGCAAACAGTAGCACACACCTGCAAGAAGGCACATTCTGTCCTCTGGGTACCTTGAGTCAGTCACTTCACAGGGTTGTAAGGATAACTGGAGAAGAGAATATTGTAACCCACTTGGGTTCGCACAGAAGAGAAAGGTGGAATATAAATGAAATACATAAATCAATACTACTAGATATTGTGGAGGTGTGCCATGTTTTTATCCTATCATTTGTCCATGGAGCTTAGTTCTATACTCTTAAATTTTATTTTAACATAGACTGCAAGGAAGAGATTGGCCAAGCAAGTTTCATGGCTGAACTGGACCTTCTCCTCCCAGTCCTAGTCAAACATTTTACATTGCACTCTTAGATATAGCCCAAGATGACATAATTAGCAAAGCCCAGTCAAAGAATCAGCAGAAGTTCAGTCCAGGAGAAACAGTTTTGACCATCTGTTTCAGAAACAAAACTTTTCATTAAAATTTATATTATAATGGATATACACAACTTTCAGATACTCATGATTTACACCCACAGTTTGTTGTAATACTACTTCACAATGTATACAAATGTCCGAAGGAAGAAGCACAACTGTCTGATGAAGCAGAAAGAGACACCCAGGAGAAATATTCTTAGAAAGACACCTGCTTTGCTGTATGCTGTATAGATCGATATCTCTCTGCATAGTAGGGTTGCCATGTTTCTACAGAGGGCTGTGGATTTCTTGCTCCTGCAGTAGATTTTTTCTTCCATCATTAAGCTGGGTAGCAGGAGAAGAATAAAAGGCAAATAGTGGAAAGTGATGGCCATCATCCCAACAATGTGATGTCGCGGCTAGTACAGTGCATTGCTGGGTGTAAACTGCACAGAGTTTTTATTCCAATCCCAGGTCGATTCAGTCCCTGCCGTCTACACAGAATGTGATTTCTGTTTTGATTTTGAGTGATTTAAATTTTCCTTCTGCAACAAGCATGATTAATCCGGAGTGACCCTACCTTTATCGTGCGATATCTTAGAGTGCTTTTAACCCTCAATATTTTAAGAATCAGATTGAGAAAGCAGGCTGTTTTGAATCTGGGCTCTACTCCATGGCAGAGATTCCCTGATGGGCCATAGCTGCCCATGTGACAAGCTTGCCTTAAAGGAGAAGCCCCTAATTTCATTCCACTTCTGTTGGTCTTGGATTTTTTTCTCCATCCTCTGCCTTCTTCGATCTCTCCCCCCCTCCAAGAAAATAAAGAGGCTGTACTGGGCTCCCCCCCCCTTCTGAACTACCCTAACCATGTGCAGAACACTTTTCTGTTTCAATGGGGAGGGGGGGGGAGAGGAAGACCTGAGTTCAAATCAATCTGAATTCAACAGGATTGACAATGGAATAAACAAATTAAGTGCAGAATCAGCCCTGGTGACTCTCTAGCATTCATTCAAAACTTGATTGTTTTGACCAAAAGCAACAGCATCCCCAGGTATATGCTGATGTCATTTCAGGTTGCATGACACCCCCCCACCCCCCACCCCCACTGTGAATCTCTCACTGTTTGCCAGGCCCTTACTGATGACAAATAAAATATACAAGATGATAATTTGTTTTGTTTTCAGGTCTTCCGTTGAAGTATGCATAGTTCTTACGGGTTATAACTAGCCAAAGCTACTGATGAACTGAAGCCAAAACTGCCATTCTGCTAGCAGCTACCAACATACACATTCCAAGATTTCCAAAAGTGAAAGGATTGATGTATTTTCTCTGTTTGGAGTATTTATTTTAAAGATTTTTGCACGTATATATGTAATTTATTTATTGGTTTACCGTTCTCTGAGCAAAAGGCTTCTGGCTCTAATTGAGTGTGGGGAGAAATACCTAACACACTTAGTATCTGAAATGATTGATTTTTTTCTATGCTGTTGATCAATGAACCCAGTATTTGTCATTGGTGTGTTCCATTACTGCATTGATTTAAAGAGGAGTGAGATGTGTCATCCAGAAGACAGAAAAGGAGTCCGCTATATTCTAAAATATTTGAACACAGCTTAGCATTGCATGCTTAGCAATTGCTTTTGCTGTCCTCATTATTCACACAAGGATGCTTTAAAAATAAATATGGTTTTGTTACAGGAAGCGATTAGGTAGACTGTACTTTGTCTTACCTTTCAAACGGACTGTCTTCATTTAGTTCTTCCCCAGGAGAAGCTTCTCTTAAAGGAGCTCTTCCTTTGTTTCCCTGCAGTGTCTTAATTGAGCATTTGAGCGGCATTAAAAGCATGCGTGCATATAGTTTCCAATAGGATGTATATTTCTGAACGGAATCTGCATTTGAATACCTTTTTTTTGGCTTCCCACCAGCACCTGCAAAAAAAAAAGTCTGTTTAAGAAGAAAAGAGAATATATTTGCAAGTTTAATTTCCCTGAGGAGTAGTAGGCTTTTCAGAGCAACTTTGATATGTTTTTCTTTTCTTTTTTGTGTAACCTGTGGTTTAGTACTTATTCAAGTTTTTCATTTATATTTGCATGATAAAAGACTGCCACGTCTTTTTAAAAAGACCCCTCTTGAAAGCCTGAATTGTTCCTGAAGATTCCAAAGAGCAAAAGAAGAATAAAATAAATCTCTCTCCAAAATTAGCATAATCTTCTAACATCCACGACTTTAAGGGATCCTACAGTTGTCTGTTGGAAAGTACATGAATAAATAGTGCTTGAATTGTTTCAAGGCAATGTTTCAGTGCGAGTCTGTAATTCCATTTTTAGAATTAGACTGGCCTTAGTGATGAAATGTTTGGCGTTCTGTGTTAAAAACCTTTCCCATGGATTCTGTTCAAACAACAAACAAACAAAGAAACCGGGTTGCTTAACATTTTGTCTGGGAATCAAAACTTGAGACTTGTAGGCAAGACTACAAGGGAACACATTGCAAAAGAGACAGAGCTGTTCGCTGTCTCTTTCATCTTACTTCCCAACTTGTAATATATATAAATTAATAGCAGAACTCAATGCAGGATGTGACATCACTGTGTTGTACATTTCTTCACTTCCAATAATGCAGTGCGGGACAGAGAAACATGCATTGCATTGGTGTCAGATCACTGGACATTATAAGGAAGAGGGAGGAAAAAGACATAGATTGGTACCACTTAGTATGGTTCTGCTTTTTGAGAAACTTCTAAAAATTAAATGAAAAATATATAGCAAAGTTAACACTTCCTAGTTAAATAATTTTCTGTTATTAAGTATTATGCTAAGGATTTTTGTTTGTTCTGTTTCTATGTTTCTTATATCTACAAGCCACTTGGAGTCTGAGGCCTCGCTGATACCTGGTATTCCACATGAAAAAGTAAATTAGTGGGGTTGGAATGGATATCCCAGTACGATTGGTAGATTACTAAATGTAGGCTATCACTTTTGCATGTGTACACTATTTAAAGTATTTATAAAGAGAGATAATTTTTAAAAAATTATTTGTTAGTAGACAGTTCATTTATACTCGATTCTAAGCAGACGTATAACCTAAGCCTGCCGGGTTCAATAGAATTAGAAGGGTATAACTGTGTTGCATATGATTTGTTATTGTGTATGCCTAAGCAATATAATTACTGAGAAAAAGGAATAGCATAAATAATTTTAGGTTCAGTAGTAAGGGATCTTTTTCATCTCCTATAATTATATTCATCTGCAATAGAAATTCTTTGTTTACCATTCCTGAAATTCTGCAGCAGGTCTGGTGTGGATCAGGCCTTCAGTAGCCCCACGCTAAGGGAATGTGGATTCTTCCTAATTCCCTTTCTGCCCTGCGGGTGCCAACACAAGCTTTCCTGCAGCAGTTCCGTGTAGACAGGAAGAGGTTGGGATATTCTGTACTATCATGCCATTTCTGAGGTTTCTCAAAGCTTGAAACATGTTTCGGGGGTTTCTCAGTGGTAAAAAAGTTGAGAAAGACAGGGGTAAACTGTGAATTAGAAGTTATAAGTTTAACAGTTTGTCTCAATATAGACTTGTAATTGTGATGCTTTGCAACCCATCTGTGAAAAAACTAGAGTTCTGTTGGAAGAAAGTGAGATTATGGGTTACATCTTTAAACCACCCGTGGTGCCGCGGACTAAATAAAGCAGTAAGGGCTGGTGGGGAGGAGTTAGGGTGGGCTCTGTACGGGATAAAAACTCGGAGGAGTGAATCAGAAGCCGCAAAGCGGCTCCTGATTTGCTCCTCCAAGTGGCACTCCAGGGCCAAGTGTCCAATAGGGAGGCGCGCTTTGCGCGCCTCCCCATTGGACACTTAGCCCATCTCGAGGACAGCCCGCCGCTAACTCCACACTCTTCCCGAGCCACTATTCTGCCTAGATGGCCGCTAGGGAGGAGGCTCGCCCCACTTCCCTGGGCGAGGGGAAAATAGCTTCCCCTCGGCCCAGCGACTGCCCTTCCCTGCCAACGGACCTGGCCTTCTTATACACCAACATTCCTCAAACAAAAGCTGTAACAATCATACAGAAGACATTAAATAGAAGGGATGACAGTTCCCCCCCTCCCTTTCCTTCTTAATAATTGTTGATAGCTGCTGCAGGATTGTTGTTAGCTGCGGCAAGTTGACTGGGCAGGAGCCATGACCTATAATTATAAATAAATAATAAACCTTATCAGAAATTGTCCTTAAGAAAAATTATTTCAAATTCAATGGAAAGTTCTATTGGCAGAACGAAGTTATATCAGATATGATACAAAATGGAATTCCACAGGCATATAAAGTCAAATTCTTCCAGTAGTCAATTCTCATTTGAACGGGTTCCCGGGTTATTCAGTTCCCCATTTTCCCTGTCTTCTTCAGTGATTGTGAGACTTCCAATGTTTTCAAGTTGTAGTGTATCGGTGTATCGGTTATCTCCTTGATTCTTAGCTCATCAAATTCTGGAGTCCTTACCATGATGAACCCAAATCAAAGTTATAGCCAAGGGGACCCTCATTACTCCAGAGGTGGCAAATTTATATATGAGTGGTTTTGAATATACGTTCTTCACATAATCCATTTCTATGTTAGAAAATGGTGATGTTATATTGATGACATTTCTGTATTATGGAAGGAAAATGTAGATCAATTACAAACATTCCAAACCTGGTTTGACAATGGAGATATTAACATGAGACAATAGGTGAAATTCAGAAACAAACACATTTCTACACGTTTGTATAGAAAACCAACTGACAAAAATTTGCTCTTCAGGTATGACAGGTACCACCCACCACATCTTTAACACTTTGCTATATATAAGTGAAAATTAAGTTCAGTATGGACAAGGGTAAAGTTCTACATTTAGGTAGGAAAAACCAAACACACCGATATAGGATGGGGGAGACTTGTCTTGGCAGTAGTATGTGCAAAAAGGATCTAGGAGTCTTAGTAGACCATACATTGAACATGAGTCAACAGTGTGACTCGGTAGCTAAAAAGGCAAATGGGATTTTGGGCTGTATCAAACAGAGTATCGTGTCCAGATCACAGGAGGTGATGGTACCGCTTTACTCTGCTCTGGTTGAGCCTCGCTTGGAGTACTGTGTTCAGTTTTGGGCACCCCAATTGAAGAGGGATGTAGACAAACTGGAACATGTCCAGAGGAGGGCAACAAAGATGGTGAGGGGTGTGGAGACCAAGACGTATGAAAAAAGGCTGGGGGAGCTTGGTCTGTTTATCCTGGAGAGGAGACGACTGAGAGGGGATTTGATAGCCATCTTCAAATATTTAAAAGGCTGCCATATGGAGGATGGATCAGAGTTGTTTTCTCTTGCCCCAGAAGGACGGACCAGAAGTAATGGGATGAAATTAATTCAAAAGAAATTCCGTCTAAACATCTGGAAAAAGTTCCTGACAGAGTGTTTTCTCAGTGGAACAGGCTTCCTCGGGAGGTGGTGGGTTCTCCATCTTTGGAAATTTTTAAACAGAGGCTGGATAGCCATCTGATGGAGAGGCTGATTCTGTGAAAGCTTAAGGGGGTGGCAGGTTACAGTGGATGAGCGATAGGGTTGTGAGTGTCCTGCATAGTGCAGGGGGTTGGACTAGATGACCCATGAGGTCCCTTCCAACTCTATTATTCTATGATTCTATGACATATATTTGGCGAAAGGCCTCCTGGACAGAGCCTGTCTGGATCCTGGCTAATCCCCCCCTTGTGCCCTCCCCTGCATATCTGCCGACAAGACTTGTCAGGCACTTACTGCCATTTGGTGCCTGGCCGTTGCTGGGAATGGAGGTGGTGGTCACCAAGAGTTCCAGGGTCACGGGGGTGGGGGAAGCGGTTCCTTCCAGGCTCCTGCTAGGCCTGAGAAGGTCCTGTGCATCCTTCTCTGTGTCCCTGATGCTTCCCTGGGTAAGGGGGAAGGCCGGTGCCAAGCTCATATTCAGTCTGACTCTATAAATGAAGGCTTGGGGGAAAAAGCATTTGCAAGAATTGTACATATTGGATGACATTCCAATATACAATAAAAGATCTATTGCTGCTTATAAAAAATGGCTAGTTTTTGTTACCCATACAAAAGTATACAAGCTTTTCTACCCGGAACCAGCCTTCAAGTGGATTGCTTTCCCTGTGGGCTTTACTGGGGTTGCAAAAACACAAAATCCATGAAATAGTTCACTAATACAAACAAAAACCCGCAGACTTCTTGTTTTGGGCTATATATAAATTTTATAGATGGGATAACAGGATTCTGTTGAGAAAAGAAGCTGAATGGATTAAAAACCCTGCACCCAAATGGGTTAAATAAGAACATATTCTGGCAGATGTTTATATAGATATGGGGTAGAACAACTCCAGACTGCTCACTTTAGTGTATGTATGGGAATGAAACCAAAAAGTATCTAAATGGTTAGTATAATTTTTAATAGCCAAATTAATTGTGAATTTATGTTATATGTAGTACTAATTATTTCTATTAGGTGCCACCTATGAAACACGTGGGATTGTGTAACTACTACAGCTTCTATTTCCCTCTGCACCAATTTGTTTCTTCATCTTCATTTTGCCTTGCTGTAGCCCCTTTTTCTTCACTAACTCAGTTCTTGTACTATTACTATGATTCCTCTAGTGTATATTTTCAAGAGTTTGATCTCATGTTAATGACCTGAAAATAATAGCATTTTCTCTCGGCTAAGTTTTGAACATCCTGTTACAGTAAAGCTGATAGCTAGAAGGTATCAGTGGAAGAGATCACAGGTTTGTTGGACAAGAATTAAGAGTTGGTAAATCAGAGTTCATACTTATTTTACATATTTATAACTGCTTTTATCTAGGTGATTTTCAAAGGAAGAATGTTAAAAGGAAGAGGGCCATTTACAATAGTAATAGTAGGTGGCACCTTTAAGAACAGCTAAATTTTATTCGAAATATATGCTTCCATGTGCAAACTCTTCTTCATGGCATTTAACAATGGATCACAAGAGTTGCTTATTTTTAAAGATTATTTTTCCAGGTTTCAAGCCACAGATCAGTATGTGATTTTACTGTAAAGTAATCTACTGTGAGTCACACAAGGTAGTATAGAAAATAGATATCTATATACAATAAAATGTGTTGTGCAAGCCCTCTGATTTGTCATCAGGGGGAGAGCCATTCCCCTCAGGTCGCAGAACATTGCTACCCTAGCTGTCTTGTTCATAGGCTGAAAAAGGCCCCCGTGAGGACACAGGAAGCAGCAGGGCAAACTGCCCCATCTCGAACACCCAATGGCAGCCCAGCCCAGTGGTGCTGGTGTGGGAAGGGTCTGAGAGACTTCGTATGTGTAGATGCAAACTCCTTCAGATATACTGAAATAGATTTCCTCTAACATTACATATAGGTAGGGGGATTAGTTGCTAGGAAGGGCTAATTAGAGTAGAGTATGCCACTGGACTCAAAGTTTGTTCTCACATCTGTTCTCTTGTATTTGCTAATTTGTTGCCATTCACAGATCTTATCGACCACCCTAATCCAATCTCAGCTGTAATTGCCCACTTACTTATGCATCTTGACAGTAATCAGCTCTTCTGGGCAACTAATGCCCCCCATATGTAATGGTTGAGGAAATTCTTTTTCAATGTGTCTGAAGGCTTGCACAAGCGCACTTCTACCCTGAATAAAACTTGGTTAGTCTTAAAGTTGTCACTGGATTCAAACTTTGTTCTGCTGCTTCAGACCAACACAGCTATGCACCCGAGGTTTCCCAAGTTACTGATCCTGGACAAATTCACTATCTAAAGTGAAGGTACCCTGGCAAGCACAGCTCAGAACTTCATGGCCCCCATGCCAGTGACTGGAGTTTCTTAGGCACCAAACTCACGTAGGGTACAAAGTCATACTAGATTCAGATGCTTGATGTGTAGGTGATATATGGCAGGAAGAACAAAACCCCTGCTGTAGCAGAACTTCCATTAATTTACACAGAAGGAGTTTGTATTAGAGTGTGATACAAGCATGATTTTTTGTATGTTAATGAGATGACAGAGAAAATAATTGGAAATGAGCTGATATTATGTCCCTATCCCACTCTACATTCTTGCTTGAGTTTTAATTATATCTGGCTAAACACGGTAACTGAATAATGTACTCAATTAACTTGATTATTTCACGAAATTGATTTCAGGAATTATTTATGTCATTTTCAACTGTTCCTGTAGAGATTTTGAACTAGATCAGAAACTAACAGGACATTCTGGGTTTTCTTTTGTGTCCCTGAAAAGTTTTAAGTTCATTTGAATGATCTTTGGAACTTTTTAAGAATAGTAGCTTAATTTTCTTTGGCTGCCTTCACATTAATTTATCGCAAAATGTTGCATAACATGGTCACAGTTGGCAGTTTCAGCTCCATCATTTGCTTTATTGACCATTTTACCTAGCTCAGTCATTTTTCAGTTTTCTAATTTCTCAGGTTCAAGGAGATGCTGTCTTTCAGTAGTTAGATGTATTCCTGCTGGGGTAAATCAAACCCATTCCTTATGTTTTAAGCAAGTATTGTGATTATATACAATTTGAAGGTCTACTGTCAACCTATGCTCCACTGAATCTATGTACATTCACTGGAAGTTATGACGAACCTGATCCATCTCCCTTCCTTGCCTGCCTAAAAGCCTCCGGGAGCATGTGAAGGGTTGGAGCCAACTTATTTTATTCATTTATTTATTTTTAAATTTATATCTTGCCTCTCCTGACAAAGTCGATTTGAGGTGGCTTACAAAATAAAACAATAAAACAAAATCCCATAAAATACGGTACAACATTAAAACAGACATATTCCCAACAACCATTCAGTTAAAAATCTAGCATCAAACATCTAAACATCAAGATGTCTGTAAAAAAATTTTAAAGCCCTCACAACTTCGCTTCTCCGGCCTCAAGCCCCTTGCCTGTTTACCCCTGTAAACTTGCTGTCAACATCCAAGTTACTTGATCCCCAAATCTCCCTCTCAGAAGCCCAGCTCCCTGAGAGTGCAGTGCATGTATGTCTGTATTTGAGGTAATTGTGCCCCTCCTTTTCTGCCTTCTAACCCTCTGGTTATTCCTTTGTAAAAACATTGTCCTAGACAATTCCATTTTATTACACCCCTATTTCCTTTATGAAACTGCCATCCTGTGTAGAATGATAAAAGTATGGGGCAGTTCCTGACTTCCTCAAACTTGCCATTCTGTAAAGTGGGAGCCACAACAGGGAATGCCCTTACAGGCCACTGACTCTTTCTCCTGGTTTTCCTTCCATTATTAAACTGTCATGTCATGCCAGACATAATGCAAAGGCCTGGTGCAAAGTTGTAATATTGGGAAATATATTAAGAGTATCAGTGGGGTTGCCACAATGGCAGGGACCTGTGATCACAAACTACTTCAGTAACACTTTAAGGCCTTGTTTTGTCTTGCAGAGCAAGTCAAAAATTATATCACTACAACTGTTAGTTGACCTTTTCTATATAACAGCCTAGAATAATTTTTTGCAAAAGTGAAATACAGGATTAAACCTACTTCATTATAATTCAAGCTACCACGAGTTATAGCCCCCCAAGGATCTTTGCAGTCAGATTAATGTAATGTGAAATATTGGTTAAAAGACACTAAGTCATTCCAAAAGTACAGCTACCCCTAAGCTACTGACTGCTTTATGAGGGCAAATTACTTCAAAGTCGTTGCTTACAGTCTTTTGAATTACAGGAATGTTCTAATCAATCCGTCATTGCATTGCAATTGATAAGTAATGATTACCTGTGGCAGTAAGGTATTTCCCTATTATTTAAGCTATTTGTCTAATGTATGAATGTTTATAATGTCATATCCTGCACTTAGCAGACATTTGCTTCTTTGATGCTGAAATAGCCTTACCCAAATGCAATAGTGCACACATATCAGATCTCTCCAAACCTCAGCCAAGGAGATTCTGCAGCTTCCAATATGGAGAATTGTTTATCCACCTCAGTTTGTTGCATTTTATTTATTGACTTTGATTTATTAGCTGTCCTTCTTTGACAGCAGATTCGGGGTAGCTAACATCAGTAAAACACATAAAATCATTGTTAAATTTTAAAACATTTTAGAAAAGTTTTGTTCGTGACTTGTTTTGACTAGCATAATGTGTGATGAAATCAGTTTCTTCAAAGAGGCTTTTCACACTGAATTTTAATGTATCTTACTGTATCTTCTAAGCTACAATTGCAGCTCTCTGAGTAGGGAAGATGATTGCTGATGTTCCCATCATTAAATTAAGACTGCCTGCAATGTTGCTGAAACTCATTATGAGTCCTTTAGGCGATAGTTAGGTTTTTCCCCTTTTACAATAGGTGCCATTTGCCATATTTCTATCTCACAGTGCTTCTGTCTGTGTGTTGTTTTAAAGCTAAAATGTGATAGGCCACAATGCAAATTTGATTATCAATTCTATGTACTTCACCACAAACAAAACCATTTGTACTATTGTAACCCAGCAGACTCCAGTGGCTACACCTAGTCCTCTCCTAAATGATCTTTTCTATTTGGAGATCTGCAGCTGGAGAGCGGGTTCAAATCAATAAATGACAGTACCTTTGTGGCTTTCAAGCAATTAATGAATTTGCTTGAAAAAGAAAACATTCAAGATATTATAGTTTTTAATCTAATATTTATCATAACCCCAACAACTTTACAACAGTATGTATAACTGTGCCATAATAGTTATGAACATAGCAACATTTGCAGAGGTAGGAGCTTCAGTGCCCAGTAACACAAAGAAAAAAGCATGTCCTAGAGTCTCAGTGCAGGGATTCCCTTTTTCAGTGGCTCCTGCTGCTGCTGTTGATGCTTTATATCTCTGGCCTGAGCCTGCGAAAAAATTAGTTCCTTCAGTCAAGCTCCAGGCCGTCTCTTTCCTGCTGCAGGCAAGACTGGCACAGTGGAAAGAATTTTAAACAGTATCTTTACCGCAAATCAGTTTGCATGACAAACCCTTTCTTTATCATCTGTATATCTCCTCAGGATACCTAAATCCACAAATTGGGCCCACACTGAGATAAAAGAGATTTTTCTACAAACTTTACAGAAAAATATGAAATCAGTAAAAAAAAAATGACATGGGGGTTTAAATCCCCCTTAAAAACCAAAATGTTGTCAACACATGGGCCTCCTCCTCTTTTTGCAGGCCAGCGGCATTGCTGTTGTTGGTGGTGGGAAGTCCAGGAGCCACAGTGGCCTCAGATGCACTGCTCTTAGTGGGGGAATGGCCAGGAGCTGCAGTGCATCCGATTGCAGTGCTGTTGGTGGGGGTGGAGTGGCTGGGAGGCATGGTGAGCTTGAAAGCATGGCCAGTGGTGTCAGGGGAAGGACGGTGTAGCTTCTCCCATCACTGGTGCAGCCAAGGCTGGGAGTACATGGGGAGATTGCTGTGTAGGGTTTCTGGGATCCCACAGGGGCTTTTGTCTTGAGCAGCACTGAAGTGGCCATGCAACAGGCATGAAGACTGGCATAGGGGACTCCATTGTCCTCAAAGCCATCAAAACTGAGGCAGAAGCATAAATGTTGGATGGGTGAGCAGGACCCATCATTCCTCACCACTGACATTTGCAGTGAAGGAGAGGTTTCTACTTCTAAGGACAGAGTTCTGGGCAGTAGGAGAGTCTATGCTAGAGACAGCAGCCCAATTGACAAGCTGTTCCTCTCTCCAGCATCCTTCTCTGCATCATCTACCTGCTGCCTTGGACCTGGTGCTGCTTTGCTTGCATGGCAATAGCAGTCCTCCTCTGTTGAGTCCCATTGTCTGGCCCTTTCATACTTTGGCTGGCAGCACACAGCAGTGGCAGGCTGGTGTATTCTGGTGGAGGCTATCTGACCCAATTCAAGCTGCACAACTGTCAGTTACCACTGCCTATCCAGTGCAGTAGGACTGAGCAGTGCAGAGCGAAGGGCTTTGGCCTGGCTAAGTTTCACCCCACTGTGTCCCTGGTGCTGCAGACCTGATCAAGGGCTACCAGTTCAAGTGGCAGTCCCCTGACCCACAGAGATGAGAACAGGTTGGAGGGGAACACAAGGTAGCAGCAACGGTGGATAGTTGCCCATTAGTCACTTAAACCCAGAGATCCATGTCATGGGAAGACTGAAGGTGATACAAATGGTGAAAGTGCTGGGTGAGATGGCAAGTAAGACCTATTGACCTCAAACAAGTTGACCTGGAACTATGTTTCAGGGAGACTTCATAAAGTGTCCATCTCTCCTGTAAGTGAAGTTTTCAGGTTAAAAAATCTAGTTAGACCTCAGCACTGCAGTGCCATCTTAAACAGATGGACTTTCTAATAGACTTTAAAAAGTGTACCTCTGCTTAGAATAGCACTGAGAGTTGCTTTAATTATTATTGCTCATTTATATACAGAACCATTATGTGGAAAGCACAGATGCAGCAACTGTTGCAGGATTTTATCAGCAAATGGCTTTTTATGTGCCATTGAGCATATTCTTGAGAAATTATTCCATGTTGCAGGAATGCACATCATCAAAATGTTCTGTTGGCTTCTCATATCTTACTTTTCTGAGTTTTCCTCATCATTCATGGAACTATTTTTGTCTCTTATTGACATGAACAGCTTCCAGTCAATTTTTGCTTATTGGCTCTACTATTGCTATCTGGCAGAATTAAGGACAATTTGTTGCGCTAACATTTCCTCACACTTCACATAGAATGCTATGCCAGTGTGTTTTGTTTGCTTTTTCTGTCAATATCATTTTGCTATTTAAATATTAAGAACTTGCAATGTAAGAGTACTAGTACATTGTGGAGAAACAATCGCATTAAAAATAACAGAATTATGCTAGCTTTTTTAGACAAAATAGGGTTTAATGGTAAAAACTGCCTGGGTTTCAAACTAGCTTGGTCTTGTCTGTACATGCAATTAGTTGCCAATTAAAACAAAATGATGAATATTGTGAGAATAAATACAACCGAAGGTATTATTCAAGACGGTGGACTGAGAATAAAACCTATACCATTTCTAATATATCTTGTCACGGTAATAATCAGCAGATATAAAACATTAGCCTACTCTAAATGGCAGATTACTCCCGAGTAGAAGGATTAATGACACCATACAAATGATTTTCATAGTGGATATTCCTTTAAATTGCACATTTTAAAGAGGCATAAAGATGAAACAGAGAACTACTTTATCTTAATTTCAGGAAAGGTCAGCAAGGAACCCAAGATGGGTAGCAAGAGTCCAGCAGCACCTTAAAGAGTAACACAATGTCTGAACAAGTGAGCAGTGGCTCATGAAGGCTCATACCCTGCCACAAATTTTGTTAGCCTTTAAGTTGCTACTGGACTCTTCCTCTTTTCTACAGCAATGAACCCAATAAGTGAAGATACAAATAGCAAGACTGAAAATGAACCCTGATACTTTCTGTGGGATTTTGAGAATAGGGACTGTTTACAGATGGCATTTTGAAAGACTACCAAAATGTTCAAAGTATCCCTTGGCTCCTCAAGAGCATCTCAAATTACTCTTGACTACAAATGACTTTACCTAGTAGGACAATTTTCAATACGCTCTAAGATTATTGAAGTAAGACGTGTTATTTGGTCATAATTGAAGGCTGGCATGGAAGTCTCTTTATAAGCCTGATGCAGTATGTATTCTGTGCCATATCGGCAGTCAGGAAGTTTCTTCCATTAAAATATGAAGCAATAGTGTTCATAAGTACAAAAATAGTCTTAAGGCACTGCTTTCTTCCAGCTTGAAAGGGGATGAATGGAAGGAGGACCATCTAGTCACAGGTGATTTTAGAAACATGCATTATCTTTAAATAGGACAGGGTCCTATTAAATAAAAGAGTAAGGCCACTTGGGGAGGAGTTAGGGCGGGCCCTGTCCAGGATAAAAACTCACAGGGCCCAATCAGGAGCCGCAAAGCGGCTCCTGATTGGGCCCTCTGAGTGTCCATCCAAGGCCAAGCAGCCAATGGGGAGGCGCGCAAAGTGCCTTCCTATTGGCCCCTCACCAGGACAGACCAAAATTCCATTCACCCAGCCCAGCCTGGCTGCCAGTCTGCTCCTGACCACTGCAGGGAGAGGAGGTCAGTAGGGTTGCCAAGGGGGATAAGAACGGAGGCTTGGACAGGCTGTGCCATCCCTTTTTGCCCCAAGACTATCCTAACTGTCATGTCCAACTGCAAATTGCCTCAGAACCCTGGCAGGAGGCTGCAGAGTGCTCCCCCCCCCCTTCAGGCCTGCTGTGAAGGAGCCTCTGGCCGGCCCTGACTGAGGCCTTTCCAAGAGCAACGCAGGGGAGCCTGAGGGCCTTCCTTTTGAGGGGGGGGGGGACTTTCCCCTTCTGCCAAACAGTTGGCTGACAGGGAGGCCACAGAAAAGCCCCTTCTCACTTAAAATACTGCTCTGCCCGAGGGTTAGACACAGCCAAGCCATGTGTCTTTCTTCTTTGCAACTCTCTACAGATTTGAGGCCACTGCACAGCGTTATTCTGCAGAGGAAGCTGGCTCTTTTGTCTCCTGTTTCATCTGTACAACAACCCTGTGCAGTAGGCCTCAAGTCTTTCAATTCAACAACAACCTGTGTGGGAAGCCTTAAATGTTTCTTCTCTACCACAACCCTGTCCAAAGTAGCCCTTTCTGCCTGGGGAGCTGATCTTTATACTCTGCAGGTGAGCTGTAATTCCAGGAGCTCTCCAGGCCACACCTGTAGGTTGGCTACCCCTGGGTTGGAAATATTCCTGGAGGTTTGGAGGTGGGACTTCAAAATCGTACAATGCCTCAGAGTCCAGCCTTCAAATGAGCCATTTTTGCCTGCAGTTGGTAGGGAGTGGTGCAGGAGTGTCCCTCCTAGCTTATGGGTTATGGCCAGCCCTTATCAGCAACTGTTTGTATTCTGGGGCGCAGACAGGCAGACCAGCATCAGTCCTGTGAGTCTGGAAAGTGCAGGAAGATCTAAATAAATATTTACAGCCTGAAACTAAATAGAGAACAAGTAAATGTCTGGAGACACATTGTAACTGAAATAGTAACTGGCAAATAACCTTGGCCTGGCAAATAAAAAAACAGTATTAAAAACCTTACTAAGGTCAAGACTGCTGTGCACAGACAGTCTTCCTCTTAGGGTTGCCAGCTTCCCTGTGAGGCTCGCTACCCCACCTCCCTCATGGGGAGTCTGCTATGGGGAGAGAAGGGGAAGACGATTGGAAAATGCTTTGAGACACCTGAGGGGTCACTGCGGCCCATTCCCAGTTCTCTCAGATCTCTCACAACCCTACATACCTCACGGGTTGACTATTGTGGAGAGACAAGTGGAAAAGGTGTTTGTAAACCGCTTTGAGACTCCTTTGGGTAGTAAGCAATAGGGTACAAAAATCCGTTCTTCTAAGAAGCAACCATGAAAGAAGCATGTGGGCACATAACATTTTACCAACAGTGAAAATATGGGAGACAGAAGGAACAGGGTGGACACCTGTGTACTGTGACTACCCCATGTGTATTAGGGCAGAGGGGCATTTCGGTGTCTGTGGCCTAATTCCCACAAGAAGGGAAATGACGCAGAACTGGGGGGAATTGGATGCCATGTAATCTTCCCCTAAGAAGAGTCTCCAGTCTGATTTTCCCTTCACATATCTGAGGACATGGCTGTGGAAAGCTCATCTGTAACCACTATTCCAAAATTCCCAAAGATCAGTCCTCTCCCACAATCAACGAACATTCCACACCACAGGTTCTTGACACCTATATCTCCACACCCATGGCCTCATTTGCCACCATGCCACCACAACCTCCCACACAACACACATGACAACCTCATGCCCTTACAGACTGGACAACTCCTCCCCTTCCTCTTCCCACTGCCAAGCTCTAGCGCCCGTTGTATTCTTGGAGACAACGGGCTTTGCCCCTAGTCTGTTATATAAGTTTGAGTTTCAAAATAAGTCAATCAAAACAATCCTGCCAGATCAGACCCAAGAGTCCTTGTAGCCTAATATTCTATTTCTAGCAGTAGCTAGTTGTTACTGAGACTTTCTATGACAAATTCAGACATGAGAAAAGGGAACATGAATAACTTGTGCTTTCTTTATCCTACACTTATGAGTCCTCTGGGTTGATTTCTCTGCTCCTTGATCTAATTGTTGTTCTTCTCAATTAGGAAAAAAGGTGAGGGTTGTGGTGGTGAGATTGCTAGCCTAGTGTAGTTACAGCACAAGAGAAACACAGTCATTGCAATCAAACAGAAGTTAGCATTAGGTGTGAGCATTTGATTTACTCAAACAAAAAGAAATACTTTGTTTTCTAAGCCAAACATAGATTTTATTATCTGTTTCATCTACTAGTATAGCTGTCTCAAATGAAAGCTGAATTTTTCTGGTTTTTCCAGTGTCAGAGGCCACAAAATACAACCTTCTCTGACACCACTCTATGCATGCATGGTAATTTAGTTTAGTGGAGTGTAACAAAAGGTACTATAGAAATGTAGCTAGGTTTGATGAAGAGAATGTTTGGAAGACAGGAATGCACATAATTTGAAACAACATTGTTCATTAACTAGTAAGTATCTCTGTTATATGTACTATTTGTCAATTAAAAGTAAATTTCTGTCTCATTGATTTTCCTCAGATACATGGTTTAATTGTCTCCGTTTCATGTTTCTTGCAACTTAATTTTGTCAGTTGCCCATTCTGCTAGTTATTTCCTAGTGGACCTTATCCATTTCCTAGTGGACCTTATCCAAGGAAGAAGAGAACATTTACTGAAGCTATTTTTTAGGGAAGCCATATATGTGACAGCTGAACTGTTCAAAGATGCTTAAAGTTACACAGTTCACATACTGGTAACTTGAATGATAAATTGTTCTTCAGGCTGAACGGCCCAATGCCATCTCATAATAATGAGTATTTATAGCAAATTTAATGTTCTCCAAGTGGCATTGTGACATGGAAGCACTGACACTTTTGAAGTTACCCCAATGATTAGATTCTTCAGACTTAATTTATATGATCAATATATAGTACTCTGCATTAAAATGTTATCAATTTTATGTTTTTATTTTTTCAGGGTAGAAAGTGCATGTGCATGTTAGTGTGCCCATGCACTGTTCAGAATAATATAGCACACCCTCATGCACATTTGTCATTTTTATTTATGTATTATTTGATTTGATTTATATACTGCCTTTTCAGACTTGCTGTCTCAGGGCAGTGAACAGCAGTTCAAAATTCAACTTGTTTGGCTTAAGAGAAGTGATAACCTGATAGCTCTGAGCAATATTTTGATTCACTTTAACAATAGGAGTTTGAAATATTTTTTGAGCAAAAGAACAAACACAAGAGGGAATATGTATACTATTGGATTCACCATTGGGTGTTCCATTTCCGACATAAATTACTATTTTCACTACAGTATAAAGACAGTATTCCTAAATGGCACGCCAAGGGTTATGTGTGGGAGTCTCATAACCTTAATTGTTGTTGATCACAACAGGTTTGTTTATTTGTTTATATAGTCTAGTTTTTTCACAGGAACTCAAGGCAGATTACACTGATCCTGATTGGATTACTTACTCCATATTTGTGTGTGTAGTCATGTTTATTGCAAAGCAGATATCAGGACACTAATGGAGATTTGTTTGTTTGTTTGCAAGAGTACTGGGACAATTTCTTGTGTCTCCGTTAAACTTTTTAGTTCCCACAGCATACTCCAACAGAGAAAATGTTAGGTCTGTGTCCACTTATTTCCAGAAGCCTGAATGCAGACTGTGATGGATAGCACTTTGAAAGGTAGCACTACCAAAGTCAGCTAGTGAAGGGCCTCTCTGAGCCTCTGATTGGCCTGCAACAGCTGAGAGGGCATTAATATGTTCTAACTGTGTCCTGAGAATGAGGTAGTCTGATTTGGATGCTGGTTCAGATGGCAGTATGACAGCACTGTAAGATAGCTTCTCATCTAATATGAAGAGAAACACTAGTTAAGGAACTGAGTTTTCTACTGACAACTAATGCTCACTGTGTCTGGACAACTAGGGCAGATATTTGGCAGTGGAAATTTGGGCAATCAGTTGCTTTGCCAAATTGGAAGGAGAATTGTTCTAAGAAGAGAAAGATGATCCCTACCCAGTTAGAAAGGGGGAAACAGGTGTGTGTAATTCCTCAGACTTGTGTGTGTCAGAAAGTGCTTCAGATTCCTCAGTAGGCAGTGGGATACTGTTTCTTCTAGGAAGAGAGAAAGTGGAGTCCCCACTTTCTAGAGGCCAGGGGAGTACAGTGGAACTCAACAGATAAAAAGATTAAAGGAAGAAAAACAGATGTGTTTATGTGGATTATAGTAACAAAACCTCTCAAATTAAAATAAATCTCAGCCACTAACACTATGGACATCTCAAAAGGCTTGTAACAAAGAACTTCTAACTGGGTAACATATGTTTTATATAGAAAAAGCTTGATTCATCATTCCAACTTCTCCATTCCTCCTTATAAAATAAAATATTTCTTTATTTGTTGTTAAAAAGGCCTCAGTGCCTTTCTGATAAAGGTTTATAACAAAAAGGGCTCTATAATTTCCCAAAAAGGTTCCAGGGCTGAGTAAATCCAAAAAGACCTAACAGTGACAGGATGGGATAGTGAACTTTATTTCTATAACTAAGGAACCAGGCTACAAAACTCGTTAAATCTGTGAGAGAGCAACATTTTTATTTGGGAAGAAAAATTGCCTCAGAGTGTGGAAATGTGTAGAACCTTCATACAGAAATTTCAAACTGCTAAAACACATCAGTGCCTTGTTCATGAATATACTTCGGGTTTATCTGTGCTCTAGAACTATTTTGTGTTATGAACTTGTGAACTGTAGAAAAATTAGTACTTCTAGTGTGTGATCACAGAAATGTTTCAAAGATTACATGAAACAGGGTCTTCTCAAACATACATTTTTGCTCAAAAGTGCAATAGTCCCATTAGTTCATACAGATGTTATCTCTTGAGGGTGTGCTGCTGTAAGTATATCACAACTTTCCATAGCTCTGTATTTTGTAACTGTGGTAACAGCACCAGATGATGTATCCATTGCTACTTTAATGTTGGCATATCCTTCATTTCTTACATGCATTGCATTCCTCTACTGCTGTTTATGCTAGCTCTTTAGATAGTTCCAGAGAATAGTTAGAAGTAGTTTCATATCTTCTGAGCATCCAGCTCTTCACTAATGACAGTATGTATGAGGAAGACATTACAGCATGCTATTAAGTGATGAGAATCTAATGAGTCAATCTGTCATTTTAATGGGGAATGATCTGAACATTTTGCTTTTGAAGGATTAATTTTCTTCAAAGGGATTTATTCCAGCAGTTCATTGCCATCATCTTCATCATCATCTTAATGTTACACTCCTATGTACCAATGTCAAAATAAAATGAACAGGGAAGAAAATAAGGGCTACACAGGTATGCGAAAAATGTACATTCAAAGCTACTTGAGTGAGAATAAACAAATGCTCAAGGGGGAAAGGCCCAATGAAAAAGGTGTTATGAGAAAACATTTCATAGAAAAGATGTCTGCTGAGTATCAACAAGAAGAGTATTCCTTGCACATGGAGAAGCTAAAGTAATGGGAGAAGAAAATGTTGCGCATTTTGTCTATATTTCACAGAGATAATATTTCGTTCTGGCATGTACAGTTGCCAAATGGTCCTTTCTCTTAATAATGGCAACGAGTTTGGGCTCATGTGTCCTTTCTAAAGAGAAGGTAAATACTCCTGGCTAGTATGAATGGGGATTAGCTAACCAAATTATTACCTTCCCTTTCTTCTGAGCCCAGTTCCAAATTGCACTCTTTATCCTGATATCATTGGGATCATGGCAAATTACAAATACCTTCTTCTGTTACCTTGGGAGCTCCTTGTCCCCCTTGCAGTTCCCTGTTCTAACTCTTCTGTTGCTATCCCATTTGTCTGCTGGAAGAGGCAGTGCTGATGTCACTCTGGAAGTCTTCCTGTATACTGTCCATTCCTAGTACCTGGAACAATCCCAACATGACAGGGTTTCTAGATGGATATTCTGAGAGATGGATATTCACACAGCACAATTTCTTGTAAGCAGGAAGAGATTCTAACAAAGGATTTTATCCTCTTTTCCCTTTGTTTACTAGGAAAGTGACCTCATGACCTTTAACATCTCAATGCATCGATCCTGGTGGCGAGAACATGGGCCAGGCTGCATACGAAGAGTGGTGCGTCCTCCAGTTCCTGGGATTTTAGATGATTTTTCCTATGTCTCTGTGACAGGCTGCATCATTGACTTCCAGTACCTAGAGGTCATTCACAGTGCCATCCAAATATTACTCTCTGTAAGTGTTCATTCACCGCTAAAATCAGATTATGCTATTTCTTTTTTCAACTTCTGTTTGTTGCAAAAAGCCACCCCTCCCACAACTCTGTGCTATGAAATAACACTAAATATATCACCAAGGGATGCATGTTTTGAAAATGTGTGATAAAAGATCTAGCCAGTTTTGAAAATTCAAAACTGAATTACACATCCACAAGTAATGGTTATTTTTTGTTAATTGTATAAATAGTCTGCACTTCAAAAACTTTCATATTATAGGTTTCTGCATTTGCCCAGGACAGGCCCAGGACAGCGCTGACATCATCTGGAAGTGGGCATTAGCCCTATAACCAGATGAGTGCCGGCCCGGGCCTAATTCCCCATGCAGAAAAGGTACTTTTGAATCAACTACTTTTTCTAGTATATAATTATTTTTTTAAAAAAACTGAATAGTAAAGATAGCAGCTTTGTATATTAGGATGGGGTTTTTGAAAAGAGTACCCTATATTCATGCTTTATGAAGAAATGTATTTTTTTCTTTGGAGGTTTGAATGAGCAAGACATTCAAGTTTTTTCTCTCTCTAGACAGTGAACAGGCAGAAAGTGGAGAAATCAGTTCCATATCTTTACAGACTTACCTTAGCTCCCTTTCTTATAAATGTTAATGGGTCTAGAGACAATAGGATGTCAAGCTCTGCCCTCCCTGCAAGGAACAAAGATTTGGAAGACTTAAATACTAGAAAGACTTTGGGAAGGATAAGGTTACAATCAAATGGATTTGTAATTGGCTTGCTAATAGAGCCCAAAGGGTGCTCATCTTGGTGGGAGTGACCACAGGGTTCTGTACTGGGGCCGGTATTGATTAATATTTCCATGAATGATTTGTATGAGGCAATAAAGAGTACATAGATCAATTTTGCAGATGATGTTAAATTGGGTGGGGTAACTAATACCCCAGAGGAAAGGACTGGATAAATTGGAAAATTGGAAGATCTGGATAAATTGGAAAATTGGACCATAGTCAACAAAATGAATTTTACTAGGGACAAGTATAAATATGGGGGGTGCCTGACTTGATAGTAGTACATGTGAAAGGAACCATGGTGCATGTGAAAGGAGCCAGCATGGCACAGTGGTTAAGAGTGGTGGCTTCTAATGTGGCGAGCCAGGTTTGATTCCCTATTCCTCCATATGCAGCCAGCTGGATGACCTTGGCCTTATCACAGCCCTGATAGTGCTGTTCTGACTGGTTAGAGCTCATTTGGAATATTGTGTCCAGTTCTGAGTGCCACAGTTCAAGAAGGATAATGACAAGTTGGAACTCTTGCAGTTCCGAAGGGCCTGCAAACCATAGTTCTTTCACCAGGCATTTGGCTGGGGCCAATGAATGATCTGTGGTGTAACATCTTGCTGGCCTCTTCCCATAAAACCTCAGAAGAGGTCCCCACTGGAATAAATAAGATCTGAGGAATCTCATATCAAAAACTGAGCGAAAATTGGTTCCTTGAATGATATTTGAACTATGAACATTTGCAAATTAAAAAAAAAAATCTCACACCTGCATACATACAATTTGGCTTGTAGCTAATTCGAAAAATATAATTTTCTTCCCTGTGCTGTTAGAACATAACCTACTTTCATGAAGCTGTAGAACTGTAACTAGCCATTTTACTATGTAACAAAAATTTAATTGGTGTAACTAATAATTTTATCATGCTCAAATTTATACAAGTGAAATAGCAAAATAGTGAGTTCACTTAATAAGGAACTTTAGTATTCTTTGAAGACTGCTGCATATAATGTCAGAGATACTGCTTGTAATAGCAGTTTATTATATGCTTATTATTACTATAAAATGTCTGTGAAACCCTTTTGTTATTCCAATATAGGGACATTTATCAGTAGACTATATAGTAGGAGGGATAAGTGAAAAGTCCTGTTCCACAAAGTCTGGGGAAGGTTGAATAAATGCTGTCATCTGAAGTACTTAAAGAGATAATGTAGATTGATTTATTCAGATTTATACCCGATCTTTCCTTGCAGTTCAAGTCATTTTACAGTAATAATTTAAAAAATCAGTTAAAACCAGAATTAAACAACAAATCATAAATCTTTCCCTACCTCCCTCTTCCCCACCCCAGATCCCAACTTCAGATTGTGAGTTAAGCAGGAGTTCTAGCCATAATATTTTTCCCTGTAAACCTTTCATTACTATTAAACTGAATGGTGATTATTTGCACCTGAGAAAAGAGGAAATATAACAAGCACATGATCCTATATCCTACTTCTAATTGTTTATAATCATGGAGCAGACTACTGCCTTAGCATCAGGCTACTGTTCAGTATAGCTCAAGATGTGGAGAAAAGATTTGTTCATGATATACTGTAAATTTCAGACTGTCGGTTTGCAGTACTGAATCCTAATAAAACTATGTTAAATGTCAAATGAAGTTGAATGTTGGTAAGTGTAAAGTAGGGATGCTTAAAGCACCGAAGACACAGTTGACCATGCAGAGCAAAATCAGTTTTGAGGAGTAAATTCACTTTCCTGTGCAGAGATCAGGAAAACCACTATGTTTTTAGTGAGTTTTCATCAGCTTTTCCATCATGCAAAAGAGGCCCTGAACTTGCTGAGACAGAGAGGGTAAAGATCTTGGGGTTGTAGTGGATACCTCAATGAAAGTGTCAAGCCAGTGTGCAGCAGTGCTAAAAAAGGCAAACTCAGTTTTATGGATTATTAGAAAACGGATTGAAAATAAAATGGCCAATATTGTAATGCCCTTGTACATATCTATGGTGTGACTTCATTTGGAATATTGTGTACAGTTCTGTTCAACGTATCTCTAAAAGGGCACTGCTGAGCTGGAAAAAACAGCAAACGACAAGCAAGATTATAGAGGCTGGGGCACCTTCCCAGTGATGAAAGGCTGAAGAATCTGGGACACTTCAGTTTAGAAAAGAGACGACAAAGGAGGGGACATGATAGAGGTTTATAAAGTTATGCATTGGGTGGAGAGAGTTGACAAAGAGAACTTTTTCTCCCTCTTCCAAAATACTAGAACTCAAGGGCATCCAATGAAGTTGATGGGCAAAAGGTTCAGGACAGACGCAAGGAACTACTACTTAACACATGGCGTTGCCCTCCACGGTAATAGCTGGGAAGTATATACAGATACCCTTCCATGAAATCCTATGCCCTTGTAACTCCGGACAAGTAGAAGGTTTAGAGCAGTGGTCCCCAACCTTTTTATCACCAGGTACCGGTCAACACTTGACATTTTTACTGAGGCCCGGGGGGGTAGTCTTTTGCCGAGAGACGTTGCTGCCTGAGCCCCTGCTCTACTTGCATTCCTGCCGGCACCCCTGACTTCCCGCCGCCCACTGGGGGGCACTGCCAGCAGCAGCTGTGAAGTGCCATGCCAAGGGGGAGCCCCAGCCATAGTGGCTGCCAGAGAGCACCAAAGGTAAGCCAGTGGCAGAGTGGCAGGGCAGCCCCTGAGACAGCAGCCAGGGAGGAGGATGAAGAGGAGCTTCGGCCCGGTACCGACTGATTCATGGACCGGTACTGGTCTCCGGACCGGGGGTTGGGGACCACTGGTTTAGAGCACATCCTTTTGAGTTGTCTCTTCTATGTTAATGCCTGTGCCAAATTTATATTTCATTTGGTGACACTAATGCTGGAGCCAGTAGCTGCAAATAACACAGCCATAATTAACAAACAATTATCAGATGAATCACCAGAAGTTACTAAATCTTTAGCGAGTTTCTATCTTACAGTTCTTAGAGTTCGTGGATCTAGCCGAGTGCGCCTTGTGAACAAAGAATCTATTTTAATCTATTTTAAGATCTATTAAATCAAGCAAGATTTATATCAGATTTAGATTTCCATTTTAACTTGACTTCCTATGCTAAACCATAAATCAATTTTTAAACAATTTATTTTTCCTTTGTATTATGTGGTAGGCTATACTAGGTATTCATTGTATCCTACTTCTCCTGTACTACTTTGGCATAAACAGGCATATTTTGTCCTTTAAACAGAGAGTGATTAAAATGTGCTTAAGTCCATCACGGCTATGAGATGTGGTGACTGAGGGGAACCTCCACATTCAGGTATTAAGCCTTGAATCCTAATGCCAAGAGGCAACATCAGAGTAAGGCCTCAGCATGGTGGCAGCTGTGCTTCGGTTAAAATCACCGATAACGCTTGCTGCTGCTGTCAGCGTGCGCACCTCCCAGCCCAGGGCTATGAAAGGCCCGCGTTAAGGAAACGCGGGATCTTCCATAGCTTCCTGGGTAAGCCAGGGCTGTGGCGGGCCAGCGCTGTGCATAATCGCCAGCGCCAGGCCCGTCGGCCTGCCCAGCCCCACTCCTACGGTGTCCCTGTAGGGACACCGCGCACCCCTGCGGGCTCCGCAGAGCCCCAGAGCTGGCAGGGGCTACCCCTTGCCCCCACCTGGCCTTGTGGACGGGGATTGGGCTCCTCCACTCCCCCCCCCCCGGAACATCCAAACATCCCCCCGCGCTAGCTTACCTTCTGGCTCCGGTGTTCAGCGTGCGCGCACGCTACGCCAGGGCAGCCCAGCATGCCCCACCCCTGTACATACACAGGGAATCGTGGGACGTCCTGCCCCGCTGCAACATCACAGCAACAGTGCACAGTAGCTACCGCCGTGCATAAGAGGCCTATGACTGGTTTTGACCATCCTGGAGAATTGGTTGGCCACTGTGTGAGATAAGATGCTGAACTAGATGGAGTACTGGTCTGATCTAGCAAGGCTCTTTTTATATGTTTAAACCAAAATAACATAGGGCCATCAGCATGCATGAAGTACAAAATATGAGTAGACAGTTTAGAATTTAAAATCTGGCAAAAGCAAGAATGGGTGGAGTCGGAAGTTTGGCTAAACAGGGATTCAATACAAGGCATCTTAATGAGTCCATATGTTCAAGATATGGCATGTGTTGGCAAGAGACTGAATATGAGGAAGCAAAAGAAGAATATTAAATGATCATGCCAAGGCTTTTCCTGGGAAAGTTATCTGAAGATACAGAATTGGATGGAGTTAGAAGCTCAGGAACAAACAGAGATCTAGAGCTAAGTATCAGCATTGTATAGAGGGCACTGGAAGTTTTGGAATTTGTGCAGGTAACCCATGTATAGAAAAAACACTACAAATAATCAGGAAGAGATCGCTGGGTGACCTCCATGTTGGAGTTAAAACCAAGAAAGAACATTACTGAGCAGCACAAAAATAAGGGATAATTAAAAGGAATAAATGTGGACTGAGAAACAACAAACTGGGGCAGAAGCAGTAAAATGGAAGTTTCAAACTGCTGAAACCAGGTTGCTTCAGGAAATATTATAGGTTTCAGAATTGTTCACATATCACCTCACACTGAAGCAGGAGATTTATCTGTAGTACTTTAATTAGTGCTAATGGGCTTCAGATCTGGCTGAATGCTCATGGTTGGTCCTATTCATGGCAATTTTTATTGTGTTAATATTAAATAGAATATTTCTGTTCTACATGAAATTAAATGGATGGATTTTTTAAAGTGAGAATTGGCATATTTGGGGTCCAACAAGTATCAATCTGAGGCTAATAAAGCCATTACTTGATCATTGTTTTAAATAACACAGGAAACGTGGCTTACCAGTAGGAAATTAAACACAAAAGTCAATTGCTCAAAAATAAATTATTAAAAGCAAGCCACCATCCAGTGCTGTGTACAATCCCAATTCTTCTGGTAATTTTTGTCGCTGAAATTTGGAAGCTGTCGTCTCATTAGTTTTATTATTCACATTAATGAAAAGCATAAAATTGGCTCCATGGAAGGAAGGAAGGCAGGCAGGCCAACACATACAGAGGAACTAAATAGTGGGAAAGGCTACCAAGTGTAGATAATATAGTGTATATATATATATACTCCTTTTGAAGTGAATTTAAGAGAAGTCTGTACCTTGAGTCTATGGTGGTTGAGATACTGCAGACATAAAAGGCAGAAGCAAGTTGGACATAAAAAATGAATTATAGTGCAACATTAAGCAGAGTTACATCTAGAGTTTCCATGATTACATTGCTTCTGTGGCTGGCAGAAGAAAAGTAATATAAAGGGGGAAATGCTGTTAGTGACATTGTGACATTGCTTTCAGGTAAAACCTGGAAGTGACAACAGTTTTCTAGTGAATCCTAAACAGGAGTGATGGCACTTTTTGGTATCCTACAGCAGTGAAGTCTTGCCAGTTCCCTCCCCCATGTCTCTGCCCTCCCTGCACTCCTGATGGTTTCCTAACTGTAGCTGACAACCCTAGTTCCACCCTTCCAAGCTCACTGAAAAAAATGTTTTATAAGGGTGCAGCTCTGATTAGGATTACATAGACAGAAAGTGTGTTTTTTCTAAATTACAGCTCCTGTAAACTGATAGTATTAAAAGGTTATGGTAACAAATTCATGTTAGTACTTCCATAAGAAATGTATCTCCATTTTGTTAAACTTTGAAAGATATTTCTTGAGTAACGAGACCTATGATAAACTATCAGTGCAATCCTAAACAGAATTATAACTTTTTAAGTTCATACACTTCAGTAGATTTAGAAGGGTGGCATTAAAAAGCTGTTAATCATTTTAAGTACAAAAGAATTCTCATACATCATGATAAAAGTAATTTTATTTCTCATTATTTTCCATTGCTTCATGTTGCCGGGTAAGATATTTCACCTGCTTCAAGAGTTTTAACAAAAGCCGTTTTCCCTTTTAAACATTCTTAATTGTTCATTCTTTGGCAGGGCATCATGTTGTCTTCTTGATTTTGTTAATGAATTCTGCCCCACAGTGTTCAAAGCCTCCACATTTCATTGATTATTTATTGTGAGGTAGAGTAATGGCATTTTGTGCTCTTAAATACTATTTCCGCAAAGAAAAAATAATTTAATTAGTGATTGCTTAATTAACATACCAGTACAGCAATCATTAAAATAGAAAATGTAAGTAATGTATTAAATATCAAATGCTGTGACTTCTGAGTTAATATAGGCTAATGACCTTTCTAAATTATTGTTTTAAAAATTAATGAAAAGTTGTTTTTTTGTTATGAGATATATTTTCCAAGAAAGCAACTTTTCCAGAGGGTTAAATCTTACAGATCCATTCCATTAACAGTGACACCTTCTAGCACATTCAGTATTCATGGGGGTTTAGCTGCGTTGGTTTGTCCAGGACTGAATCAGTATAATTAGAAGAATCAGGGCACCCAGAGGAACATTGGTCATTGTGCGGAATGGCCCCAAGACTTCACGTTCCTCATGATGGCTGGCTGGATTTTTCGTTCTGTTCCAAATAGTACACAGTGTATGGGATAATTTGAATTTGTACGTAAGTAGGATATTCTTCTCTTTACCTTTCGGTCTTCAGTTTTACTCCTTTTGTCTCATTAATTGGCTGGGAATAACAGTCATGCTTAGGAAGTACACACAAAAGTACTACCATAGAGAACAAATGTATTTCTTTTGATTCATAGAATAAAATGGCACAAATAGAAATCTGTTTTGTAATCAGTGAAATCATGTATTTGAATCTGTGAAAAAGACATGACTGCCAGTCACATAAATAACTGTTTCGTTTAATTTGCCGATTTCTTAAAAATGCAGCAGTATAGGAATATGTGGTATTGAAATGGCTGGTTTTTAAAAGAACTTCTGCATGACCAGTAAAGTTCAGCAGTTCTCTATTTAATCTGACACAAAGGAAAAGTAGACTGTTTTTATCTTCAGTTTTGTTACACGGTGAATGGAATTTCTGTTATATGCAGTTTCTGTTATTCAGCTGGAACTAAAGTATAATTTTAAAAATCATGTAGCATAACAGAGAAAAAGACTCAATAGGTCTAGGGTTTTAGCTGGGTTATGGGGTGTTATAATTTCTCTTTTTATTTTGTTCTCACATACATCACAATTTAGTTTATTTCAGACCACAAATTCAGCACACATGACTTTCTGTCTAAACGATAGCTGAGGCTGTTGTGAGAAAGTCTTCAATTACAATCATATTCATGTCACTTCATCAAGGTTTATTAGCCTTCCCCCTGACCCCTGTGTGAGTCAGGATGCTGGACTAGATGGACTTTTGGTTTAATCAGGCATGGTTCTTCTTATTTTCTTATGTTACCTATGAGACAGAAGATTCATTGGTAGCTCAAGGAAGTTCTGTGGTCAAATAACCACTTAACTTGCAAGCACATATATTGTCTTTTTTACAATAGAAGAAGGAGGGAAGAACCTGTGAGAAATACTTTTTTGATGTCACTGTATGAAGATGTGAGAGGTGTGGGGACTAAGTCAGATAAGGCCCAACTAGTGAACATAATCAAAGGAAACCTACTCTTTAACTGATCCTGTGCAGATAAAACTTTTTTTCTTTTAATCATGCCCTAACTGCTTAGGTTTGCTCAGGTGTGAGCATGAATGTCACCTCACTACAATGAAAGGGATCTATTCTCTAGTCTCTGAGGGCACAAGTGAGTTTGCAATGTTCATTATTCATTTTATCATGGAAGGATTAAAAGCTCAAACTGGGTTGCCATTTCATAACTGAGATGTGTGAAGCTTTGTCAAAATCATTTTTCTCTAAGAAATTATGTGGGATCTTCCTGGTCACAGTCTTGACCATTTGAGAAGCAGCAGTTTGGAACCAGGAAATTTTCTGAGCTTTCAGATAGAGCCTGAACTAGCCTCACATATCTTGGGCATCATGGAAGAGAGCTTGCAAGTTCTGGAATCTATACCACCTTGATCAATTAAATCTACAGGTGATTTTCTGCTTGTGATCTTTATGCTTGTGCATAACAACTAAGAACTGCTGTAGCATGGTACAGACTCTTGGCTGAGTGCTCACCTAAGCATTTGCAGGACAGGATTGGTGGTTACTTTCCACCTATGGATCATGGACTCCAATGAAGTGCATCTCCCTGATATTCTGCTCCAGTAGCAGAATCTCTAGTGAGCTTAATTTACAGGAGGGTAGATTTTAGTTGAATTTTAGGAGAAATTTCCTAATAATGTGACAATGGAGCCAGTTACCTGGGAAAGGGGTCCTTCATGCTGGAGATCTTCAATCAGATGTTGAAAAGCCACCTGCCAGGAATTCTCTAGCTTTGGATTTATGTGCATCAAGCAAAGAATTGCAATGTGCTATACTTGAGGCTATCCTTGAAAAACATCCCCATAATTATGGAATAGTACACTCGTCAACAGTGTACTCTTTAGAAACACTTTATTTATAAATGAATATTATAGAATATGCAAATAAAATGAGGATAATTTTTTAGAATATTAAATGCTGCATACAACCTTTAATTGTCTAACAAGTTACGTATACATTAAATATGCAAAGTCTTAGATAAATGAATGACTATACATGTAAAATTCATAGTTGTGGTGAAAATGCATACTGAGAATCTTATAAGCCTAACAAGAATACTGGGAGATCACAACATTCATTGCTGAAAATATATTAATACTTATTTTGTCCTTTTTTCAATGTTTTGCCCATCACAGGACAGAAGCTGCTTCAGGTAGTACAGTTAATAATGAAAACCTGAGCTCAGGCTTGGTCGCCAGCTAAGGAAACATAAGCCAAGGTAGATTTGTTATCTGGTTTGAAGGGGGAAGGTTTATTAGTTCTCTGGGCAAGTTGCCAGAGTGTTTTATGAAAAAGCCATAATATGAGGCTGATTTTAGAACTGAGTCGGTGTCAGCATTTACACCAGGTACACACCAACTGCAATGCAGGCACATACACTGTTGCCAGATGTTAGCACTCAGTACCAGTTTACCATGTAATGTGCTTCATGTAGACTGTTGGGAATGAGCATGTGCATTTCCTCCATAGCCTTTTACAAGCCCAGTTGAACTGAGGTAAGCAAGGTAGGTGGTGCCAAAACAACATAGTAGCTCTGATGTCACAGCAACTGCTGTCATTCCTGCTTCCCTGTGCATCTCCTTCACTGTGCACTAGGAAAAGGGGCAGGGTCAGGAGAGTACTAGCACCAGGAGACAACACAAAGGGATCTCACTAGCTCTGATCTATACCATCTGATCTAATTATTATAATAATAATCTTTATTCTTGTTTGTCACCATTCTCGGTCTGACTCAGGGCAGCTCATAACCAATATAAAATGTTAATTCAACAGATTAATTATTAAAAACAACTTTAAAACTGTCTCTTCTATTTCCATGTGTACCCTTATAGAGGAGTTGAGGGATTTAGTGGGTTAGATGGGGTGGATGAATTCTCAAATAGGGAGGCCTCAACGGGAGGACTAGCAGAAGAGCTCAGCCTGGACATTTTAAAAATCAAAACTTGCATCCTCAGCACAATAAAATCAGAGTCCAGTACCACCTTTAAGACCAACAGAGATTTATTCAAGGCGTGAGCTTTCGAGTGCAAGCACCCTTCATCAGACTATGATCTTCTTACATGACAGGGAATATATAGCAAAAATCCGTTCTGTTACATCTGTGTCACAACCAGATACAGCCAATGATAATCCTTTGTCAAAACAGCCAATGAATCCCCTAGAGCAGTGGTCCCCAACCTTTCTGAGGTTGGGGACTGGCAGGGCATTGGGGCGCGGCCCGTGGCCCGCGCGGGCCACGCCCACGCATCGGCTGCGCCCGCGGGCCGCACCCGCACATCGGGCCGCACTCGCGGGCCGCGCCCGGGTGCCGCGCCCACGCATCGGGCCGCACCCGCTGGCCGCGCCCGTGCATCGGGCCACGCCCACACGGGCGCGGCCGGCCCTGATTCCCTCTCCCCGCCCTCCCGCAGTAAGAAGCTTCCCTGGCCGCAAGCTTGCGGCCTGGGAAGTTTTTTACTGCAGCACGGGGGGGCGGGGAGAGGGAGCCACGGCCCGGCGCCATGGCCTTCGCAGCCCAGCACCGGGCTGCGGGCCGCAGGTTGGGGACCACTGCCCTAGAGTTCTGTGTACTTTACAAAGAGAAATCAAAGTGTTGCTGGTAGAGAGATCAAAGGCTATCACCTCTCCATATGTTGCTTACTCCATACAACTGATTTGAATCTATCCTCAGCACAGTTTTGGTTTTTTACCTGATAGTATGGAATTCTGAGGTTGTGTGCATGGCAGAGAGAGTATTTAGACTGTGGTGTTCTAGTCCTCAATGAAATTAAATGGTAACAGGAATAACCAGATATTTTTTTAAATTAAAAAGGAAGTTATAGTATTAGGTAAATAAAGATGCTGGGAGCTGAATTTTATTTTGGGTTGATGGATCATGAGTGTTGGATTCCAGTTTCCACAAACAACTGAAATGCAAGCAGCAAAACACAACCAACTCACCGGCTGACTGCTATGCATCTTTGGAGCACCGATTGTAGTGTGACCATTCTTATGGTCAAGCATCACTCAAAACAAAAAGATAAAAGTTGCACTTTAATTGAAGCACTACCTGTGCAAATCATTTCCATTGCAAAATGGTGCCCGTTTCTATGCAAAGCTAAATCTTTTACTTGAGGAACAAGAGATACTTGAGAATGGCCCATTATGCATGGGGGGGATAACGCGCATTCGGGGTGGAATGGCGGCGACTAAAATCACCAATAACGCACGGAGCCGGCTGCAATCAGCCGCAGATTCAGTGCATGCCTCCAAAAAAGCCGCGTTAGCGAAACACGGAAGAAAGCACAGCTTCCGGGTGACCGGGGCGCAACCAGAAGCAGCACCGGGGTCGCCACATGCATAATTGGTTACTCTGGGTTTTGCCGCCATTGTGTCCCGTCCCGTGCATAAGCAGTTTGCTTCACTTCTTCCCCCTCCGCGTTTTCCATGTGACCTGTTTCAGCGGCCGTGCATAATGGGCCAGTGAGAGTACAAATCCCCCTGTGCTCTTTGTAGCTTTCTCTGCCTTTCATCACATCTTTCTCTGCTTCCATTTTGTAGCTGAAATCAGCAATTGAGGCTTTTTCTTAGACAATGAGGAACAGCTTTCGCTAGTAATTGAGCTATGACTGCATGGGAAGCAAAATAAAATGCACCAAGACAGTCTACATCTCTAGCACAGTCAGAGCATTTACACCTGTCAGAAATAATGGAGATTTTCAAATTTTACAGCCATGGCTGGATTGAATAAAATACATGAAAACCATACATCTCCTCTCAGATATCTGCACTTTCTTTTTTGATGTTATAAAAATAGCTATGATAACCTAATATATTTTTCCAGTTCTGTATAGCCTGTTGATTGCAGTTGGATTTTACTTGTGAAAAAATTCCTCCTGAGGAGAAACATTTTAAAAATCTATTAACATACATAAGTGTAGATTCAGTAAAATTCCTCCTGAGGAGAAACATTTTAAAAATCTATTAACATATAGATGTTCAGACAAACAATGTCCTTTCTTTCCTTGGTTTTTATTTGTTTTACCAGGACTTCTGCCAGAACGGATTCTAGATGTAACCCGTTTTCAATTGCCAGTATTTCTTCAGTGGCAAATCCTCTATTTTTCATTATTTTTTGCAGTAATTGCCAAGCAGCTTCAAGCTTTCAAAACCTCAATCCAAGTCAAAGTATATCATGGCCAGCTGGTTTCTATCTATATGGGGATCCAAGTCAGAAATGACGAGGTCTCCAGGCTAAGCAGACCAAGCTCCCTGTAAGGGGTACCACTACCAAGAGCTCAGCCCAACCAGTAAAATCATGAAAATGGAACACCTTGTTAATTTTCAAAAAGATCTTAATCAGCATGTGGATCTTGCACTTAGTAAATTTGGCACACTGTTCCGTGATTCAGAGGTAGAAAATCCTGATTTAACCCTGTTTTAAACATGAATAACTGATGAGGAAAATTATGAAAATGGAATTACACCTGGCAGTGTCATTTATGCTGTGTGCTGCAACAAGGGATTGCAACAATGTGACATTTACTTGGCAATTAAAATTAGATTCATTCAGAAAATGCTGAAGAGCTGCTTAGCTTCTACTTTGGCAATCAAGCCAACTTGCCATTATAACACAGTACTAATGAATGTCTTACAGGCACGTACCACCTTGTTCAATTTAATAGACATCTCTGAACCACCTAATTGTACAGCCATGTTTCCCTAATGACTCCATAGGGACTGACATCTGAAGAAGACCTTGAGCCTAAAATGAGAGTGGGAAATGATCCCAGTATGAACTAATTCCCTTACACTGATGTCATCATTGTGTCATAAGCGCATCCTTGGCTGGCATCCTATTTCCACATCAGTGTTTTTTTCACCTATCTGCTTTGCAAATGGTTTTCTAGATGTAGGGAATTCTGTGAATACCTGATGACTGGAAACCATTATGCTGTTAAATGCAGCATATGAATTCAAATAATGAACTAGGAGTGCATGCCTCCATTTTTTATGGAGTTCTGAGGTCATGAACAAGGACTAATACACTTTAAATAATGTTGATATTTATGTATCTATAGGATAAATTATTTATTATAGGATATTGATCAGAGCCCCAAAACAGTTAAAATCCAGCAAATCTAGTTTTTACAAGAAAGTTTACAGTACAGCATAGCCAGCTCTTAAAGAATATTCTTTTTCTCCAATTTCCGCTCTACCTTCTGCAGATAAAATACAATGATTTTATAGCACTGTCCAAAGACATTCGAGTCCTCGGTGCTATATGTAATAAACACATTTTCTTCTTCTTGTGAGCTTCCATATCCATTCACAGTACAGTTTCATACAGCGATGTGATTAGTAGAATTCCTTCCAGATACTTAAACACTTTACCACTATTAAAGAAGAAAAAGATGTTTAAAATCCCACATCTAATTTTTATAAAGGGCATGTAATTTTACAGATTTTTGGCCAGTGACTGTAGAACCTGAAAAAAAAACTTTCAGAGACACGAGCCTCTGAAATGCCCTAATAGATTTCCCCTCCACAGGCACCCCCCCCTATAAAACGGTCTCCAAGGTTTTCCAGGCTCAAGATCCTGGTCCCAGAGTAGTGAAACTTAACCAGAGCCTGGGCTTTGCCCACTCTGACACCACTCTTCCAAGAGAAATCAGGGCCCTGCAGAATTTAAAAGAGTTCCACAGGGCCTGTAAAACAGAGCTCTTCCACCAGGCCTATGGCTGAGGCCCACAGCACCTCTTCGATTACTAGCCTCCCTACACAGGCAACATCAGCACACTACCTAGTTATGAGATTATAGCACTTTTGTTCCCCCTGCTTCGTATTGGAGTGAAGGTGGGCCCCCCTCTTGGCTGTATTATAAACTGGGTTTCAGTGTGATAACTCTTTTTGTACGGAATGTTGAGACCTGCCCTAAGCCCTCAGGGACGGGCAGCATAGACATTTTAAAATAAATAATAATGTTGTACGGCTAGCCAGCTATGGACACTACAGATTGACACAAAGAAATAAGTTTGCATAAACATCCTCAGGCATGATTTAGTCTCAATTCTTCTCATACTGATATGTTTGCAGAGAAGATCAAATCCTACGAAAGAGCGCTTTGGCCGCCTCGGCGATCACTGAAGCCTGAGGCGACCAGTGCCGCGGAGGGAAGGGGCGGTGGTGGCACATCAGCTGGCAGCTGGCACAGAGCTCTCTGCCTATGTGCGGGCACCAGCTGGTACGTCACTACCAACACCGCCCCTCCTCTCCGTGCTGCAGCACTGGCCGCCTTGGGCTTTGGTGATGGCCGAGGCGGTCGAACGATGCCCAAGCACTCACCCCTATCACACAAAGACCATTTATGCACTGGAGGTTTCATGCCGGGCTGCAGGCTGGAGTTTTAGTTGTGGCAGGTTGCCCCACCTCTTCCGGCACCCACATGGGGGATCATTTGACCCAGTACACCTCATCTGCCCCTGATTTGTGCTCCTGCATGGGAGCTGGGGCAGTGAAGTTCCCAGTGCATAAACGGTCATAGTCACACCATAGTGTAAAAGGGGTACATTTGATTCGATGCAGCTCATGAACCTTATTTTATCTAGATAATTTATAGGGCCACCTCTCTAGAGACTTGTTCAAGATGGCCAACAAATTAAAAATAATGCATTATTAACAATTATAAATGCACAACTGAGAGCCAGTTTGGTGTAGTGGTTAGGAGTGCGGACTTCTAATCTGGCATGCCGGGTTCGATTCTGCGCTCCCCCACATGCAACCAGCTGGGTGACCTTGGGCTCGCCACGGCACTGATAAAACTGTTCTGACCGGGCAGTGATATTAGTGCTCTCTCAGCCTCACCCACCCCACAGGGTGTCTGTTGTGGGGAGAGGAATGGGAAGGCGACTGTAAGCCGCTTTGAGCCTCCTTTGGGTAGGGAAAAGCAGCATATAAGAACCAACTCTTCTTCTTCTTCTTCAACAAAAATGCGAATCTGTTATTTTTGATGGGGATATGAATAACAGGTGTCTTTGGAGAAGGCTAGGTTTTGGGGTGTTTCTCTTACTAGGTTTGAATCTGTAATGTTTTAATGATTACCTATAAGACCTGTTTAAACAAGAGGACTGACTGTGTACAAATATTGTTATAAGCCACAATAATGGGGCATAAAACAGGGCAAAATAGTGTAGGTATGAGGGGAAACTCAAGAGATGAGCATTTCAGAGGTGCCACTGTCAAGAAACCTCTTCCTATGGTCAGCAGGCATCTTATTTCTACAGGAAGGGTGAAAGAGATCATGGCTTGGAATGAGAGTATTAAGTGGCATATTGGATCATACAGAAGGAGACAGGAATCCCGCCCCTCCCCCACCTCCTATTTATTGAATGTTCAAAGTATGGTGTAGGAGTTTTAGTTTAATTCCTAGCTTTGCACTGTACTAACTTTATGCTAACAGAACAGCTTTTGTTAAAACATGTTCCAGGAGCCAATCAGTAACTTTTTTCCCAAGTGAAGCATTAGTGATGATTCCCAGTGGGAAAGAGAGAATATAAGGCATTATTCTTCTTGAGTGAGCAGTATTTTTAGCTGAAAGATCTTCTTTTTTCTCTGCAGTGCAGAATGGGTAGGTATTTGTAATAGCAGGAGGTTTCTAAGTGCTGGGACCTTGTAAGTAACATTTCTTGTAATGAATTAACATGCATTTTTAATGCCTGGGCTCTTGTTTCATTTGCATGCAAGTCTTGTGACAGCTTATTCATTTGAGCCTTATTTCTCTGTGCTCTGGATAGAACAGATAATGAACCAGCATTTCAGAAATTAGCTTCCATTCCTGCAGACGCAAGTAAATGTGAGCGCTGATTCAAAAGGACAGGCCTCTTTGAGTGCAGCAGTGTTGTAAACAGGGACTTCACCAGGTAGGGCTTAGTGATTACAAATTGCTATTCTAAATGAAGAGCCTTATTTTAAGAAAAAGGAAAATAAAGGGAGTTACTCAGATGAAAATTCCCAAGTAAAATAATAGGAGACCACTTATAAAATAAAGGATATGTAAAACATGGCATAATCAGAAAACTAAATGCCATTTCAACCTTCCATTGTTGCCTGAATGTTAACTGGGATGGAGCAAAGTGAATTTCCCTATAAGGGAAATGGTTCATTCTTGGAGGCACTAATGGAAGACCTTTGTCTCTGTCAGAGCTTGCAAAGTAGCTTTCACTAATCTTGAATGAGGCCAGTTACCAGAATTGTTAGTGGACAGACCCTTCCTTGGGCAGAGGGGGAATCTGCTCACAAACCTTCTTTTGGGCAATATTTCCTGCCCCTTGCCAAGACAGTATCACTGGGCTAGAAATGTTTCATCCCAGAAGCTGACCCAGCCATGTTTCTGCCCATGCAGCAAACAAAAGATACATTCTCTAGCTGGATGTCGCATTCCTTTTGGGAGTTACCCAGATCATATAGCTCTTTAGACTCACACAATGTTAGTGTAAACTAAGATCATTGCATCCGGCCCTCCCAATTCCTGGCAAATAGATGGGGAAGAAATGGAGGTAGTGACAGATTTTATTTTCCTGGGCTCCAAGATCACTGCAGATGGGGACTGCAGCAGATGGAATCTTTCAGTGGCCAAAAATTTCCTCGTTGTACATTTTGTTTATCTTAATCTCATACTAGTTCTGTAGGTTAGGTGAGGTACTTGATATCTCTGTGTTGTGTCCATATGACAATATCATTACAGCCAGGTTACAGCAGGAAACTGAATCAGAAAAAGACCTTCCCACAAAATAGCAGATAGAAGCTGACTTCATCTGTTCTCTGAAGCAACTACTGATAATCATTTGTCTTAAAATTTCTTTCTTGGTGTTCTCAGCAGTTTCTAATACATGAACACTGCTTCTCAAATTCATTTATAGTTCCTTCAATGTCTTTCAGAGTCCTTGCCTAGCTCACTGACAGAGTTTTGGAATCGGGTGTCAATTGGAAGCATTTGTGATATTATAGAAATCAGTAGATTACACACCTGTATGTTTAAACTATTCCATGGAATGCATCAAAACCATACTTATATAGCAGTTGTAAGCAAAGTTTACCTTTCTAACTCCATTGATTTCAGTGTACAAGCAGGTGTAATACTGCATAGGATTGTACTGTTAGAGCTTTTTTATTAAAATAAGTTATCTTTAATTAAGTTTACATGCTGTAGGGAGAAGAATCAATTTTAGCTCCTCAATACTGTATATAGAGTTTGTCAGTGCTTAAAAAATAGGCATGAATGTTTCTCATATATTAGGCAGACTAAGCATTATCCTATTTCTAGGAAATAAAGATGTATAGTATCTCCTGGTCCAGAGAACTTCTGCACTGCACCACACTCTGCCTTGTGAGTAGGCACAAATACAGTATGATGTGTTTCGGAAAGCTTTGTGTATGTTAGCAGGCCTTTCTCCTGGCAGTAGTATGACCACCTTGGGTAGTAATGCCTTCACATGTCTTTCACAAAGGCTATATGTAAAGTGTCAGCTCTAAACACCAACCATTAGTCTTCAGAATGGCCAAATGAGTGGGTTGATGTGTCTAAATAGAGATTCCAAAAGCTGGTTGGCAGTATTTCTGGATCAGTATAAATATTATTATTATTTGATTTATTTACCACCACCACCGCAGGGTTACTGGCTCAGGGCAGTCTCTAGAATCCCATCATATACGTTATAAGGGGATATTCTAGCAATCTTAGCTGATGACAATTTTAAACTGAGTCTTTAGGCTATTTAATTGCTAAAATAAGTCATCATTACTCAGAGACATTATGACATATTGTTTTGGAGTTCCCGAAAGGCACGCTGAGTGATGGCTATGCACTTCATTAAATTGTATGTAATCTCTGTTAAAATGCCTGGTGTATATTTCTTAAGGGAAAGTCTGCGGAGCTAGACTTGATCACAATGGCAATCCATATCCTGTGACACAAGTAATTAGTACTCTCTGAAAGCTCTTGATCAGAATTGACAAGATAGACTCCTGTTTAGATGATAAAACACAGATTCCAGGACTAAGCATGGATTTGAGCAAGTGCTGGTTAACATAGATAAAGCAGCATGATTTGGAGAAAAGAGCTGCGTTCTTTAATGACCATCAAATTGTTTTCACTAGATTCAGCTACCTTGGTAACCAGCCCTAGGGCACAATCGCCCAACTGGGGCACTAGTTCTGGAAAGATTACCTTGGTTCTGGGTCAGCAGTGTTTTATGTTGTCTGTTTTCGGTGTAATTGCTGCTAGGTGCTTGCAACACTGGCTTCACTGTCATGTACAGACACTCATGGTTACTTCTGCCACAAGTTCTGCATGGTACTGTAGTTATAGTTTATGTATATTAGGTGAAAGAAAATGATTTCCACACATTTTAGCTGGGTCCCACATTTCAGGCCAATTCTAATTGCTGCACCTTGCTCAGTTCCTCAAAGTGTTCATTAAGAGCTTTATTACTTGTGTAAAGGGGTAAACGTCTGCCTACCTCAGATGGAATATATTTAGTTATGAAGAGAAGCCAAAAATTCTATTAAAGTGATGATGTTGTTAGTCAGGACTTTAGGTCTGGGAGATAAATAAAAAATTCTAATCCATTTCACAAATTTGTGAGGAAAGCCAGATTTAGGCAGTGTAACTAAAATAAATTTCCATTATATTTTGTCAAAGATTTTTTCTGCATCAAGTGAAAGAATGGCAACTTGATCAGATCACTTTCTATTTACAGCAATCAGATCAATGAGCAACCTAAGATTAGGAGAACCTTTCCTAACTTGTAAGTATTGCTACAAAATCATAGAAACCTTTATTAAACCAAAATATCAAAATTTGAAGCTATTTTTAAATATATCCTCAAATATTATTTGAGTTTTGGGAACAAAAAGAAGTCTGAAGGGGCAAGATCAGGGCCAAGTGGGAAGACTCTGACAGCAGTGGCAGCTGACCCGGAGGCAGCCGTGGCATTGGGGAAGAGGCAGGATGTCCCAGTAGTCTGTTGATATCAGTGACCAGTGACCCACTGAACAGTGCACTGACTGGGAAGACTCCTTGGCAGGGCCCAGCAGATCAGGAGATAGCAGCAGCTTTAAGAACTGATGCAGGAAGTCCTGACAAGACTTCTATAACACCCTTGGCTAGTATTGAACACAATGCTATTTTGTGGGGAGGAGATCTGAACACAATGGGAAAATGGGAAAATGAGAATAAGATGCAATTTAATGAAGGTAAGTGTAAAGTTCTCCATCTGGGTCAGAAAAAATGAAAAGCATGCCTACTGGATGGGGGATACGCTTCTAGGTAGCACTGTGTGTGAACAAGACCTTGGGGTACTTGTGGATTGTAAGCTAAACATGAGCAGGCAGTGTGATGCAGCGGTAAAAAAGGCGAATGCCATTTTGGGCTGTATCAACAGGGGCATCACATCAAAATCACAAGATGTCATAGTCCCATTGTATACGGCACTGGTCAGACCACACCTGGAGTACTGTGTGCAGTTCTGGAGGCCTCACTTCAAGAAGACCGTAGATAAAATTGAAAGGGTACAGAGGAGAGCGACGAAGATGATCTGGGGCCAAGAGACCAAGCCCTATGAAGATAGGTTGAGGGACTTCGGAATGTTCAGCCTGGAGAGAAGGAGGTTGAGAGGGGACGTGATTTGAAAGGTTGTCACTTGGACGAGGGCAGGATGCTGTTTCCATTGGCAGCAGAGGAAAGACTGTGCAGTAATGGGTTTAAACTACAAGTGCAACTATATAAGCTACATATCAGGAAAAAAAATTCACAGAGTAGTTCGGCAGTGGAATAGGTTGCCTAAGGACTGCCTCACTGGCAGTCTTCAAGCAAAGGTTGGATACACACTTTACTTGGATGCTTTAGGATGCTTTGGGCTGATCCTGCGTTGAGCAGGGGGTTGGACTAGATGGCCTGTATGGCCCCTTCCAACTCTATGATTCTGTGATTCTGTGACAATACAATAACAATTGGTGGGGTGGCGGGTTTGTGCTATGGGTGAACACTGGCCTCCCAGAGGAGGGAGAAAGCAGTTCCCAAAACCTGTGTATATCATAAGATGAATACCAGAAACTATTATTTATTGTCATTATTTATTATTACTAGTAAAAAAGCCCATTGTATAACAAATACAATGGGCGCTAGCAGGCGGGGGCAGAGCGAGGGACTGGCGAGGGTAGGGTGAAGAAAGGTGGCTTACCCGCTAGAGGCCTTTAGCGAGGGCGGGCGGCTCCTTGGTGGTGTCTTCTTGCCGGTGGCCATTTTTTTTCCAGCGGTGTCTTGGTTAAGGCTGGTGGGGGCTCACAAAGCCGGCGGCCTGACGCAGTGAGAGGTGCTTCGCGCCTCTCGCCGCATCAGGCTGCTAGGCAGGGAGCCCCCGGCAGCCACGCTCTTTTTTTCCCCACCATTTTCCAGCCATTTTTTTTCCAGCGGTGTCTTCGTTGAGCATGGTGGGGGCTCGTCAGGCCGCCGGGCAGGGAGCCCCCAATAGTCGTGCTCTGCGCGACTGCAGGGGGTTCTGTCAGGCGGCGGCCTGACGCGGCGAGAGGCGCTTTGCGCCTCTTGCCGCATCAGGTTGCCGGCAAGTTGCTCCAGCGGGGAATCGGAGGGACCAATTGGCAGGCGCTTCGCGCCTACCGATTGGTCCCTCCGATAGTCTGTCTGGAGGAAGGGGCCAATCGGCACCCTTCCTCATCCCGGACACATCCCACTTTCCAAGGGCTTACTGTTTTATTTAGTCCACGGCGCCCGGGCTTGTGTTAAGATATTTCTCCCCTGCCTCTCTCAGCCTACTGACTCATGGCAAGTTAAAATATAAGAAGTCCCATATCAATAACCCCAATAAAAATCCCCATTAAAACTACACAAAACTACACAAAAACCTCCAATATGGCCGGAAAATAGTCCTACTCCCCACAGAATGCTGTCCACCCAAGCAACAGAGGGCTTTGACAAAAAAGGAGGAGGAGGAGGAGTTGTTGTTGTTGTTGTTGTTGGTGGTGGTGGTGGTGGTGGTGGTGGTGGTGGTGGTGGTTCTTATATGCCGCTTTTCTCTACCCGAGGGAGGCTCAAAGCGACTTACAGTCGCCTTCCCATTCCTCTCCCCACAACGGACACCCTGTGGGGTGAGTGAGGCTGAGAGAGCCCTGATATCACTGCTCGGTCAGAATAGTTTTATCAGTGCCATGGCGAGCCCAAGGTCACCCCGCTGGTTGCATGTGGGGGAGTGGGGAATCGAACCTGGCATGCCAGATTAGAAGTCCGCACTCCTAACCTCTACACCAAACTGGCATACTTCCTGATGGGGGGGGCTCAACTAGATCTTCTTTCTACAGTAGCTAGAAACAGTAGCTGGTATATGATTTGTATGATTTATTCATATTTGTTTTGGGGGATTTCCCTGTAATACCTTCAGGATTTATAAAATGTTTAGCTTCTCTTGCAAAAGATTCAGATTTGAGGATTACAATGTTATAGGTGCTTAAAGATTGTCTTAAAATTCAAGATAACTCAATTTTAAAACGCCAGTAATCTCATACCTTACTACTGTACAGCACATAAATTAATAAAAGCAAATGTAAAATAAACTAAACCCCAACAGATGTCTGTGTGGTGGAAACCCTTTTCATATTAAGTTGTCTAAGTAATTGCCCAGCGGGCAAACCTGAAGCAATATTGAACATTCAAGTTATTCAAACCAAGATTCAGCAGTATTTTGAAGACGTGAAGAACAGTAAATCCAAGTACATTGCGGAAGAAAAAGCCATTTTGGGGACCAATTATTTCTGCTCAGTATGCTTCCTTTCCTGTGCTATGTTAATCTTACTGTAAATCATTTTACTAGGCAATAAATGGAATTTAGGGCTTTATGTAGTAAAAGGCTCCCTTGGAGCATAGTCTTCCTGATTCAGATTGTGTCTATCGTTCTCTTCCAGAATTACATTTCTGCAACAATATTTTATGTAATTAAATCATTAAAAGATAACCAGATTTGGTACGATGATCTTTTACTTTGTGCTACCTGATGGGTACAATCCAGATCCCCACATAAACAATGACTTCCACTTGTGTAATAGAAAATAGTGATTAGAAAATAATTAGCTAGTAATGTTGGTAGGAATTTCATAGATGAGCAGAAGATATCTGAGTATAGGGTATTGTGTAGTGAATCAGATATTTGCTTCATCCTGCATTTAGTTTATGGAAAAGACAGAGTAGTCTTTGCAGGATTAGGTTTGTTTGTTTGTTTGTTTGTTTGTTTGTTTGTTTGTTTTATGGCATGGATGTAGGAGAACCTAGGATTGTCTGTCAGCCAGGCAAGAGAGGTTTGATGGTGGTTTTGCCATTGTCTGCCTTTCCATCATGAGTTCCTTGGAGGTCTCCCATCCAAATACTAGCCAAGATTGACGTTGCTTAGGTTCTGAGATCTGGTAAGATTAAGCTTGTGTCAACTGTCCACAATGGGGAAAGAGTATAGTAGATGTAGGTTTTTAGAGGGAAGGGCACTTCAGATTTAGAGTGCAGTAAAGAAGTCCTTTTTTCCATGTTTCAAACCTAGAAAGAAAAATAGCTCATTGTAAACATGTGTGAAAGATGTCTTGAAGCTCTCTAACTATACCCACCCAGAAACTAAGATGCTTTTTCTAGCACTGTTTTGCTGATGGTTGAGAGACTCTCATGACAGGCTCTTTGCATTCTAGTCGAACAAGTTTTATGGACTCCTTTCTTCAGTTAATAGCTATTTAACCATCTCATATGGTCAACAATTCACAGGAAAGGCAATTTGCTGGGTTGTTATGCATCCCGTTCATTTCAATGACCTTTGGATCAGACTCATCATTTGAAAAATGCTGTAATGTGATATCAGAGTACCTGCTTGTTTCAGTCCTAGAGAGCAGACAGGTAGGATTTGTTGCTGCAGATTGCAGGCTCATCTCGTAACACAAAAACCTACTTAAGATTATTCTGCCTGAAGTGCCTCTATTCACACCCTGAATTAACCTATACAATTAAGAGTTAGTAAATTTCAGAAGGTTTAGAGCAGCTAATACCATTGGTAGGACTTTGAAATCTGAATAAGTTGTTACAGGAGTTTAATGTTCACAGAAGTACTGGAACATTGTTGATTGAGTATGGGGTAGATTAACAAAAGGAACTGAAACAGAAGGAGAAATCTGCAGCAAGGAAATCTAAATAGAAGTTGGAGAGATCTCTGAAGCCTGACAAATAATCTCTTTCTCCTGTCTACATTTAAGAATTCTGGACAGGACTTCTGAAATGGGTAATGGGTGTTCTTCATGGTTTTCATTTTTCTAATTAGATGAGAGAAATGTCTTTCCAGTTGTTTAATATTCCGAAAGATGAGTACTCTGCTAATTACTGAAGACTGATATTTATAAAAGACATCACATACCTAACAACAGAACCCTTTGTTGCAGCATCTAATAAACGACCAAGGCATTTGTTGAATCAATGAATTGTAGGCATATTTACTTGAAGTATCCTTTGATAAATAAGAAGCTTTTCATCATCCAGTTCTCCCATACATGGTTTAAAAACAGGAAGAAAACTAATTGTACATGATGTACTGTTGCTTAGTTTGCAAAGATATTGGTGCAAAATGATTGACAGAAAGGAAATTCCAGTTGTTTTCCTATGATCTGATTAGTTGATATGTTAAAGTGGAGTTGTGTTGAAGAGAAAACCCATGCAACTCATATGTGTCCTGGGACTCATCTTAAAATGGGTGGGGGGGGGGCAAATTTGTTCCCTAGTATAGCATGGCAGTTTCAACATTTCCTCCCAACCCATCCACTTTTCCTAGCACAAAAGTATCATGGAGGCTGGGCTGATTTTTTCACTGCCAGTTGCACATGACTCATACAGATGGATGGGGTTGCACTCCCCTGGAAGAAAGTGTTACACTGTCTGGGATTGCTGCTAGATAAGTATGTGACAGTGGTATCCAGGGATGCCTCTTAACAGCTTCAACTAGTTAATCAGCTGCGTCCTTTTCTTAGCATGAAAGTTCTAGCAGTGAGGTGCATGCTATGGTAATATTTAGATTAGATTACTGCATTGTGTTGTGCATGGGGCTGCCCTTGAAAAGTGTTTGGAACCTTCAGTTGATATAGAATGACGTAGCCAGGATGTTGACTAGAGTGTGTCATAGGGACCATATCATTCCAGTGCTGGCCCATCTGAGCCTGCTCCCAATTAATTTCCAGGCCAAATTCAAGGAGCTAGTATTTATGCACCACCTTCTCCTATATAGACCTATCCCCCTGCTGTGGTAATTTTCTGAGGCCCTGCCTTCGGTGACCTCACCTTCTGAGGCTAGACAGACAGCAGCCCAAGACAAAGCCTTCTTGGCCATGGGACCAGCATTATGGAACTCTGCAGGGATACTCCTTTGTCCACTTTTATCATTATTTTCCAATAACAGGTGAAGACTTTTTTTTCCTTCTGGTGATTCCTCATTGATCCATCCTTCCTGCCTTGTGTTTCAATTTACTTCTCTTGGTTTCATGTGTACATTTTAGCTCTTTTATTGTTTGTACTGATGTAGTTGTATATTTCAGTGTGATGATTTAATTTTAGATGCCTTGATGGCTCTGTTCAGGCAGAAGGAAAAATTATTATTGTTGTTGATGACAATGATGCAATTTTAGCTACTTACAGCCAAAGGAATTATTTCCCTCCATCTGTTATCTGACACCTCTGATGAAATATTGGCATCTCATCTAGCTATTCCAGTTTTCTGCATACTTAGCAATCCAGTTTTTGACCACAGAGGTGAATGAGATGTACTATTTGAGATTAATACAACTAAATGAATCAAAGACTATGCCATAGTCCCTAAATAGATCATCTTTCTCCCTCCTCTGTAAATCACCAAGTCCTGAGGTTTGTTTCCTTTCGACAGATCATTGGTTGCTTCATTGTCTTCATCCAGCTCCTAACATCAAAACAAATTGCCATTCTAGTTTTATTCAATGACCACTTGATATCATGAGAATGTATTGTGTCTCTATTGCTTGTAGTTCTAAAATAATGACTTCTGTACTTGTAATGTGTAAACATCAGCACAAGTGTCATTTTTCCTTGTGATATGGAAAGTTACTGCATTGGTTGTGTGTGTGCGGGGGGGGGGTTACCACTTAGAGATGGAAATATGTAAATCAAGTTAACTAAATGTCTTATTTCTTCATTTGGGCTAAATTAATGGGAAAAGTTTTAGCTTTAAGAAAACCAGACTTCAAAACGTAATCAATGAGATGCAGTTCAGCAGGGATGGAATTTTATACGATTTGCAATTGGGAAATTTTCATATTTCAAATCATAATTTACTTTGAAGTAGATTCATTTTAGCTTATCAACAGGATTGATGCAAAATATTTTCAGGTGAGTGGCCATGTTGGTTTGAAGCAGCAGAACAAAGTTTAAGTCCACTGGCACTTTAAAGACCATCAAAGCTCATACATTAAATTAAAGTTGGGTGATCTTAAAGGTGCCACTGAACTTAAACTTTGTTCTGAAGCAAAACATTATGTATCTTGTTTTGTTACATATTATGAAATTATTGTTCTGATACAAATTATGATAAATATTATGTAATTGTGAGGTATGTAAGTGAGCCAAGGGTCACCTAGTGAGCTGTCACAGCAGAGTGGTGATTCAGGTCTGGTTGTCCATGTCCTAATCTGAAACTCTAACCATGTTATTGTTTCGGTTTCTTAAATGTTGAACTAGCTTGAGTCATAGTATCAAGCAAAGTTTTCATAAATGGTGCCTCTCTGAGGCTTTATTTAGTTCAGGTGTCTAGTATCCTTTGGTAGACCTATCTACTATGAACTTGTCTATAGATGTATTACTTTCCTTAAGCATTTCAGTTTCACCTTTAAGTAAACAGAGCTAAAGGCATTGTTCTAATTTATCTGAGCTGGTTACCTAATTCTGTTATTGTTTTCACACCGACTTAAACTTTTGCCCCCTTGAGCTGATAATTTGTTGAATGCATGAAAATTCTGTCCATTACTAGCTGGCTTTAACAAAACTGAATCCAAGACCACATGGAGGGATCATGCTAATGAAGTGGAAAAGGAACTCCCAGTTCTGGCAATGATCCAGTATCAAAATTAATATTCCTGACCATAAAATGTAACAGCATACAGAATTGTGCTCTTATTTGCTTAAATTAATTGTACCATCAACTAAGATCTATCAATCATTTCATTATTTATACCAAATACTTCTTAATTCAAAATATTCAACATGGTATACCTTATCTAGAGAAGTTTAATTAAACCTTCAGGAAATCTGACATTCCAGGATTCAGGTTTATCCATCTGCAATTATCTCAAGAAACATTAAAACAGTGTTTCATTAACAGATTGCATATGCTGGCATGTTTGTAGCTCTGTAAATGTCAATCTTAAAATCAGCCATTTGTTAGTAAAAAAATTAAAATGTGATACTGCAAACACTTCCTAAGTAATACCGTTTGCTTGGTGTTTTCAAAGTTGCTAGTTGCTTTAGTTTTTCAGAAATCTTAGTCCAATTAATAAGGATGCATTTGCACTGACTGTCTAGGGTTGCCAGCTCTGGGTTGGGAAATTCCTGGAGATTTGGGGGCGGAGCCTGGGGATGGCATGGTGTGGGAAGGGGAAGGGGAAGGGGCCTCAGCAGACCATAATGCTATAGAATCCCAAATCAGACATTTTCTGCAAGAGGGCTGAGCCCTGTAATCTGGAAATCAGTTCTAATTCTGGAGATCTCCAGGCCCCACCTAGAGGTTGGCAACCCTATGTAACTGAAGAAAATGCTCCTTGATCTGCCCCATCTGCTTCTGGATTCATGTATTACCAGTGGAGTTACATTACTGTTAGAAGATCCAGGGGACTTCAGTGTGGTTTTGATTCTTTACAGCGGCTGTAGTAATGGTTATGGAACAGAAGGTTCTCATCTTTGGCAAAGTAGTTGTTAGAATGACTGCCTATTTGCAAAAACAATATTCTCTGCATTGAGTAAGGCAATGAAGATAAATAAGGACTAGCAAGAAGGAAGAGCAATAACCACAGTGGCATGTCAGCATGTATGACAAAAATAAATATTAGTCTGAAGTTAATATGGGAATGAAGTTCTGCTTATACCTGAAAAGGTTAGCATGAATACTTTGAAGAGCCATTCTTTCTCAGGTTGGCTCCCATGCGAAATCAAATATATGCAGGATCCTCCGTTCGTACTGTTATTGATGGCATGTTTTCATAAGACAGAGTGATGTGCAAACAACTCTGAAAATAGTGGTGACTACAAGTGTTGTACACCTCAAAAAATCAATTTGTTTTTGATCTGGTGGAGAACTTCTAAAAACAATCAATCAATCAATATTTGTTCAGGTTCCAAATACTTGTTTGTTGTTTGGATCCAGGGTGAGGGAAGATTCTGATATTTTCTTTTCTCCCTAATGAGAATCTGTTTAGAAGAGCAATCAAAGCAACCACTGGCCAAAAGCCTCCCAATGCAATTTGACCCAACAAGCCCAAAGAACCAGTGAAGAACCAGGAAATCCCAGCAAAAGCATAGAACAATGTAAAAAAAAAAGAAAATAATCTGACAAAAAAAGTCTAATCAGAGAATCTAAGCCAACCCAGTTTAACAAGGAACCTGTTGCAAACCCAAATATCAAATCAGGGAATCTAATCCGATATAAAGCACAGAATACAAGCCAATGTCAAACCCAAGAATCCATGGCAAGAAACACAATGTTGCAAATTGCAAGACTGACAGAACAAGCTCCAGAGCACAGTATCCAAGTCAAACCAACATGGCAAGCCAATACAAAACTCTAGCAAGAAGACACAAAAATATATACACTGCAGAATTAAATTTTTAGAAAATTCCTTGGAGCCTTAATATTCTGGCTTTTTGTGGAGAAGGGTTATTTACCAGTATCCAAGAAAATCCTGGATATTATCTGGATGCCCAAATATATACAGAAAATACAAATATGCGGGGGGGGGGGGGGGGTTGATACGTATTCAGACCAGAAATATTCAAGCACTCTTTCCTACTAATCATACCAGTATGGGAGTGTGGAGGAGGGGACCTACATGTTTTCATTACCTTATGACTACCAAGATCTTCCAAAGTATTTCAAAATAATATTTTGTATTAAAGTTGGCAGAACTGCTAGAAGTATGACAAAATGTGTGCTTTTTAAATGCTTGGTTTTATTGTTGATATAAATGTACGTGCTTGTAATAAGTTCAGAAGTATAGATTAACAACTTGGTTGAGAGGATTTATATAAATATAAATCAAAATATAAATAACAATATATAAATCAAAATATAAATAAAATATAGGGCAAAACAGGAAAAACATGGCAACATTACAATCCTAAACATATTGTCATGTTTCTGAATGCATTGATGTCAATGTTTCAAGAAGGTGTTAACTCTGTTTAAGATTGCATTATACAAGAACAAAGCTAAGAAATTATTCTGTTCACTGATGCCATTTAGGAAGAGGAGGTAGAATGCTCCCATCATGTTGCAGATCAGTTGTGTTCATCTTTGAAAATCAGTTGTATGCAGAAGAACATTGTTTAGTTGCTACTGAAATCTTTAATGTTCCTCTGTTGTTCATTACTTTTCACATTATCGTTTTCTGAGTTTTTGCTATCTAGATTTCACAAGACTGTTTTGAAGGCAGGGATTAGACATAAGGTCACCATTACCTGAAGATTAATTTGCAAGATACAAAAAGTTGAAATGACTTTTCAAGAAAGCAATGAACCCTGTGTGAGGAAATATTTTGTGCCTTGTTACTTGGAGCTTAGATGCTATCTTCATAGCTGGCTTTCTTCTTCCTGCTGCTGTACAATTTAGCCTAATGAAAGCAGCTTTAGTTGTTCCATCCCAGATTTAAGCACACTGAGTACTGGCATTAAAGGATACTTTACTTAATCACAGAGGAGATATCGGCTGATGTAACACTTGGAACTGATAATATGTCAACCTAATGTCCAGCAAAATGTCATTCACACCAGACCCATTACTTGGCTTGCCAGGTTTCAGCCCAGAAACCAATACTGTGCTTTTCAGTACTCTATTGAAACAAGAGATGGAGCAGCTGCATTCATTTTCCCCTTGGTCCTGTTGATGTCCAGCTTGCCTTTCTGCTGCATAACACAGCTGCTTGTGACAGCTTGTGTGGGAGTGACTGGAGGACCAGACTAAGGAAAACAGGTGAGAGAGATGGTAACCAGAAATGGCTAGCTTGCCTCTTGCCAAAGTAGAGGTCTTAATGTTAGTTTCTAGGTCTGTGTGGCAGCTCTTTTTAAGCTTTTATAAAATACCATGTTGCCCTTCAAAAGGTAGTTGAGATAAATGTATTTTCTGCTGCCTCCTTGAACACATCTGTTTCTAGACCTCATGAACTGAGACAAGACAGCCACAGGGGGAAGACTGAATTTCTGCTCTGTCTTTCTGTGGTCAGATGTGTCCTACTTTTAATCAACAAAGTGCAAGTTGGTGTGTGACTTGTTCAGCATTAAGTCCTGCTGTCCTATGCGAATCTCTGGCAGCTGGTGGCATGTGAATGAATAATGAAAGAAATGGTCAAATACACTGTTGTATTTAAGAGTGCCAATTATTGAATGGTCCCATAATAAGAAGCAATAACAACCAAATCAAAACACAAAAGTCCTCTCAGGCCATGTACTAAAAAGGGTAACTGGAAAAGCTACTTTTCCAGGTAACATGGTCTGGCAGCTTTTTAAAGGCTTTCATACCACTGTCACACTTTTCATTGCAGGCTGCTTGACCCATCAAGATGTGTTCTAGTGAAGGCATCCCTTATCCTGTGAGCAGTTGTGTCCTTGTACTTCCCAATGGCTCCTGACATCCACACAGCACACTGTCAGATTTATACAAGGGAATCTTTTACATGGGAATGGAGGATCTTGTTTTAATGGCATGAAATTGACAATATCAGAGTTGAAGATTTTGGTTAGATCCGAATTGCTGCTTTCAGAAGAACCAGTTCTTGAGCAGAAAGCTACCTGTGGATCCATTTCTTTGTATAATGATTAAACCCATTTGTGATCATGCATTCCTAAATTAGTTGGTATGTGTACAATTGCACAACATATTCATTTGTAATGCTGATCTTTCATTTATTGTTCTTCCATTATATGCCCCAAATGCAACAAAAGTATCCTCTAACCCTTTGCAGACTACTTCCAGCATCCACTATAAATTATTTCCTTCCATTTGAGGAACTGCAGTAGCACAGCAAAATTAATTGAAGTGGGAATCAAAGGCAAATTAATTTTCAAGCTGAATTTCAGTCAAGGCACTAACCAGACCGTGCCTCTTTAATGACTGCAAGAGTTAGGTCTAAACATCTTGGTTTAATATTTTAATGTTCTAGAAGATTTGTGTTAACTATTCCTGTTAAGGAGCCAGTGGGCAGCGCAGAGGAAAGGGAAACAGCCATTAAACAAGTGAAGTCAATGACTTTACACTGGCCGACAACATGTAACAGCCATCTGGGATCTAGCCCAGATAATGACCAAATGGGCTTTATCAAAGAACAAACAGACAAGCTGGACTGGCTGAAAGCAAACATCAAAAGGTGTGCCTTTTCTCAAATGCTGATACTGCAATTCTTGAGCATGTTTATACATTCCTTAAATTTCTGTTACATTAAAATATCTAAAGAGTTGATCAAAGTAAGGCATAATGTGAAGGAATGTGTAACCATCCACTGGCAAATTGCTCCTTGTCAGTCATTGTGGAATATACTTGGGATACCCAAATTCCCAAATTGAGAAGGACCTGATGTCTTACTGCCAGAGATTAGACTCTCCTTGAGCCAAAGCTACACTTTCTACTCCACATTCCCAGTTATCTTTGCTGAATGGTATGCCTACCTACACACGCAATGATAAACCCAAGATTGGTTGGGCTGCAGTTTATTGGGGCCATTCCTCACCGGGATCCATGTTGCAAATTGGTTGCGGAACGAAAAATTGCTATTGTAAATAGTGGAATTAATCATTATGCATCCTGCCTTTGTAGTGGAATCCAGTTGCGTTTCTATCGTTTCCCACAGGTTTCCGGTCTCGGCAAAAATCGCTAGCCAGGAAGCGATGTTGCCGAGCTGTGTCCTGCCCCTGGCCATCAAGCAGCCAATGGGCGGCCGTTATCATGCTCCCAAATAGCCCCTTTCCCTTTAAGGAAGGGTTTAAAAAAACACACACACACACAGAGACGTTGCAACGAATCTGCGTTGATTCGTTGCAACGGAAAAACCCATCCAGCTACCAGGTGGTGTTTGAGCTGCCGTTTCATCGTTGCCACGCTCCCCCCGAGTGGAAAAAAAAATACCCCCCCCCTCACGGGCGCGATTTTCGGCTGAAAACAGTGTGAAAAATAAAGGGTAAATAAACTGGCAAACGGGCCTCTGTGTTGCTTGTGCTTGGTGACTTTAAACAGAGGGACTGCTGGTGGGGAAGCCTCCCTGGGTAAACGAAGGCTTGCTGGTGCGTTGATCTCCGCTCGCTCGGAGAAAAAAAAATGGCGATCGCTTCGCCAGAAGATCAGAGGAGAGAGCCAGGGGGAGGGACTTTGCAGACACCGCAACAATGGTAACGCACAGAACTTTTCCGCTAGTGTTGCAGATTGGTTGCAGGAGTGTAGCGCTTTCCGGAGGGTGAATCCACTTTTTGGGATTTCCCCGAAAGCACTACAACGAAGCGCCTTTTGCGGATCGGTTTCGGGAGTGTTGCAGATTGTCAACGACATTGTGCATAATGGCAAAACTGTAGAGATTTCAATTTGTAACCATTGTGCTATTTTGGACGAGTGCAGAACAGCCCTTAGAATTGCTTATTTGGGAAAGTTGACCTTAAGGGCAGATCTGATTATCAGTGGTCATCTTCTATAATCAATCATAATTGTGATGGCATAGTACATTTTACCTTCTTTGAAACATCTAATATTAAACTCAAAATTATATATGGGGTAGCCTGCTGTGGGACTGAAACCAGGATCCCTGCTAGTCAGCAACAGGTCCACTATCTGCAGAACTGCTTTCAGAGGAGGTAGCTCAAGACAACCCAGGGCCAGGACCAAAGACTAATATCCTTCAAATGCTAGGAATCAGGCTTTCCTAGGAAGCTAATTCTGCGCCACTGTATGATCTACAAGAAAAACATGGAACTAGGCAAATTAAAAGGGCACTTATGCTAAAATGAATCAGCCTGTCAGTTAAAATCTGCTTCTGCTGACTTGATCTGTGCCCCTTCCACCCACACAGTCACACTCACAATGTGCAGGAACCAGGCTTTGTGTACACCGATGACAATGCCTTTTATTCCATTCTCACACCTTTATTCCCCGTTCACAGACCGTTTAGAACTTTAGGCATCCACTTTTATTCTCCCAGATATGTTGTGGAAGTTTCTTTTTCTTCCTCCTCTCCATGGGTTTGATCTGCTTTGATTTCCTGCAATTTCCTTTTAAAAATCTTTTAACTAATGTCACTTGGGGTTTATTTGAAGGCAGAATTTGTAAACTGGGGTTTAAGCTTGGTCTTTCCTGAAAGTGAGAGCACAGAAAGATAATTGTTTTTAATGAATGAGATCTGAAGCACTTCCTAAGTCTGAGAAATTTGTTATTGAGGGGAGACCTCATTCCAATCTCTCACTGCCTATCTTTTGCCTCTCATTTAACAGAATTATAGCCTATAGAATCCATGACAAGTATCTGTCCCAGTGGATAGCCATGTTGGTCTGAAGTAGCACAACAAAATTTGAGTCCAATGGCACATTTAAGACCAACAAAGATTTATTTGAGGCATGAGCTTTCATGTGCATGCATCTTTAGGATGTTGTAATGCTGTTTACTAATTTGCTACTAATTTACTTTATCCTTATAACTGTACTCTGTTCCATTGTCTGAGAAAGTGTACATGCGCATGAAAGCTCACGCCTTGAATAAATCTTTGTTGATCTTAAACACGCCATTGGACTCGAAGTATCTGTCCAGCCATTGCTTGAAGACTGCCAGTGTGGGGGAACTCATCACCTTCTTAGGCAGCATGGTATAATGGTTAAAAGTAGTGGATACTAATCTGGAGAACTGGGATTGATTCCCCAATCCTTCACATTATTTATTATTATTATTATTTATTCGATTTGTATGACCGCCGCTCTTGGAAACAGGCTCACGAAAGTTCACAATAATTTACTACAAATCAATACATTAAAACCATTAAAATTCCCGATTAAAACCCAATAAACAATGACTCAGTCATAATGATGGCGATTAATAACTATTCCCACACAGGCCCACTGGATGAGCAGAAGGGAGTGGATGGATAATTGGGCATGGGTGGAACAATCTAGGGAAACAGTCCAGTCTAATACTGGCCTCTCCCCCCAGAGAGAGGGGCCCAATCTTAGCCCCCGGGCTACCACCCGGCCTCAGACAAATGCCTGGCAGAAGAGCTCCATTTCCAGGCCCTGTGGAACTCAGAGTTCCAACAGGGCCCATAGCTTTTCAGGGAGCTCATTCCACCAGGTAGGGACCAGGACCAAAAAGGCCCTGGCCTTGTTGAGGCCAGGCGTGCCTCCCGGGGTCCTGGGATCATCAGCAGATTCTTACCCACAGAGCAAAGTACCCTGCAGGGGGCATAAGGAGGTAGGTGGTCCCTCAAGTATGCAGGACCCAAGCCGCATATAGCCTTGAAGGTTAATACCAAAACCTTGAACCTGATCCAGAAACAAACTGGTGCAGCTGTTTCAGCAGAGGCTCAACATGGGACTTCCAAGATGATTTAGTGAGGACCCGTGCAGCTGCGTTCTGTACCAGCTGTAACTTCCGGGTTAGGGACAAGGGTAGGCCCGTGTAGAGCTTGTTGGGTGACTTTGGGCCACTCACAGTTTTCTCAGAACTCTCTCAGCTCCACCTACCGCACAAGGTAGCTGTTAAGGGGAGAGGAAGGGAAGGCAATTTTAAGCCACTTTGAGATCCGTTGTTGTTATTGTTGTTGTTGTTGTTTTTAGGTGTGAAGTCGTGTCCGACCCCCATGGACAATGATCCTCCAGGCCTTCCTGTCCTCTACCATTCCTCAGAGTCCATTTAAGTTTGCACCTGCTGAGCAGAGAAAAATGGAGTACTAAAAACAACTTCTTCCCCTCATCTTCTCCATTATTTGTTGGTCTCTCTAGTCAGAGTGGCGCCACACTTTACCTGTGCTTAGATCAGGGAATGCAAAAATAACTCAGCATAGATTATCATTTACGTGTTCTGTCCACACTGATAGAAACAGTAAATGTGGATCAAAAGGAAAACACAAATTTGTCATGTAAATGACCTTTATAACTCAGGGATAAGATGGCCATGTTGGAAAAAATGATCACTCACAGATGATAGTGCAAAGGGGAAATACAATGTGCTCCCAAAAGCAGACTAAAGGGCAGTTTTTGTTTTGGACAACAGTTGGGGGGTGGCACACAGTACAGAAATAATGGCACAGGTCATTTGCAATTGCTTAGGACCAAATGTTTTGTAACAACTTAGGCTGATTATATTGCAAGGCATTTTTGTTATTTATTTATTTTATTTATCATTGTATTTCTATACTGCTGCTGCCAAGAACTGTCTCACAGTGGTTCACAAAACAAAAAACAGTATCAATTAAAAGTACTCCTAATAAAACAGTAAAACAATGTAAAATATAAATACAAATACAAGGCGCTGGTATACTAGTAACTTTAAAAATTGCTCCCCATATTCTGCCCTGCAGTGAGTACTAGAAAACAGCAGAATCATAGAATCATAGAATCGGGCTTTCTGCACTCCTTCAAAATTGCACAATGGTTGCCAATTGAAATCGCTTCTGATTTGCCGTTATGCACAACGTCGTTGACAATCTGCAACACTCCTGAAACCGATCTGCAAAAAGCGCTTCGTTGTAGCGCTTTCAGGGAAATCCCAAAAAGTGGATTCACCCTCCGGAAAGCGCTACACTCCTGCAACCAATCTGCAACACTAGCGGGAAAGTTCTGTGCGTTACCATTGTTGTGGTTTCTGCAAAGTCCCTCCCCCTGGCTCTCTCCTCTGATCTTCCGGCGAAGCGATCGCCATTTTTTTTCTCCGAGCGAGCGGATATCAACGCACCGGCAAGCCTTCGTTTACCCAGGGAGGCTTCCCCAGCTGCAGTCCCTCTGTTTAAAGTCACTAAGCACAAGCAACACAGAAGCTCGTTTGCTGGTTTATTTTCCCTTTATTTTTCACACTGTTTTCGGCCGAAAATCGCGCCCGTGAGGGGGGAGGTTTCACTCGGGGGGAGCGTGGCAACGATGAAACAGCAGCTCAAACACCACCTGCCAGCTAGATGGGTCTCTCTGTTGCAACGAATCAACGCAGATTCGTTGCAACGGGTGTTTTTTTTAAAAAAACTTTTCTTAAAGGGAAAGGGGCTGTTTGGGAGCATGCTAACGGCTGCCCATTGGCTGCTTGACGGCCAGGGGCTGGACGAGCTCGGCAATAGCGCTTCCTTTCTAGCGATTTTTGCCGAGACCAGAAGCCTGTGGGAAACGATAGAAACGCAACTGGATTCCACTACAAAGGCAGGTATGCATAACGATGAATTCCACTATTTAAAATGGCGATTTTTCGTTCAGCAAACAATTTGCAACATGGATCCCGGTGCGGAATGGCCAATAGAGTTGGAAGGGGCCATACAGGCCATCTAGTCCAACCCCCTGCTCAACACAGGATCAGCCCTAACCATCCTAAAGCATCCTAAAGAAAAGTCTATACAAATAACTTCAATGATCTAAATAAAGATATTTTGTTTACTGAGTAACAGGATGGTAGAGACCAGTTACCTTCTGTCTTGGCGACATCATTGTAAACAGTGATTTTCCTTGGTTTCTCCCTTTTTGGTTTTAAACCTCTCATTCAAACAGCACTGCCTTCCTAAATCCTTGTTCTAATGCTTCTGTTTGTGGTTCCATTGATCTTGAAGCTGTTCATTAGCACATCACAGTCGTGTTGTATTAGCATTTCAGTGATGCTGTGTCAGATCAGAAGTTCCTTTTGAAAGACTAGTCAGTTCTATGAAATTACTTTTGGTCTGCCTTTTCTGTTCTCAGTCTTCTTATTCTTTAGGTCTACACAATGGCATTCCCTACATTAATGCACAAGTACTAATTATTTCAAAGTCCACTTTTATCTTTAACCAGCCCAAAGAATCAAGGTCTTTGATTTTTGTCATTTTGTCCGAACAAGTAATGTGCTCTGGAGCACTATACTCCCTCTGCTGGCTAGTAATATCATTTTAATCAGCTATTAAGAAACAAAATGTCCTTTATGGTCTGTCAGCAACTGGGCTATTGTACACAAAATCTTTTGTGAGGGATCTCAGCGCTTTCCAGCAAGCTAGCATGCCAGTTGTGAAAGCCCTCCATAGTCTCTCCTGATAAGATATACACAAGCACATCGAATTTATAGGCTCAGCCAACTACCAATTCAGACAGTGTGCCTTATTGCGCCTCATCCCCATGGGGCACCAAAGGCCAAGGGAAGAACCAGTTGAGTACATAACCCCAACAGAGGCATGTGGCATCAGCAGCCCATCCATAGCAGGGGAAGGGTGCCCTTATGGCAGGCAGGATGCCTGACTGGCAGCAAAAGTGCTGTCCAAACTCAACCAGTCTTGCCCCAAGGTACACACACCTTTTATGGGGAAGTTACCTTTTCTGTTGCATGGACACCTGTGGGCTATGATGTGGGTTTTGCTGGCCTCACTTTATTACAGTTTTGGAGGCCATTTTCAGGTTGGGGATGCTTTGAAGAAGAGTTGGTTTTTATACCCTGCTTTTCAGTACCCGAAGGAGTCTCAACATGGCTTCCAATTGCCTTCCCTTCCTCTCACTACCAGAGATGCCCTATGAGGTAGTTGGGGCTGAGAAAGGTCTGAGAGAAACTGCTCTATGAGAACAGCTCTAACAGGACTGAGACTAGCCCATGGTCAACGAGCTGGGTACATGTGGAGGAGTGGGGAATCAAACCCAGCTTTCCAGATTAGAGTCTGATGCTCTTAACCACCATGTCAAACTGGATAACACATTCATTCACATTCATTCATGGTAACAGACTAACTCATCCATTCATTAACCTTTATTAGCAATCCAACAGAGTAATTCGTGCCACACCCATGGGTCTGCCCCTTCCGTGTCAGCACGGTTGTGCCAGTGGTGCTCTGATGAGCTGCACAGTGGTGCCTTGCTGGTACCTGGCTGAGATGCATAAACATCATGGCACTACACCTGCATTGCTCTGAGATACATCAGCATATCTTGGTAAAGTATCCTCCCACTCCCAGAATGCATTTCTGATGCCCAACCTTTAGTGAGTCCATGGGTCATTTATGATACAGCTGTTCCAGCAATCTTGTTTGTAACTCTGGTGATGTATCCAAAGGAAACGATACACACATCTGGTGTTTTGAACAATGCTTCTCTGGTAAGAAAGAGAGCATGACGCAAATCCTGACAGCCAAAATCCCTTGTGGTAAACTTCTCTACAGAATGTATTACTAGCAAAATTAGTTTGAATTCCAGGAGACTCCATGAGTGGTTTTGTTGATTCATTGTAATAGCCTCTGCTACAAAACAGGATCACCCTGGGTGTTTGTCTGCAACATATAGCATTTCTTTGAATTATAAGGCTGCGGCATAGTGCCGTCCAGCTCTGGTTGAAAGTACGACAAGGGGGCCTGCAATCGCAGCTGTAAACCCAGCATGGGGGAATGGCATCATCTAAGTTTATAAGTTGTGACATTCTAAAGTAGTGTAAAAGATCATGCTGAGTTACATATGACCTACAAAGGCAGTTTCTGAACCTCATTAGGTAGTGCAGCCTGACAGAGAGCATTGCTTCATTGTGGTACTTGATAGTTTCACTGCCCACTGGGACTGCAACACTAAAGCCTTCCAGCACAAATTTGAACTGGGAATACCTTTGCAGATGGATAGCACTGCTATTTTTATGGCAACTTTTTTTAGCCTACTTTGCATTGCACAAGATGTTGAAAACATTGTTCTGTATTTACCAAAGAAGAGTATTGTATACATTCAAATTGTCAGAATTCAGGGCTGATGTCACAGTGGGTTACAAAATTACACACAAGTTTTCATTTTTTTAAAAAAAGGCATGGAGGTAGGTACTTATAATCATAGAATCATAGAATCATAGAGTTGGAAGGGACCTCATTGATCATCTAGTCCAACCCCCTGCACTATGCAGGACACTCAAATCCCTATCGCTCATCTACTGTAACCTGCCACCCCTTTGCCTTCACAGAACAGCCTCTCCGTCAGATGGCTATCTAGCCTCTGTTTAAAAATTTCCAAAGCTGGAGAACCCACCACCTCCCGAGGAAGCCTGTTCCACTGAGAAACCGCTCTAACCGTCAGGAACTTCCTCCAGATGTTTAGATGGAATTTCTTTTGAATTAATTTCATTCTGGTCTGTCCCTCTGGGTCAAGAGAGAACAATTCTGCTCCATCCTCCATATGGCACCCCTTTAAATACTTGAAGATGGTTATCAGATCCCCTCTCAGTTGCCTCCTCTCCAGGCTAAACAGACTAAAGATTTCCCAACATTTGGTCTTGGTCTCCAAACCCCTCACCATCTTTGTTGCCCTCCTCTGGACACATTCCAGTTTGTCAACATCCCTCTTCAACTGGGGTGCCAAAAACTGAACACAGTACTGCAAGTGAGGCCGAAACAGAGCAGAATAAATACAATAATAATGTATTGGTTTTATGCATGTAGGTTTTATTAATTTTGAAAATGATAAGACCTCTTCCCTGTACCTATCCAGGTAGTCACTGTAATATATATTGTGTATACTACTAGATGTATACTGTACAGTGTATACTGTAATATATATTGTGTATACTGCGCCTCTTGTGGTGCAGAGTGGTAAGGCAGCCGTCTGAAAGCTTTGCCCATGAGGCTGGGAGTTCAATCTCAGCAGCCGGCTCAAGGTTGACTCAGCCTTCCATCCTTCCAAGGTCGGTAAAATGAGTACCCAGCTTGCTGGGGGGTAAACATTAAAGACTGGGGAAGGCACTGGCAAACCACCCCGTATTGAGTCTGCCATGAAAACGCTAGAGGGCGTCACCCCAAGGGTCAGACATGACTCGGTGCTTGCACAGGGGACACCTTTACCTTTACTATACTACAGATTATATTGTGTTCATAAGTAGATTTTGCAAATGTTGCATTGGGCCCTTCTTATAGGACTTAGTTTTGAGTCCAAAAAGGCCTTACAGTTCAAAAGAGCAGTCTGTGTTACGCAATGATTCTCAAATGATTATCTTTTTAAAAGAGAATAGACTGTAGTATCTGATCGTATACAATTTCTTGAATGCAGTAGTGCACACTTCAGGGGAAAGTGTTTTCAGAGGCTTCAGCATGGCCCTGTAGCCATAACCTTTAGGAGGAAGGGAAAGGGGCCATTGGCAGCCCTTCTGCTCTGTCAGACACATCAGGTGAGTAGCACCACTGCATCATGCAGGAGCTTTAACCAAATAATGACATAATGGCTCAGATTAAACCATATGTATACATTCATATGTATTTTGTTCTCTGCCTTGATGTTTCATTATAGTATGTGAAATCATGTATTTGTTAAAGACAAACATGTGAGATTCATAAAAGTCAATATAAGTGATGTGCAGCAACAAAAATTTGCATTTAGGTTTGATTTAAAAGCCCAAATAATCATGTCTACATATTGTATGGGCAGGTGATTCTGCGTGAATACCTTTGGAAGGCTACACAGTGGGTGTCGATATATTAATCTTTGTGGGGCCCGATAATGAACAATCCTGTATGGAGGAGCAATGATAAAATACAGTTTATTCAGCTAACCTCCCCCATGTGGAGATCTATCCAGGGAACAGTGAAGACAGAGAAAGGTAGTTGATCTTTGGTTGCCTAAATGCTAGAAGTAGAGCTTCTGAGCTTGTTTGATTCTGTGTCCTGCATTGATTCAGGCGTGCAGTTTTAGCTTTACCTAGGCTTACTGCTTGTTTGCAACTGTTTCTTCTAGACCCATACATTTTCAGAGACCTCAGAAGATACCAGAGCTGAAGAAGGCTGGCCCTCAACTTCCCATTGCTCTGGTATCTAAGAGAGGGAAACAATGGTTTTAGAGAGAAAATTCTTCTAGTTGCTGCATAAAACTGAATTTTATAATACCTAGTTGAATGCAGATCATTATTAGACTTGCATCTATCCAATGTAAACATCTGGGATTTAAACTTGTTTCTTGTTGAGGAGGTAGTGCAGTGATGCTCTCTATGTAGTTATGAATGCTAATCTTCTGACACGAATTATCTGGATGTGTTATTCTGTGATTTCAATTACTGCCAGAGCTTAAGCTGGTTTCTCTCAGGTTCTGGAGCTTGCTTTTGAAGTACATTTCTCTGCCTACTTCCCTAGAAATCCTATTTAAAGGTTTCACTAGGGGGGCTAATAAAGGCAGCCTGGTGAATGCAGAGATAAGTGCTCCTGTTCACAGTTCATTAGATCATAGAACATTTCCTCTAAAACGTTGATTTGATGTTGACTTAGGTTTTATTTGTTGGTGATCCTCACCTTCAGCATATTGGGAGATGTGGATATCATTTCAACGTCACTTATTATCAAAGCTAGTTGAATATTTATTTCCTGCAATCCTTTCTAACACTCATATAAATTAGTGTTCTTTGATATAATACACTCTTCCTTCAGTGGTTAAATCCTAGTGTGCTTGAATAGACTTTAAGATAATACCAGGTTGGGGTCTAAAAAGAAAGGATGAGCAGTAGCTAACTAAGTCATGTTATATGGATAGTATGGACATGCCCTCCTCTATTACAAAAGAATATTTACCAAAGACAATGCAAACAGTCTTCATCTGTGGGGAGGAAGATAGAGGATTAATCTGCTATTGACTAATGTACACAAATATTTGCAAACTTAAATGGACTCCAGGGAATGGTAGAGGACAGGAAGGCCTGGAGGATCATTGTCCATGGGGTCGCGATGGGTCGGACACGACTTCGCACATAACAACAACAACAACACAAATATGAAGGCTTCTGTAAACAGCTCAAGGGACTAGGTTTCTCAGTGTGATGACCTTCTGGCTTGCAACCATGAGAGTTCTGGCGTTTTCCTCCAAACCACCAAAAACATTGCAGCATGTTGTTAAAAATAGTCTCCATATAGTAGTCGGTTTTGGTTGCCTCATTCTTAGTCATATACTGTTAGTAGATAAGGCAATTAACTGATACTGTAATGCAGGGAACCTCTCCCTCCATCTCTTAAGGGATTCAGGCCAAACAAGACATTTCAGAACTGAGTCCAGGAAATCAGGGAAGACCAGAGAGCACATTGATTCAGCACCTCCCATTAAAAGTATTGAATCTGCATCTGCACTTGGTATATATCACTTGAGATTGCAGATGTGAGACCCCATGGCTGAAAATCTCCTGTCTCTGACATTTAATTTTCTGTGCAGATAGAATTTTTGTGTAGGAAAAAGCATTCCTCAGATTTTTCAGCATGTACATTAAATCCTCTTTTCGAAGGTCTTCATGATCTCCATAACATGTTCTGGGCCATCCTGTTGTTATGGACTTCATGCTATGGAAATCCATATGCTGGATTCAGTGTTTTGCACTCAGTTCTTGATAACATGATGACTGAGGTTACTAAGGTCACAGTTTGTCATGGTCAGAGCATTACCTGATAGAAATAACTAGAAATAACTATGCTTTGGTGGTTGTGAGAAAGTGGTGGTTGATCAATGCAGTAGACAGAAGTTAGATTAAGGTTTGTAGCCCTGTTGGTCTGAAGCAGCAGAACAAAATTGGAGTCCAGTGGCATCTTTAAGACCAAGAAAGTTTTACTCAAGGTATGAGCTTTTCTGAGCATGCACACTTCTTCAGATATCTGAAGAAGGTGCCACTGGATTCAAACTTTGTTCATTAGCCAGAAGTGTTAGGCAACCAGGGGCAGCCAAAAGCATTTTGCCACCCAACTACTTCCTTCCTGCTCTCCTGCCTATGCCTCTATAGCCTGCCTTGGAACTGGGTGGCAGAGGTGGAAGTTTTTGGCATGGTCAGCTCCTCCTTTGCAGCCTTTCAGGTTAGGTGGGCATCAGTCATATAACTGATCATATAATTCAGTTGAAAGTTGGTAGGGCTATTGGATTTGGATCTTAAATGATTCTGCTCTTTAAAAATAATCAGAATGCATCCATTGGGTTGTATAATGGACCAGTAATCCTTGATCATCAATATTGTTTTATTGTCTAGACAAAACCTCTGGGAAAGGTCATCTGGAATTTTGTAATGGATGTCATAAACATCCAAATCAAACCCAAATGTGTTGCATTAACCTATTCAATATTGGCTGTCTCAGCTCTAATCCAGCACATGAAACTTGTAGTTAAATAATTATGGTTCAACAAACAGAAACTCAATTCACACACATTGGAGGCAATGCCAGTTATCTGGAGGTGATAATATTACAGGGAGTCCTGTGATAGTGAATAGTGGTTTCCTGAGTGATTAGGCTAGGGACACAAGGATGCTCCTTGACTTCCCTTTACAACCCTGCTGATTGGTCATGGCAGCAGCTGTAATGGTCTCTTTTATTAATGTCATCTGATATATGGGCTATGCTGAGTCATTTTTAGTACAGCCCACAAACCATATAGAAGGGTTATTTAATTATTTACATGAAATGTCTATCTATCTATTATCATAACACCTTGTATATCTTATAGTAATTTCTATATAAGACATTTTTGCCCATATTTTAATTGCAGTGAAGCAAGGACCAAGAATCAGTCTTGTGTGGGCTGGGATGCAATTTCACATCTTGAAGCATTCTAGTTTTTCAGCTGCTGTTAACTTCCAGTTAATGACTGTAGCAAAGCATCATAAGCCTATGAAGGAAGAAATGTCTTTCATGTTTTGTCCTTTTAACTGCTAAGAAGCAGGTATGTGCCTGCCACCCTGGGGAAAGCTTATTAAGTTAATTGGGTCAACATGACAACCCCCAGAATGCCTCCCATATTAAAAATCACTGTCTCTGTTAAAGAGCTTGGGGCAATGTTGGGCCGAATCAACTAGACCATGAAAGACAACTTGTAGCCTGATTAGACTCTAACTTCATTCTAAGTTTCTAGGTTAGTAGATTTGCAGGCCAAAATTAAATTATAGGTTCAGGGAATTTTGTGACCCAGCCTTAAAAAAACAAACAGGGGAGTTCAATGAAACTCAAAGACAAAAGAAAAATCTTAAGTGTTTAGATAAACACAGAAATTGAAAAAAAAATGTCTCTTTTTGCAGTGGTCATTATTTTTGTCTTTTTAGTGTTTAAGAAAAGGCCAAACTTCTTGCTTACTTCATAGATCTTTGTAATCAACTTAGTTTCTGACAGGAGGGTAGTGTCATCAGCTTACCGAAGATTATTTATATTCCTTCCTCCAGTCTTCAGTGTTTGATTATTTGAGTTCAGTCTCTCTCATGATGATCTCAGTATACAAGTTAAACAGGAGGCAGAAAGAATACAACCTTGGTGCACTCCTTTCTCTATTTTGAACCAGTCAGTGTCATCAAATGGTGTGCATACAGTAGCTTCTTGGTTTGCGTAGAGTGACTGCATCAGTTTGATCAAATGCATTGGGACCCTCCAAATTTTGCAGGGCTTCCCACAATTTGCTGTGTTCACCCTGCTCCTTCTGTCTCCATTTTTTTACTCTTGATATAATGTTATGTGCCCACATGCTTCTTTAACTTTTGTCCCTTAGAAGAAGAGCTGGATTTTTCTGCCCTGCTGTTTACTACTAAAAGGAGTCTCAAAGTGGTTTACAAACACCTTTTCCCTTCATCTCCACACAATAGACAACCTGTGAGGGATGTGGGGCTATGAGCGGTCTGAGAGAACTGAGAATGGGCCGCAATGACCCAGCAGTCCTCAGGTGTCTCAAAGCAGTTTCCAATTGCCTTCCCTTTCTCTCACCATAACAGACACCCTGTGAGCGAGGTGGAGCTGAGAGAGCTCTGTGACAACTGGGAATTGCTCACAGTCCCCTAGCAGGCCTCAGGAGTCTCAAAGCAGTTTAAAATTGCCTTCCTTTCCTCTCCCCATAGCAGACTCCCCATGAGGGCGGTGGGGTAGCAAGAGCTCTGAGAGAACTGGGAGTAGGCTGCAGTCACCCAGCAGGCTTCAGGTGTCTCTAGGGAGCTTAAAATTGCTTCCCTTCTTCTTCCCATAACAGACACCCAATGAGAGAAGTGGGGCTGAGAGCTCTGAGAGAACTGAGAATGGTCCACAGTCACACAGCAGGCCTCAGGTGTCTCTAAGCAGTTTAAAATCGCCTTCCCTTCCTCTCCCCATAATAGGCAACCCGTGGGGGAGGCTGCTAGGGAGGGCGGCATGCGTAGGGGCCAGCCCAATCAGGGTTGGCTTATATTCAAGCTCGGACACCCTGGACACGCTCTCCCACAGGGGCGTTTCACAAATATAGAGAGGAACCATGAATAAGGATAGTGTTAGGAAACTCATAGTGTGAGAAGTTGCCATAAAATGACATGACCTTAGTTGTGGAACAAGGCTTAGAGAGGACTGTACAAACTGTGATTCATACTGAAGTTGTTTCTATCCATTCCACATTGTTCTGTAGGTTGCACCAAAATACTGAATTGTTTAAGTGATATATTCTTGAAAATGCCTTTACTGTCATTCCAACCCTATGGTTTAATTAAATCTCGCACTAGCTTATCGTGTATACAATTTGGGTTTTTTTTGTTTGTCTTTTTTTAAGAGAATAAAAGAGTCTTGAAAAGCACAACTGGTTTGAATATTTCCTGTGTTTGGGGACTAATACTTTGTTTTTCCATTCTTGTTTTCCCACAGTTGGTTGGTTTTGTTTATGCCTGTTACGTGATCAGTGTCTTCATGGAGGAAGAGGACAGCTGTAAGTACTGATACACACCTACCCATCTCTGGAGCCACAATCCTAGGGTGAGATTTAGTATTACACTCCTAGCCAATTGTATGAAACTAAAGGGGGGATTTTTCAACAGTTGCAATCAGTCTCTGTGAACAATAATCACAGACACTTAGAATGGCCCACATTATCAATGTTCTCTTTAAATTGTCATTGATATTAGGCATACCAGTTTGATTGACAGTGGAACAGCCTTATTTTTCAGTGTGAAAATCCTTTTCTGCACTGTAATTTAATTGTGGAATAGGGAAATACATAGCACACACCTTATTTTCTCCTTTTGTCTACACTTTTAAAGCATTGTGTGGGATCCTACCAGCTTTTCTACTCAAATCTCACCTAATTCCCCTCCTTGCTGCTTCTTCCTTCCTGCATGACTTTTGTCGATTTGGGCTTTATCACCAACAGAGTAACTTTTTCAATGGTCAAAATAGGACCTGCTCCTTCTCCTTGGTAGGATTCAACTATTTCTGAAAAGGTGAAAAATAGGACAGAGAATCCCAAAGCATTCAGAGCAGTTCTAATATCCAGTATTCATCATGACTGGATCACTGATCAATTATTTTTGCAGTAATATTCTGACATTATTAATGCCAATACAGTGCGATCCTAAACAAGGTTCCAGTTTTCTAAATCTACTGGCTTCAGTGGATTTAGTAGGGTATAACACTGTTTAAGAGTGCACTATTATTCTAATTACTTTACAGGTCAGCCCAGTTCTTGGAAAAGGATAATATGATGACCTGTCTGTATTTTGACTGTCATCTGGAGTGATGTTTCTAACCAAGTATAAAATAGGCACAGCATAGTCTGCTTTGAAAACTGCCAGAACTACACAATGTTAATTTAGTGCAGTGTATACCTAGACTTATTGACCCTTAAGACTCTCCTTAATGAAATATTCCTATATTGTTCAGCTCACAAAAGTACTTGGAATGAGACCTGTCAGAGCAGCTTTAAAATTAATAACAGCTACCTCTTTCGTTGCTTGGCAAGGCTTAAGTGGATACAGGCAAGACTCGAGTGTGGAGCATATCCAAAAGGGAAATGTATGGAGGCATGTTCTTTACATTCGTTGTAATTCTCATTTTCTTCTCACATTGTAATTTACTTGCTGCCATGTTTCTTTATTAATTTTAAAGACTACACAAATATGAATCACTCTCATACAAAAAAGGCCATTGTTACCGAGTCAGAGCATATGTTCGGTACTTATGCAGTCCCAAGTTCATTGTTCATCCTTGGTGATTAATGAATCTCAGGTTTCAAGGTTCTAAAAGTTTTCAAATCCTGAATAATTTAATGACAGAAGTTTACTGAACTCTGATCTAACTCAGACTGTTCTTTATAAGAAAACAGTTCCTTAGTTACATCCTATTTCAAATCTTACCTTGCATATTGTACGTAGCTTAATCAATTTCTGTTCTCCATCACTGTATGGCTAAGCACCTTCATTAAACAAATAATTAATGCTCATCAAGCAATGATATTGCTACCATCTCTACCAATTCCTGTGTGGTAATTGTTTTTTCCTTTGGTTGGCTGAAATGCAGGCATATAGGATGATTGTTGCCACTCAGTTGCCCTCCCTGGTTGAGATATCATAGCCAAAGATCTTCTGAGTCTGTCTGCCAGTGACATCCGTGGCCCGACTATTCAGCTACAGATTTTCTAGAAGCTGAATAATCTACTGGGGTTCCTCTGCTAGCCATAAGTTCTCATAATGCCACCAGGCTTGTGCAGCTTATTTAGCAGGGGTATCAACTGCTGAATCCGTCTATGATCCAGCTCCATAAAGCTGATTTCTATAGGGACTTTTTGCAATTATACTACAAGGGCACTCACTTTTGGGAGATGCTAAGGCTTTGCAATAGCAGCACAAACAGGCAGCTCTGCAGAATTACTTTATGAAAGCACCATCCAAAGGAGGTTGGATGGAGGACAAATACAGAGCTAGAAAGAGGCTTTTTCTTTCCTTTGCCAGGTGTATTATCTCAAATGTGCATTTGTGTGTGGGGGGGGGGGGAGATGACCATGTACAAACAAAGACCCATGCACTATGAAGCTGCATTCTGTTTCCTGACATTATATATTCTCAGAAAGCCAGGTCCACATTCTGACACTGACTCTTTACCATCTTCCAAATGTGGAAGTGATTCAGGAGAATGCAGTGGTATAAAAATTATTGTAGCTCAAAATAAGTATAAAAAGACATATTAAATAAATACTTGAGAAATAACTTAATCATACATGTCCTCTCTGATTCTATTATGCATACATGTGTCATCAAGTCACAACCAATCCCAGCAAGAGACGTTTAAGGCAAGCGAGAGCCAGAGGTGGTTTGCCACTGCCTTTCTCTGCAGAGTCTTCCTTGGTCTTTAATTCAAGTATTGACCCTGCTTAGCTTCCAAGATCTGACAAGATCAGGCTATTCTATACTATTCCACATCCTAAATATTAATGGCCAAGTCTATTTTAATTAATTACTTCTTTTCATTTTTTATTCCTTCATTTATAGCTGTGCAATGAGATACAAAAAGAGAAATCTACATTCATATTAGCTGTTCTCTACTACCTTTTCCTCAAATGCCAATTTAGAAACATATCTTGCAGAAATTACACTTTAAAGCAGTGGTCCCCAACCTTTTTATCACCAGGGACCACTCAACGCTTGACAATTTTACCGAGGCCCGGTGGGGGAGGGGTAGTTTTCTACTCTCAACCACTGCCCTAACGCGCTCTGATCGCTATGGTAATGTTTAAACATCCCTTCAAAATAAGATACAGACATGCCACAACAATGAACATAAGGAACATTTTATTTTCATGGAAATTTTAACTCATGACAATGACAAATCAATGGGAACCCTGAGCTTGTTTCTCTGCAACGAGATAGTCCCATCTGGGAGTGATGGGAGACAATGACACCCGAAGTGTGTTGTAAAGGGCCAGGGGGGATGAAGTAAAGGGCCGGGGGGGGCATCCTTCGCGGCCCACCTCCAATTAGTCGAGGACCATATGTGGTCCGCGGCCCACAGGTTGGGGATCGCTACTTTAAAGGACCTGGAATCAAGAAAAAATTCAATGCAAGTTCTGTTATTCTGCCAAATGAAACAGTACATTACTTACATAGGTTCAGCTGGTAATTATAGATAGCCACAATACAGGAGCACATAATGGATTTGTTTTAATAAATATCCTAGTACCATGCCAATACCATATCTCCAGTATGGCACATGTGTTCCCTTGGCTTCCTGCTTCTGATATACCAAATAAGCTATTCACTTTGAAGTGTTTGGATGTGGACATTTCTAGACATTACTGGTTGTCTTGACAATGAGTTAAATTAAATCTGAAATACCGAAGCTTTTCCTTTCCTCAACTGGATATGAGCATGAAATGTTTCAATTGTCATAAACGTGAGCTGGAGCTCAGACCCCAAAGGAAAAAAAATGGTTAAAAATAAGTTCATTTAGAAAAAGTGCACGTTGTACCATGCTGTAACTATGGCCATGTTTTGGTTAAAAAAAAAAATGGTTAAAAATAAGTTCATTTAGAAAAAGTGCACGTTGTACCATGCTGTAACTATGGCCATGTTTTAAATCTGCAGCCTCATTTTAAATCTGCGGTATCTATGTTTTGCTCTGGAGTTAGCTGCGTTCATTTCAAAATTAGCTTAACCGCCATCTCTGGAGGTGCCATAGATGTGGGTTTGTGTCTCTGGTGAGTGTTCTGTCACTGTAGGTAAGAAGTCATCTTAAGTTTGGGGAGAAGGAACTGCCAGTTGTTACCTGTTGGGTTGCCAACCTCCATTTGGTGGCTGGAGATCTTCTAGGATTACAGCTGATCTTTAGGCAACAGATCAATTCCCCTGGAGAAAATGGCCACTTTGGAAGGTGGATGCTATGGCATTATTCCTCATCAAAGTCTCTCCAGTACTTAAACCCAGTCCTCCTCAGGACCCACCTCCAAAATTTCCAGGAACTTCCCAACCTGATGCTAACAACCCTACTTCTAGGCTCTAGGTGTATAGACTTCAGGAGGTTATCAACAGAATGCCACTGGTTGTCACCTACAGTTCACAACTTAAACCACTTAAGTGCCTAATAGGTGGTCAACTGCGGCTCCGGGATAAGCATATTTCTCTTTCTCTTGAGTTCAGACTTTTTCTCACTTACAGAGATCTTACAGACACTCATCTAATTTGGCCTTGACTTTTCTGTAGTCTTGGACATTGTTGTTTTCCCTGTTGTAGTTTTTAATTGCACAAATATCTTAAGCATTACTTTTTCTTCAGTTTCTGTTGTCAGTGATCAATTTTATGGGTTGGGTCCATTCCACTAGCAAAAACACTTAGTGCTAATGTTGCTTTTAATAGATCATGCTTGGCAGAGATGTAATTGGATATTTTGAGACTGCATATGGAATGGGATAGGTTAGAGAGTTAATTAAGCAGGCCCTACACCTGATGAGCACTGACCATAAATTAGTTTATGCTTTTTTTTATACTGGTGCATTAATTTGGAATTCAGTTCAGATATATTTTCTCACTGATGCTTTACAGGCCTGCTTTGTTTAAGAGAGACTCACAAGTGAATTATGTTCTCATGCTGGGCACATTAGTAGGCAATACTTGTTTTTTCTCTTAGGCCTTTTGCTGTTTAGGACGCTTTAAAATAGAAAAAACCCTCGTTTTGAAGGGAAAGAAATGTGTATTCTCAGAGAACTGGCCTGGTAGCTTGCTGTGTATATATTGTTAAAGGCTACATGTTATTTGTACTTTCATCAGAACCACCAAGGGCTATGCTTATCAGATATGATTGTTAGATGTGTTTTTGTTCTTGTGCCTTTGGATTTTTAGAGCTGATGGCTTTTGGAAGCTGCCTGTAAAATATTAGCTGAAATATTATGTAATTGAGAAAAATATTACATTTTATTGAGAATGTATACAATTTCTGCTGGAAAGTATCAACCTCTCTCTCTAAATGGTGCTGTCACTATTTAAAAGGGAGATATCACATGATCAAAATTATAAAATACTTGAAATGGTTTAGATACATGTGTTCTGTGTAAAAACCTAATCTACAAATGCATTTTCAGAAAAGTTGTTTAGATATTGAAGGGAAGGAGGCAAAGTATACTGGGCGTGGAGCAGGGATGACTTCTGGAAAATAACCAAGAAAAGAATTTCCTTGTGATCAATGAAATGGATTTGTCTGCAGCTCAGAAGAGGAAATAATCTGGGCTGCAATCATGTTACGGTAAATCCAGGATGCACAAAGTTGTTTGGGTGTACAAACTACAAACTGCAGTGTACAAACTGTGTACAAGACAAATTAAAAACAGTCTACTAAGCATCACAGATGCCTTCAGTGATTGAAACTTGGGGTAAATATGAGTTGTTGTTGCAGTTCCAGATTCTTCCTCTGGGGTGAGGTTACATGTTACAAAGTCTTCATGTCAACCATTTTGCAATTGAAAGTTTGTGTTTCCTGAATGCAAACCAGTCCTTTACTTCTTGCAACCATGACATGTGAGAAGAGGCTTCAGCCCCCCCTTCCCTTTCCCCTAGACACATGTTCGTTTTATCAAGAGTGAAATGCTATACCTAATGATATCAGGACTCTGTGGGACCTTAATCAGATCCTCAGGGCCTATAAGACAGAGCCCTATGGTTGAGGTCTAGAAATATCATCAGAGTATGCTGGCCTCCCTGCCCATTAGTCAGACTCTCCAGGGACTTTAGATGCCCACCCCCAGTTCAATTTAGTTAAATTAGTATAACTCCCTGTGATAAGGTGACCAGATTTTAATACAGTTAAAGAGGAACACAACTAACCAGGGGGGTTGCCAACCTCCAGGCACGGCCTGGAGTTCTGAATCACCACTCTGCTCTCCTGCCCACTCCTCCTCCATGGCGCATCGAGGGGCAGACAGAGCGAGAGGAAGGAGTCGCAGCACAGGCAATGCGGTGACGTCAGGTGATGCGAAGGGTTGTGCCCCACCCCGCCGGCGGCACTGCATCTGCGCCACATGTGTCCAGGTGACAGATCAGGCCGGACGCGTCCCTTTGTTGGTTCAGTGGTGCCCGTGAGGGGAGAAAATGTTATTCTTGCCAATTAAAAAGTCCTCTGGTTCTTGCAGTCTCCATAATGTATAGGAAACTGCCAGAAAGACACAGACTATGCTATGCCAGCCAGTTCTTTTCCAGAATCTCCATCCCAAGACAGGTATTTCAGCTAGCTGGTGTCAGCAAAGGGGCAAATAAAAAGAGGCAGTCGATGGTAACCGTTGCTTGAGCCTATATCCTTGTAGTACCAATTCGTTCCAGTATTCCTCCTGCATTTACAAGCAGCTTAGATAGCTTTCAGCCATTGTGAATCCTGCAGAGCCACAAAGCAGTTACACTTGGAAAATCAATCACATCTTGCAGCCAACAGCAGTCAAAATAACTAGTTTCTTCAGCAACCAACAGTGATCTGCAGGTTGAGGGAAAACTGCTCTTTTCATCTCCACAAGAATTAATGGCGGGAGTCCATGCAGGTAAGTATCAGTGCTGCAAAACTATTTCCTTAATGCATCAATTGCCTGAACATATAGGATATAAAAATCATGTTCCCATATAATTATATTTCCAGCTTTCTAAATTACACTTTATTTCAGTCATCTTGGGACTCTATAATAGGTATCACCCATTTTTCTCAACAAAGTTTAAGATAAATCAGTCTTCCCATTGCCACCTCTGCAGTAAATGGCATTGTTTTCGTAAGTGTTTATAAGCTGATATTGTGCACATAGTAATCCTTTAAATACTATAAAAGCTAGCTTTTAAAAAGTGTATTTAATGGTTATAATATGCAGTTTAGCTGTTTAAATGTTTCCTGTAGGGCAGCCCAGTTGTATCTGAAGAACGCAGCAAAATGCATCTTTCATTATATGGAGAATGTGAGATTTTAGTAGAAACCTCACCAATTCTCAAGACTTATTCACTCAAGTGTTCAAGCCAGTAACATATTTTTGTTTTCATCTCTCCATTCTGATCAGTCATATGTCCACCATACACCATGCACTGAGAAACAGTCAGAAGCATTAAGTGGCTACATCTGAACATCTGAAAGGCACCCATATTAGAGGATCTCATGGGATTTTCAAGACTAATGGATTATCATTACATAAACTTTTGAGCACAGGTTGGAGCCCATATTGTCAGATATACAGAGTATTAATGGGCTTCATTAAATTTGTGACAGTTCTGTGCAAAACTGCAATGTGTAGAAGAGAAGATTGGAGCCTCAGGTAAGATCTGGACAACAGAGGGAGGGCTTCTGTAGTTCTGGCCCTGCTGGTGGACCTCTTGATGATCCCTGGGATTTGGTGACACAGGGGGCTGGACTTATCCATCATGGCCTCTCTCATGTTATTATGGTTAGCTGGCAGCCCATCTGATTAATATTCCCGATCAGGAGTGGGGGTGGCTTTTGTAGGGCTGCACTGCAGGGAGATGAGGAGTCAGATGTTGGGCTGGGCTCAAGGCTTCTGGCTGAAGGAGGATGCTTTATTCTGCCCACAGAAGTCCTTGCACAGGCTTCAGCCACAGCCTCTCAGATCCACCTCAGGCACCTTTTCCCTGGAGAAAAGCAAACCACCATCACAGGGGGCAGGTATTGTTCTGTTCATGAACAAAAGGAGATCAGTTTGTATTTCTTTGAGATCACCAGGCCCCCCTGGAGGTTGGCATCACTAACAATGTGTGAAAATAAAATGTAGGTAAGGGTGGGTCTAATAGTTATGTCGATTCTGGTGACACAGAAAGAGGCCTGGTAACACCACTTCCAGTGATGTGGGAGTGGTCTGGTGATGTCATATCAAGTGAGACTGTCTGGGTGATGTCATTTCCAGTGACACATTACTTCCAGAGGTGTAGCCAATTGACATCACTTCAGGGGGTTCTCAATGCCTGATAGATATTTCAGGGGGTCCTCCATGGTCAAAAGGTTGGAAAAAATGCTTTAGGAACTAGCAACCCTACTGTTTTTGCTAGGCTGGTGTGGGTTTCCTGTGTATAAAAGTTTTCCACTTTCCAGAGACTATGTATATTGTAGCAGTTTATAGAACGAAGTTGTTTCAGTTTCATTTCAGACAATTTCAGATGAAGCCTTTTTTGTTCAGTACAGAGGGAAAATTACTTTCATGTGATTTTTTGCTATGTTTTTGCATCTATGTTGCAATGTTGCATCTGACAAATCAGAGGCTTGAAATAATGGAAATATACACAGGCAAAAAATGCGCATTTCAAGGTCTCTGCTGGACCATGAAAGGTTTACCATTCTGAGTTTCCCAGGACTACCGTAGGCGCTGAAGGAGGATGAAGGAGGACAGCACCTAACAACCAGTCCTGCCATATCTCCCTCTTTTTAATTGGAGTACTTTAACTGGGAGCTTATCTAAGGGAGGGGGAAAGTCCTTGGAAACTGGCCCGGACAAGGAAGACACTCCATCAAGTTCTTAAACATCCCTGGGACAAGACTGAGCATTGATTGGATAAATATGTATCTAACTTTGTATACAATGGTTAATTAGATAAATATGTAATTTGGGTGTGTTATTTGGACTGTATAAAAATCTGTACCCAGCGTGTCTTGGTGAGGATGCTGGATTTTAGACATGACACAGTGCCACCCCTTTTAATGCTGCAGCTATTAAAATGGTATTTTGAAAGAATGCTCCGGCATTGTGGATAATTTGGATCTCTCTCTCCCCACAATGAGTTAAAATGAACCTGAATTTTTTAATGGTGGATGCATCATCGGCATGAATGACTGGCTGCAGGGCACAAGGGTAGGCCCTCACAAAGGCCTCGCTGCCTCGGTTAGAGAGGCTGAAGAACAAGGGAGAATGAGAACCCTGGTCTGTCAGGCAAAGTGTGTGCTGCCTTGGAACAGTCTTGGAATAAAGAACCCGCGTAAGGAGACGTCACCATTAAACTGCCTGTGGTGGCCAGCCACGTTGTGCTTTGCTGGATTCAGCCCCACCAATCCCAGAGCCCTAGCCACGATGCCAGTCACAAGGAACTCCACGTACAAAAGACATGAGGGATAAGAGCTGTAGTAAGGAGAGAAATTGGGTGAGATAGAGTAGGAAAGCTTGCTAGATCCAACCGATTGTCTTCTTAGAAGACAAGTTTACTCCACTGATAAAACAGATGATGCACATCAAAAGAAGTTGTTTCTAATCACTAAGATGTGAATATACCATTTCATTTGGTATAGGATGTTTAATCATGCTAGGAAAACAGAAATCTATAATTCTGCTATTCAGAAGCGCAGTGACACAGTACTATAAAATCTTATACATTTTGTTACAACAAGGAAAGGATTAACTTACTGGGAAGGTTCCCAGTGAGCTGCTGCCTGACCAGGTGATTTGGCTGACAGTCAGTCCAGGGTGAAAATGCCAGGGTATGGCACATCACTTCCTCATGCAAAGCCACTGGCTGGGTCCCAACAAAACAGCCTCTGTGATATCGGCCAATTGGTTTGTTTCCTTTCACTCGTTTCTATGGCTATAGCTCAGAGCTGGACTGCAAGGATATAGGAGGGATGATGGGCTCCTCATCACCTTTGGCCTAGTCCAAGCCAAGCCATTCCAGCTAGAGCTGCTCAGCTCAGTGTGCTCTTGAGCCATTTTAATTATCCACATGGGGGACACATAGGGACATGTAATGCATCAATGGGTTTTGAAAGAGAAACGTGCCCAAGGTTAATACTGGAATTTCAAATTGTGACTTACTCATTTTGTATCTTGTTTTCCACGTGAGCTGCAAGACGCTGTCATAAGTAGAAATGATAGCACTATACAAAATAGGGCACTAGTATAAGCCCTAAGTCTGTAAGCCCACAGCACCTGTCACAGCTGGATTCAAATTCTGTGTCTATGTTAAAGGACAAGTAAAATAAGACTTCTTAGACTGATGGCTTTAAAGTGAGATCAGAATTCTTTTTTATTTCAGGGCAGGATGTTTCTGATTATTATTTGAGGTCATCATTATATTTAGTTCTCAATGTGGCTTAATATGTGGCTACTTAAATCCAGAGACAGGAGCCATGAACAGACAAAACAGTTCTTCCTAACCACCTGAAAAAATTATTCAGATTTGCAGTAAAATCTGGGGGGAGGGATCCATTGGAGGTTTAAAACAGCAAATAATAGAAGTAGCTTCGGCTTAAAGAAATGAATGCCTTCAGTGACTATTGCTAGGCAACCAATAACATAAATGTAGCTGCAGATAGGGGTCAGATAAAATATAGGTTGGGTGGTGGCTAGGAAGGGAAGGTTCATCAGTGAAGAGAAAGAGGAATGGGGAAGGAAAAAAAGAGCTGAGGTTTTGTGCCCCATTTTTTACTACCCAAAGAAGTCTCAAAGTGGCTTGCAATTGCTTACTCATCCGTGCCCCACAACAGACACCCTGTGATGTAGGCAGGGCTGAGAAAGCTCTGAGAGAACTGTGACTGGCCCAAGGACACCCAGCTATCTGCATGTGGAGGAGTGAGGAATCAAACCCGGATTACAATGCACCACTCTTAACCACTACACCTAGCTGATAATCCCCTGCCCCCAACCTCCCACGTCCTTGTAGGTACTTTTTGTTTTCTAATTCACTTCATTTGAAGCCAGCCATACACACTGATTTCTGCAAATCCATGTTGAACTGTGTTGTGTTTTCAGTTGATTTTGTAGGTGGATTTGACACTTATTCCTTCCAACAATCACTTCAGGAGCATATTGCGTTAAAGCCTGTAAATCTTGTAAGTAGGGGGTTTCTCAAAGGGAAAACATTAATCCTTCTTATGGCACTGAAAATTAATCCAGTTCTCCAATAGTTTTGGCATGAGATTACTAACGAAGTCATTATCACTGATATCTCAAGGTGCAAAGCCCATTTAAAATATGCTGGCCCATTCACTTTACATTATGTGACCAATATCCTCTCTAGCAGTGAAAAATGTGTGTTCTCTCATTTCCTGTGTGGCAAGTCTATTGTCTGTGAAGACATAGCCAGGGATTTGCTTCTGTATGGTCTCTTCATGTGGTCCTGACTTGTTGAAGGATACTTAGTTGTTCATAGAAAGTAATACCTGCTTTTCTGCATGGGATATATCCCTTGCTATTTGTTATATAGGTCAGTGCCCAGTTTGGGAGCACAGAATGTTGCTGTGTGGTTTTGTGTGTTTTGGCTTTGGTCAAATCAGCCTTGAAAGAAAGATCTCAGACATTCCCTGACACAGCAAAATAGTTATTTTGTCTTGTACAGATATTTCAAGATGCATTGTGTATCAAAATCAGAGTTTTAACTTCTTTAAATAAATATACACACAGGATCACTTGTGTAAGATACCTGTCGTAGACTCTTTTTTTTAATGTCCTTTGAGTTTATTCTTATAATGATGTTTTCTTGAATCAGAATTAACTTTTCCTAGAGAGCAAGAGGCAATAAAGGGAGGATATCAGATGGCTGTCGTAGACTCTTGATGGTATAGTAAATTGAAAATTCTGGAACAGGCAGTTTTAAAGTTTAATCATGAATCTCCATTCAGACATGACAGAAATCCAGGGTTTGTCTTAATTATGATTTGCTTGTGAAACCAGGACTTATTTATCAATCATACCTGAGCTACTCTCAACAGATGCTTAAAAGGGAAAGGTATCCCCTGTGCAAGCACCGGGTCATGTCTGACCCTTGGGGTGACGACCTCTAGTGTTTTCATGGCAGACTCAATACGGGGTGGTTTGCCAGTGCCTTCCCCAGTCATTTTTACAGATCCTTACTTCAATGCTATTCCTTCCAGAGATATCGTTGGAACCTGAGCTTCTACTCTGGTAAAAAAAAGTACAGCTGCCAACCATCAGGAGGGGCCTGGAGATCTTCCAGAATTACAAATGGTCTCCAGATGACAGAGATCAATCCCCTGTAGAAAAAGGCTGCTTTGAAAGTTGGAGTCCATGGTGCTATATGCCAGAGGTCCTTCCCCTCCCCAAGCATAGCCTTCCCCATTCTCTGCTCCCAAATCTCCAGGAATTTCCTAATCTCAGCAACCCTGTTGGAGGCAGCACTGAGGAACACACCAGAATTCAGCCAAGATCTGCCTTTTGTGTCCAGTAATAATGAAGCAAATGCAAACCCTGATTTCTGACCCTGATTGGACAGACCCTTGTTATCCACCATTAGCGGAATGGCCTGTCTTCTGATGATTAAACCATGTTTTTTGTGTTATGTCTGAATGGAGCCATGCTGATTCAGCTCCTTCAGAAATAACAATCTGAGTCTTAGCCAAGATTTAACCTTGACAGTAACACAGAGCTAAAAAGTACCTCTTTTAACACATTTTAGCCTATTGTGTGCACATAGACTTTCTGACCATGCCGTATGTGGTTTATTTTGTGAAGAGTAAGATCACTGCTGGTTACCTCTGGGGACATGAAATACAAAAGCGGGACATTGTGTGCCCATGCAGTCACAGGGTGCGAATGAGCTCTATAGAATGAGAATTTCAATGATCAAGGTGAATTTCCATTAAATGCCAAGCTACAGAAAACAATTTGGGAAGTCAGTGAACTGTGCTATCTACCAGTTTCTCAATGCTTATCTGTCTGCTGTGTGGCAGCCTGCCCACTTGGTTCCACAATAAGATAATTGGTATCAGTATCTGTTGCAAATGGGCCAGGAAAGCTACTTGTTCAGAAGTAATGGGCCTTTTACAATTCAGTGAAAAACTCAAACTCCCTTTGAGCTGATGGCTGGAGATAAAAAATATTTGCTAACTTTCATTAAGGCCTTGAAGCATTGAGCAGTCTTCCTAATGAATTTTGTTTATTTTTCTAGTGCACTCTGTCCCAAAAGCCCTAGGACCAGGCAACAATCTATTAAGAACATATAAAGCATTCCATTAAAAATGGTTATACAACATATGGTCTTAAACATAAGATAAAAACATGAATCCTTTTTCTAGACCTTCCATGTTACTCAGGCAGTGGGTATAATGATGGGTAGTCACAAACAATTAATTTATGCAATATTAATGCAATATTAAGACCATACCAACTTCTTTGTCCTGTCATACCAAACTCAGTCTAATTCAGGATTAAGTTTTTGACATACACCAACAGTCTGTGAGAACTTCCTAGCCATGGCATGAATTATGGCCACCCACAGCCTTGAGTGGCATAATTAATAGAAACAGAAGAGAAATAAAAGTCATGATTTTGTCTACATGGCAGGAAACTCTAGGAGCAAAAAGAAAGAAACCAATCCCAACGCTCAGCAAATTGGACTTACTTCTAAATAGAACTTCTTAGGCTTGCTCCTACTTTGACGGAATGCAGGTTTATCCGTGCTATGCAGTTCGTATACAAATGTATAGATAAGTTTGATATGCAATGCTTAACTTCATCTTGCTTATGGATTTTTGTCAGGTTTCCTGTTAAAGTTACTCTTCCTTTCTTCTGCCTTGGACAAGCAGACTGAAATTATGAAAGGTTGATCTTTTGCCAAACTAGCTCTCAACACAAACAATAATGCCACAGAGTTGACTCAATGCCCAGAAAAAAATTCCATTGTGAAAATTGTATCTGTTGGAGCATGCTCACACATTGAGAAGGCACAGATAGAATGGTCAGTAAAGTCATTTGTTGACCTAGGTAATGGCATCTATTTAAGCTTGCTATAGCATACAACACCTGAATCTCCCTCATTCCGAATTCAGTGAAATCTGCTTTCCCCCTTTTTTGACAAAATTCTAGGCAAGAAGACAGGTAAATTTTTTCTTTTCCTAAAATAAATATAGGTGAAATAGGTGTATGTATTGACTAATGTTTTACTTAAATCTAGAGGTATTGGGGTGGACAGTATGGGGTAGCCCAATTTCACCATATCTTAACAAAGTTTTCCGCAGCTCCACCACTGTCAGGGTCATGAGGGTCAAGGGGAAATGTGGCACCATGCTGAAGAAAGGGGGAAAGTTCCCTCAGAAGGGACCCCTTCTTCAGTAGGTAAACAGGCATCATTTCACACCAAGGAAACTTCCCTGGGCAGGGAGAGAGGGGGGATCTTGGTCGTTGGTGATTCAACCCTTAGGCATGTCGCTAGATGGATTGCAAGTCTGCATACTGACTGCTTGCCTGATGTGAAGATAGGCATTACACATTGTCTACATAGTCAGTAGACAGCACTGGGGAAGAGCATTTATGTAAAAAGGAAGTTGGCTAAAAAGACCACACAGTCACTTCTAACTTTAGAAAGGGTAACTTCTCTCAAATGAGGGGGCTTGTGAAGAAGAGCTGGTTTCTTATATCCCACTTTTCACTACCTGGAGGAGTCCCAAAGCAGCTTACAAATAACTTTCCGTACAACAGACACCCTGTGAGGTTGGTGGGGCTGAGAGTACATTAACAGAACTGCTCTGTGAGAAAACATCTAAGAGAACTGTGAATAGCCCAAAGTCACCCAGCTAGCTGATGTGGAGGAATAGAGTAAAACACAATTCTCCATATTAGAGTCCGATGCGCCTAACCACTGAACCACATTGCCTAAGAAGAAAAAACTGAAAAGAAAGGAAAGGAACGTTAAATCCTTCCGGGAAGCTTGGAAACTATCATTACAATACTGGAAGCTCAGTCAAAATATATACTGCAGGTTAGGAAACATATGAGTACATATAAAAAAGGCTTGCATAATTAATGAACAAAATAATGGAAGCAATAAAAGGCAAGAAGGATTTAATCAGTAGTAGGCCAGTTGGAGCAAGGTTAAAAAAAAAGGGAGCACAGACTTGGCAAATAAAATGCAAATCATTGATCAGACAGGCAAAAAAAGACTATGAGGAACATACTGCGAAAATCATAAAGATAAAGGTAAAGGTATCCCCTGTGCAAGCTCCGGGTCATGTCTGACCCTTGGGGTGACGCCCTCCAGAATTTTCATGGCAGACTCCATACACAGTGGTTTGCCAGTGCCTTCCCCAGTCATTACCGTTTACCCCCCCCCCCCAGCAAGCTGGGTACTCATTTTACCGACCTCGGAAGGATGGAAGGCTGAGTCAACCTTGGAAGGATGGAAGGCTGAGTCAACCTTGAGCCGGCTGCTGGGATTGAACTCCCAGCCTCATGGGCAGAGCTTTCAGATTGCATGTCTGCTGCCTTACCACTCTGCGCCACAAGAGGCTCTTTCGAAAAACATAAAGACCAACAATAAAAATGTCTTCAAATACATAGCAGAAAATCAGCCAGGGAGGCGTTTTGGTGACCAAAGGGTGAAAGGGTTCCGAAAGGATGATAGAGAACTGGCAGACAAGCTGAATGCATTTATGTCTCTGCCCTCACTGTGGAAGGTGGGAACTGTTTACCGAATCCAGAACCACCGATTTCAAGAGGGATATTGAAAAACCTTTGTTGCATTGAGGTAACAAGTGTGGAGGTCCCACAATAGAGGGTCAGATTAAAAACTGACAGATCACCAGGCCCAGATGGCATACATCCAAGAATTCTGAAAGGACTCATATGTGAACTTGTGGATCTTCTCTTAAAAATATGCAGTCTATCATTGAAATCTACCCACTAGCTGTCCCCTCCTCCATGCTTTTCCTTCAGTTCCTTTAAATATACCTGGTTTAACAAGACCACAGAAAAAAAAGTAGGGGAAACACCTGAGATGCTGGACCAGAGTGCTTCTGCTGCTTTACTATGTGTGTTCTTTTTCTATCTCAGGTCTATTAGACCCCCCCTCAATTTGGATTTCTAAAAAAAAATCCCAGATCCAAATACTTTGCTAGTACATGAATCCAGAATTTTCAGAAATCCTGGAAAGAATTGTGTCCAATAAGTCCAAATCACTCCCAGCCCAATGTACTACCCTAGTGAGGGTCAGGGAGGACTGGGATGCCCCTCCCATAAGCTCTGTCAAGTCTGGGTGAGTGGGCATTAGTGTGGCAAAAGAGGTTCAACAATAGCAAGTGCAAAGTCATGCACAGTGGAATCCTACCTATAAATATACATTGATGGTGTCCGAACTGGCAGTAACCGACCAGGAGAGAGATCTTGGAGTCATGGTAGATAATTCATTGAAGATGTCGACTTGGTGTGCAAGTGCATTTTAAAAGGTTAATATTATGCTGGGGATTATTAAAGAGGAAAACAAATCAGACAGTTTCATAACACCCCTGTATAAATCTATGGTGGTGTCATTTGCAATACTGTGTACAGTTCTGGTCACTATACCTCAAAAAAGATATCATGTCATTGGAAATGGTGCAGAAAAGGACAACTAAAATTATTGGGAGGAGTGTAACACCCTCCCTATGAAGAAAGGTCAAAAAGGTGAGGGTTTAGCTTGGAGAAATTGTAATTAAGGGATGACGTGGCAAAGGTTTACAAAATTATGCATAGAATATAAGAGTAGAGAGAGAGAGGTACTTTTTTCCCTAACAAAAACTCATGGGTCTTCAGTGGCATATATGAGCAGTAGGCTTGGAACCAATAAAAAGTTCTTTTTCACCCAGATAATAATTAACACATGGAATTCACTCCTGCAGGAAGTGGTGTCTCCAAGAATAGACAGCTTCAAGATGGATAAACATATAGAGTAGGGGTCCATTTGTGACTATTAGCCACAATATGTAGGTGAAGTACTATGTATGGGACATTGATGGTCCAAGTTCTTCATGCTTGGGGGGGGTAACAGTGGGAGGGCTTCTGTAGTCTGGCTCTGCTGGTGGACCTCCTGATGGCACCTGGGTTTGGCCACTGTGTGACACAATGTTGGATTGAAAGGGCCTGATTCGACATACTCCTCTTATGTTCAGTAGAGGTTTTCCTGGGAGATATTAATCTATTTTCCCAGTTTGTCTTGTTTCTTTATCTACAGTCTGCATGTGTAATACTTTTGTCCTAAGTTAAGGTATTGTAATGCAAATCATGAACAGATTTACTTAGAAATCTCATTGAAACTAGTGGTCATCTCTCCGAAAGAACTGTAAAACAGTAAAAATTAGGTTTATTTAAGTCATTAAGACAAGTTATTTCAACATATAAAAACTGTAAAGTGTTTTATATAATCAAAACAAAGACAGAGATAAAATAAAAAGACATGCAGATTATCAACAAATCAACTACCCACCACAAATACCGGCAGATCCATTCAAAAACAGTTTTCAGTGGACGCAAATGCTTTGCAGAAAAAGAAAATTTTCACTATTTTTCTAACTAAATAATTGTCCTGCTAAGGTTGTGTTTTAAAGTGTTTAATTAACAATGGTTTATTAGGCAAAACATTTTAAAGTTACATCTTTACATTAGGAGGTTGCAATATTACAGAGAAATCCTGTTTACCAAAAATCTTGTTCTTGGTATAATATGTAATAGCTGTGGTTTGGAAGAAGAAAGATATCTAACCAGCAATTTAAAATTTACTGGGATGAGTCATACGTTTTATACTCTTTGCAGTGCTTACATTTATCAGTTAAACATTATGTTTGGGGAATAAATGTTTGTTTATACTAGGACCCTCAGGGGAAAAAATAACCATCAGAGTTTGAGATGCATTCCATGATAATTTGGCATGTGCATGCACACACATTCATTAACACGAATATTTGCATTTCATTTACCAGACTGGTAACCCACCTAATCACAAAAATAAAACTATAATATCATTAATATCAAAACCCGCTAGTAATAACAGTTAACTCCCCAACGTAATCATTAATGAGAAAATGTTTCTATGAGCAAGAAGAAACACTGGAAAATATTCTGCATGATGAAGTGGGTTTCATTCTTTGCTACAGCACAAACATCATTACAGAACATTCAAAAAGTAGTGGTTCATCTCCTTTTACTTCTCTCAGTAGCTTTTATGTTCTTGTTTCAGGTCGAAATAAGTGACGAGAATTGATGCAGCAGTTGTGGCGAGCCGTATTTTGCTGAGGAATCAGATGGTTCAAGAGTAAAAAGCATCTCTGTGAGGCTGACTCAGAGAAGAGAGGCATCACACAATGTACCTGGACTGTGGGTTCTTCTTCCAGTGTGTGATCGAAGCCTCAGTTGCAGCCTCGGTTTTTTTATTATTGTCGTTAGGTGGATCCTTGTTAGATGAATTTTCTCACATTATTCACTTTTATGGACACTTGTAAATTGTACCTTTTTTCTTTTTCATTTTTTTCTACAAATATCTAGTGTTTAAGGCATGAAACAAATGAATGTGTGAGAACAATGAAAGATATCTTCTTTTTTCAGAAATTCAGCCAGTATTTGGGGACTCGATACAATCATACGGTGCCTGCATGTGCTAGTTGGTAATATGACGCACACACATCCCAAGACCGAAAAGTGTACAGTTGCCTGGAGAGGAGGCGGGAAGTACATGGGCCACAACTTTTAACCTCCACGGTGTCTTTGGCTGCAATCCTAAATACATTTTCCTGGGAGTAAGCCCCAGTAGATAAATAGTACTTACATCTGAGGTGAGCTACTTAGAATTGCTTCCTTTATTTCATGTTTCACCTACTGTATCCTTGGGAATTGTTTGCAGTGACCATCAGTGTTGTCTAAATATTCTGATGGCCCAAGTCGGTGTGTGCTACTAGGATGTAAGCCTAGCTGAATTCAGTGGGGCTTTCTGCCATGTTCGGGAATATATGGTTGCAGCCTAATTAACACACGGCTCTTTCTCATGCTTTGCACCTCCCTTGGCCCACTGCATTAATTTAGCTGTCACTGAATGGAAATTCTTGGTTCCTTCCTCCTGAAGTTTAGGGCAGGTGTCTGTATTTTGCACATACCATTAATTTTTCTTCTTGGAAGGAGCCAAACCTGAACGTGTAGCATATTGGGATAGAGCTGGTGCGGGTAGCACTCACTGCAGCCTTATTAGTCTGTGACAATTCATGAGGCCCTTCATTTAAAAGCTTACCGGATTACATGAGTCACAGAAATGTGTATAAAAATTTGTAAAGTTACTTGTAAATATCTCTGGAACAAGAGGATGTACCAATGTGGCATTTTGTTTTTTATTTAGTTATCAATGGTATAAAAATTGAAACAACTGAATGTCGTGGTTTTTTACTTTGGGATAGTTTACACTCATCATTAGACATTTGCCTGTTTCTTTTCATGTTCTGTACAGTTCTCATGATGAATATTTCAGGAGACTTTTACCTGCCATCTGCATCTTAGCATTTAACAGAGGGTGAGATAATCGATCTTTCTGGGCCCCAGTAGGCGTTCCGGAAGGAATTTTGAACTCATGAGTGCCTGTTTGTGATGTTCATTTCTGATCTGATCCAACTTCTTATGCTTGACTAAAATTTTACATTTACAGTATGGATCATTATGTAATTTCCAGAAATTACACAAACAAATGCATTTCTGAACAATTGGTTATCTATGATGCTTCCATTTACTGGTCTTGGACATATAATTTGCAAAGTTATGCTTCTCAGAGTGACCAAAGAAATGTTCTTCTATTCTACATTTCATGGTCTATGGATTGCCTAGTGAATGCACACAATAGTGCCATGGGGTCTGATCAGCTTGGCTTTCTCCTGTATCATTTTAACTTCCCAGTCCAGTCTTGTTCTGAGCAGCTATTATAACTGTCCCTCTTTTAAACATTGCTTTCCCAAAAGAGCCTTTAGGAACTCCAAGGGTTGGAAGGGTTAGTAGAAGGCTTCTCTGACAGGCACAGGACAGAGAGGTTTTTAAAAAAGAAATCCAAAGGCAAGCAAGCTGGCAGGCAAGACAACTTCTGCAAAATAAGTTTGTCTCCATGAAACTATCAGGAGATGGTCAGCATTCTGCACCAAATGAAGCACTCCACTCCCAGCCACTACCCCTGATGGGGAAGCTCCCTGGGCTCAATACCTATGAGCAAACAGGGGAATGCTGGGGGAGCAGAGTGACCAATGAATCCATAATTTCCTGCCCCAATCTGTGAGCCCCAATGAATCCATAATTTCCTGCCCCATCTCCTCCCCTGTGACCCCCCTTACATGGTGGCTTTGGCCAATGCTCCATCTCTCCCTGTTTTGCTGATGGTATAATTCTCCTGTCTGGCCCCGCTCAATCCCCCGAGCAGGAGGCCAGACCTGCTCCACCCCTCCCTGGTCGAGACGCCCGACCCAGCTGACACAACTCCGACAAACCTGCCACAGATGGTGGCAGTGGAGACACTCCTGCCCAGCCGCCTGCTGGCCCTCCCGTACATCCATCCACTAGGGCCTGGGCCTTGCCTGCCCATCTTGCTTGTGGCCTCGGAGGCAGGGCACTGACGGAGGCAGCCGTCGAGGGGGGTGGGCTGCGTCCTGCTCGAGTGGGTGGGCAGGCAGCTGTTGGGGCGCAGCCCAGAAGAAAGGAAAGCAAGCAGGTGGGCTGGCTGGTGGGGGGTGGGCTGGAGGGAGGCGGGCAGGCGGTGAGCGCCATTCATCCGGGCTGGGTTCAGTTTCTTGAACAGCTTCTGCTCCTGGTTGTGCTGGTGCTTCAGGACTTGGGCACGCTCCTTGGCCTTGTCAGCCTCTTGCTGCAGCACCTGGATCTTGTGCTTCACCGCCTCCAATGAGGTGGGTGGGGGACGGCGGAGCGAAGGGCTCAGGCAGGGGGTGGAGGAGCCAACTCGAGAGGAGCCTGGAGCCCGCATGGCAGCAGCCGTCCTCAAAAAATCTGGATTTTTGTGAAATGATGCGGGACAAGTTACTGAATCTCGGGACAGTCATGCCATAATCGTTACTTCTGCTCACCTTAACCTAGACTGCTCCATAAAATCTGGTTAAAACCTTGCTTATCTTATGTTGTAAACTTTCATGGCATTTAAATGGGTAAAACTTGATTCCCAACAGTCATATTATTCTTAGGAATGCTACACTGTCATACTTTCCCATTGTATTTAATTTCTCTGTCATTTATGTTATTTACAGATAATTTACTTTCAGTAATCAATTTCTTCAGTACTTAGCACAGGCTGCAAAACTAGTTAAAATACTGAGTTGACCTTGTATTTCAGGTTGTGTTTGAATACCTGGAGGAATGAGTAATCAACAGCAATCAGGAAGGGGTAAGAAGAAGACACAACCAGCTGTCCTGTTTACCTGTAGAGTGAGGATAAATTGTTAATGAGGTTTTCATCATCACATATTTTGATGCATGGCATAAAATCTAGCAATTAAGTTTGACCCCTATTTGGGGAGAATTCTTTCATACAGTAATTGGTAGGCTACATCACTTTTTAGCTGTGCATGGTACAGATACCATAGATAAGATTTCAAATAAATGAAAATTAAATTAATGCATAATTATCCATAAGGTCTTCAGTGCCTTGGCATTCTAAAGTTCAATGGTATGGATGTGACCTCTCTGAGCAAGGATTTGGGACAATATCTGGTCGTGTGCATTTCTGTGAACAAGAGCTTTGTATGAACACCTGATTTTTTAACCTCCTTGGGTCAGAGCAATTGTTATCCTTTGGCCACAGCACTCCTCAACGCCTTCAGTTGGCATTTGCTCTAAAGGGATGCTGCCAGTCTTGCCAGTCCAGGGCATCTCTCTTCATTTTGCTTCAGAATCAGTTGATCCGGATTTGCAGTCTGCCAGCTTCCCATAACAGCATTTGATAGCATCAAATTAATTGGCCTGAATCCTCCTGAATTCAGTCCTGTTAAATTGGATTATAATAAATTAGAAGCAGTGAAGAAAGGGGTTACCTCCTGACCTTGCAAAATATTCACTGTGCATAAGCAAATGGAAAGTCCATTTGCACTCTTTCCTAGCATAAAAAGCTTTTTAGCCGAAAGTGACAGTGGTGTTTTTTTGTCCCTGTCCTACACCCTGATGCCCATCTGAACCTTAACTCTTGAATCAGCTTTACTGTTTATAGTGTCAGCATCATATTCCTGTTTTACATATTCTGATTGACAGACACATGAGCCCAGGAATTTGCCTCATCCTGAATCAGACCAGTGGTCCATTAAGGTCAGTACAGGCTGGCAGCATCTCTTTGGGGTCTCCAGGAGAGATTTTTCATATCACCTACTCCCTGGTCCTTTTCACTGGAGATGCTGGGAACTGGACCGGGGACTTGCTGCATGCCAATCAGATGATTGACCACTAACCCACTAACTCCTCTTCCCTATCTTAGTAAAAGAAATTAGTCTTATGACTAACTTATTGAAGGCTCATAGTCTGATCTTATCTAGTGGTAAACTGGCCACCAGAATCGCTCTGCAGAACATGAGCTGTGCCAGGGGACCCAAGCAGCCAGGCCAGAGGAAAATACAGCCTGGCTGAGACTGATTCTATGATGCTGATGGACTTTGGCTGGCAGGGCTATCAAAAGACAGCTGCAGGAGAACATTGGGGCTGGCAGGAACAAAAAGGGGAGCATGGTCATGAGAGAGCAAAAGCCTGCCCAGTTGCCAGCCACGTGTATCAGGCCAGGTCGGAAGCACTGGGACCAGTGGAAGAGCCTGGCTACACTTGATAGAGGAGACAGCCAGCTTGGTGCCAACAGGGATGCACTAAATAGAGGAGGACCGAGAAGAGGGCCAGGTTTGTTGGAACCCCAGAAGGTGACACAGCTTCCATGGATGAAAATCCGGGTGATATAGTGTTACAGTGAGCACCCACAGGGCTTGAGAAGGGACTGTAGGCACAACAGAGATCACCAAAGGAGAGCTGAATTTTAAAGGGTCAGTGGCCAGTGATATTTTAGATACTTCAGTCCAGAATCTGGAGCATGAACAGACAAGACATCTTTCTATAAACCTAAAAATCCCAGGTTTGCAGAAAAATCTGAACTCTTGATGAGGGATAAACCTCCACCATCCAGAGTTAGACTACTGAGATTGACGGTCTACAAATCAAATCAATAAATATAAAAAACTTGGTTGAGGAGGCGGAGTCATGGCACTTGGATAGCTCGAATACTTCGAGCTCCTGTTCCACTGAGGGTCAATCACTGCTGTGATTGACAGAATCGGGTTTTGGGTACGCTAACCCAACCATAAATCTTCTCAGGAATTCCTTGTGAATCTCTGGGGCCTCTCTGTTCCGCAGGGAAATTAATCTCCCACTGGAACGTAAGCTCAGTGTGCACAGGGTCCAGCAAGCGCCGTCCGCCATCTTAAAATCTTTTTTCCTTTTCATCTTTTCTCAACTCTGCAATCTACAAAGCTTATTTTAATCTACAAAGATAATTGGATACCTCCCAGCAAGACCTTCGACTCACCACAACTCCGGAGTGAAAACATCTGGCAGACATCAGATCGAGCCTACAAACAGTGAGTGGGGTTTCCCTCGGCACCTTCTTCCCTGGAATGAACTCTCGGCGTGGAGAGTTGCTCTCGCTAATCCAAACAAGCCAGAGTGACAGGATTTATTACCACTGAGGGGGTGAAGCAGCCAAATTCCAAGATATTGAGTCATTAATCAACGCAGAGATGCAAGTGCTTTTCCGCTTCTCCGTCTTTACTTTTCCCCCCGTTTCTGGCTCTGCTTGATGCCACCTCATCATGAGGCAGGCTAATTTTCTTTTCTAAGCGAAGAAGGACTTAAATCAACTCAAACTAATAAGTAACAGCTCTTATTTTATCTGTTTTTGGTCTTCGAAGATAAGAGAGATTAGAGCCGTGGAATCTCGCGAGAACTAAGCTCTAGAAACATTCCTTTAATTCAAAACAGACTGTTGCTTTCGTTAGGACTCTGTAGGACCTCTACTGGCTATTTGCAAAATTGCAAATATATTTTGGAAACAACATATGCATAATTGATTAACAAAATTCCGAACCTGGAACATGTTTTCGTTTAAAAAATTTGCATATCTTCTAGATAAACAAACACAAGACCTGAAAGAATCTCTAAATGGTTCACTTAAAAATATGCTCATGGAGTTTAAAGGCATTAAGGAAGAAGTCTCTAACAGGAATGATGAACCAATAGTAGTGGCTGATGATAGCTTTAAACAAGATGGAAAATTACCAGCAGAAGAGGAATCTGAAATTATGGAGATGGAAAAGGGGATGTCAGAGTCTTGCAGCTCAGATAAGGACACCCTACCTGAGAAGATATATAGCCACTCCAAAGCAACAATACACAAGAAAGACATATGGATCTGCGGTGAAAGCAATCGATTGAAAGGAGCTTCATGGAAAAACATCTGTACTGATATTGGAGTCCAGGAGGTACAACTGCTTCAAGATACTTCGAGGGAAAGACTACAACTGTACTTTCCCAGCCAAAGACCAATAGGACAGAACATTAGTCAACGGGAGCCACAAGACGTAATAAGCCTCGAAATGAGACCTCCTTAAGAAGCTTGGGGAATGGAAATGCAACACAGTGGTCGAAATTCCTTTCCTCTTTTACCTCCTGTATGTAGCCATATAGGCAATATAACTAGTTAAGAAGTTAATCTGGGGTCTAAGATCTTTTAAGTAAGCTGAATCTGTATTATTAAACCTAATTTCGCACTGCCTACTAGCTCAAAATCAAAGCATAACTAAAAGGAGACACCTAATGGAATGGGCTTACATTATAGTGTGGGGTTTTAGATTTCCTATGATAGCTGAGTTTGAATTATCTAGCATATCTCTGTAGTGACTTTCAGCCTAAATTTAAAGCATAACTAAAAGAAGGTTTTTAACTGAGGAGGTGTAAATATAACTAACGAAAAATCTATTCTATTAATTAATGAAGACTCCATTTTATTATTTCTGGTATTAACAATGTATACTTATACATATTTGTTTCTCTTCTTTCTGTACAATTAAGCAGGCTTATTCTTTTTTCTCCTTTTTCCCTTTTTCTAGTGAAAATGTGGAGGGCTCTAGGACTACGTTAAGTATAAACTGTTTATGATTGTTAAAACTATCAGAAACTATGCAAACAAATGTTGAAATGATGGTAACAAGGTAGACTTCTCTTTCTAAATGTGGTGCAAACGTGAAAAAGTCTATAAAAAGTCTATAAGCTTTGGGTAAAAGTCCATAATATTGTAGCCAGTCTATAATCTTAAATGGAGAGAAGAGGGTTTTTAAGATTGAAACAGGGAACCAAAATGTTTTTCCACAGTGTTTCCTAACCCACATACAGAGCTTCTTCTTCTATGCGACGACGGCAGAAAAACTAGAATTGGCCAAGAAATGGAAAACGTAAGAACTACCCTCGACAGAAGACTGGGTGAATAAACTAGCTGATCTTACCAAGATAGCCAAACTGACACTAAGAGGCCTTTCAAGAACAATGGGGCCCTTACCTGAACTATTTACAAAAGGGATTAAAAATGGGGAACCAAGTGTATCAAATGAAGAGTATAGCTCTCCTTTTCTGTACTAACAATGTAGATTGCATGTATCTCACTGTCTTCAACTCTTCAACTCTGGAAAATAAAATAAAAACTTTCTATAAAAATAAATATAAAAAACTTGCACCTCTACACTAATTGAAGAAATTAATGCCCTCTCAGTGACTGCTCAGTCCTCTGTGTGACTATTGCTAGGCAACAACAGTGTTGCCTTCAAAAGCCTTGGTTTCTGTCAGTAAAGAGGTAGGGCCCTCTCCAGAGCTGTTTTGGTTTTTGAGGGAGGACTCCAGGGGACCTCCCTCAAAAGCAACCACTGGGTGACTTGATACCATGTGACTGACTGCTTGCCACTTTTCAAAGCCTGTGGTTAGAGCAGCCTTTCTCAATTTTTTTTACCATTGAGAAACCCTTGAAATATTCTTCAGGTTTCAAGAAACCCAAGAAATGGTGCGATCATGCAGAATATGGTTGGGAAACAGCTGTGTACACACCTCTCCCTTTCCAACCCTTCCAGGCCTATCATTGGCCATTTTGGGAGAGGTGGGTGGGTCAACATGACCACACGTGGTCATATCACGTAATAAATGTTTAAGATATTTACACAATATATAAACAATGAATTAACTCCTACTAATTCATGAAACCCTGTTTGAGAAAGCCTAGTTCAGAATTTCAGACCAGGATCTGTGAGACCCAATTTTGAAATCCCAGTAAGGTTGCCAACCTTCACCTGGGGCCTGGAGTTCTCCTAGAATTCCACCCAATTCCCAGATTGTTTGGTTCCCTTGGAAAAATGGCAGCTTTGGATGGAGGACTTGATAGATGCACATTTTTGCTAAGCTCATTCTCCAGTCTTTACCCCACCCCCACCCCAATCTACAGGCATGGACCAATCTGGAGTTGGTAGCCCTAATTTCCACTTTGCTGTGGATTAGTTACACACTTGTATCCTAACCTACCTGAGTTACATATTTGCATCCTAACCTACCCTATAGGTTTTTTTGAGGATAAATTGTAGGAGAGATGAATGATGTATGCAACTCTGGGTCCCCGTTACAGAGCAAGGTGGAGTACAAATAAAAATAGATAAGTAATAATAGAAGAAGAAGAAGAAGAAGAGTTGATTCTTATATGCCGCTTTTCCCTACCCGAAGGAGGCTCAAAGCAGCTGACAATCGCCTTCCCATTCCTCTCCCCACAACAGACACCCTGTGAGGTGGGTGAGGCTGAGAGAGCGCTGATATCACTGCTCGGCCAGAACAATTTTATCAGTGCCGTGGCGAGCCCAAGGTCACCCAGCTGGTTTCATGTGGGGGAGTGCAGAATCGAAGCCGGCATGCCAGATTGGAAGTCCACACTCCTAACCACTACACCAAACTGGCTCAATAAATCAAATTGAATAAGTAGGTAAATAAATAAATGAATAAAATACATAAAGTTGAAGTGGTGGAAGTGGTGGATGAAAGCAAGGTTTGCTGTTGGGTAGCAAGGAGAGAAAGAATCAAGAAAAGGCACATTTATAGAGGTTGCCAGGAGGAGGAGGAGGGAAAGAGCAGGAGGGGGATACAGGGAATGCGAAGTGCCCTCCAGGAGTCCTTGTGGGTTTCCCATCACCCAATTAGCACCATGCAAATGGGCCTAGTCTGGCAGTTGGCACTGCACAACCCAGACATTGATTTTCTGGATAGAGGTTGCTAGTGTGAAAGGAAACTGACAGGGGTGGGGGAAAATAAAGGCAGCCTGGCTGTTAGTGAAGAGGGAAGAAGAGATAGGGCATTGAGGAAAGAGCAAGAGGAAATTGGGGGGGGGGGTGTCCCCTGCAAGTCCTTTGTGGGTCTGCCACTTATTAGTCTGTAATCACTATTTTGTTGCTCCAGCATTTGTCTGGAGGACTGTGCCAATAACACTGTAATGATGATGAGAAATATTGACCTTGTAAAACATTATATTACAGAGACAATATTACAGCGGCTGTTCAGGCTGCTTCCATTTCTAGTAAAACTTAGTGGCAGTTGGCGGAAAGGACACAACCTGCTGGCTTCAAAAATCTCAGCTACAAAAAGAGAGGAAGATAAAAGCAAATGTCGCTCAGTCAATGAATAAATCTGGGGGTTTCTTTTTCCTAGATCACAAGGCAGAGGGTTATGTACTCTCTGGAAAGCTAGAAGCTGTTGCTCACTTATTCTGCGGCTGAAATAGCTTAAAGAGGCCATTGATGAAAAGGGAAGCACTTACAGCACAAGGGAAGAATTGAGCTATGGGAGACTGGAAGCCATAAGAGCAGAGGACTCAAAGTGAGGCATTCCTGGGCTTGCCAAGGTTGCAATTATCATGCAAGGTCTTCTGAAATAAGTGGTGATTGAACAACAGCAGTGATTGGGGGGTTATAATGCATCTTACAGGCTTTCAAGAAGCCTCAGCTTTAAGTTTAAGCAAATGCTGCTATGAGAGGATGCATTCAAATCTGCCTAGCAATGAGTTTGACATTAGAAAAGAAGCTGTAGGTCAACATCTGGATTACCATTCCGATGCTAAACTTTAAAGAATCTCTTTAGGCGTTTGTTTACTATGACTAAGGACCCTTATACTTCATGCTAAAAACATATTCAAGGTGTGCATTTCAGGTACTCTGCAAGCTATAATGAAAAAGCAATTAAAAGCTACTCCTTCTGAAATGTAATGCAAGAGAGATCAACCCTCCCTCCCTCCAAACTATCACATAGGAATCAATTCAGTTGAAATGCCGAAGTCGCTGAAGGGAAATTATCCTCCTTATTCTGTGTGTTGAAATTTGCTTCTTTTGTTGAACCTAAATGTATTCATAGCGTTTCAAGTAAATGGGATTTAGTCATAACGGGTAATTGCAGTAAACCTAGTTTTTCAAGACAGCTTGAAAAGAGGCTTGTGAAATCTTTACAGAAATTACCAAGGGTGTGGAAAAAAAGAATTAGAAGAGGTAGAAGAGACACAGGCCTCTTCTGCTTGCAGATTTGGGCCACATAGTAGACTTCCAGGACGACGTGCAGCTGACTGCCATTCTACATTAATCTTGACCTATTTTAGAAAGCAGCATTCCTGTTTCAGGCTCATGGTACTCATGCACACTCACCTGTCATTATGTGCACTGTGTATTTATGAACAAAATCAAGGAGTGGATGATACAAGTCATGGATGTCATCAGTGCTATCAGACTCTAAAGTAGAAATCATGAGGAAACTGATGACAAATTGTGCCCCCAATAAGTAGGAAGGGAACAAGAATACAATCCAAAGCTGCATTTGTGTATCTTGGAACTGCCTAAAGGTATTTGCTGAAAAGTTTGTTCCTTACAGAGATAGAAAAACCCTTAAGTTTTTGAAAACTGAAACCTTGAAAATTCATATTGGTTGTTCATGAATCCTTTAAAAATATTGTGTCCCATACCATATTCATAATTGTACTGTCAAGATATTTCAGCAATTTTTATTTCCCATTATATCAAAGCCAGTGTTTTCTAGGAATGAGTCTGAAAAAACGTCCATGGGGTTGGTTGAAGGAGAACCTTAATTGTCCATAATCTTCCCTGGACACTCATAGGATCCCAAATTCAGCCTTAAAATCTCCAGTTCAACACGAGATTGACAGAAGAAGTCAGGAAAGATCTTTCTCTAACTAAGAACCCAAAGAACTATTACTGGTCAGACCAATAGTGAGCTAAATGGGACTTGTATTCGCATAAAAGAGAGCTGCCTTTTCACTGCAGATGTCATTTGCTTTGTTTTTGGATTGCACAGTCAGTTTGCACAGTGAGACCTAAAAGGACTCAGTAGTCTCCTGCATTACCCAAATACTGCCCCCAAATCTCCAAAACTTGCAGCAGTAGTAGTAACGAAAGGGGGCTCTATGTTACCATGAATGAGACACTACCTTTTACAAAATTAATACTCCTTGTCTCCCATGGCTGAAAGAGTTGTATATTCTCCTACTTACATGGCTGTGCTGAAGACAAACTGATGATGCGGTACACTGACAATGAGATTAACCTAAAGAACAGTCAGTTAATTGCCTCCAAGTGCTTATAGAATGGTGGGACTTGATCCTTTATTACAGAGTTCACACTTGCAGCCATGGTTGGTTGCACTGGAGAGCAGAACTAGACATTTGGCCACATCATTCTCCATGCAGTTGGGATTCATCTTTAACTGATTGTGGCAAATATATTTTCAGAAATATGGAGGTGGTTCTGTTGTTATTGAAATATTTTTCTTTTACTACTATGTTCTCTAGACCAAAAGTCTAACAAATTTCTCTGAAGATTCAAGCTGCAACCTGAAACAGTAAACTAGCCCCAGAAACTTGATCCTGCTTTACTAGCAAATGAAACTGATTTCTTATGTTACATGTATGGGAGCCCACAGGATGGATTAATGATAAACCATGTGCAAAAGAAATAAGAAAAGGTAAAGGAGATGAATCAGTGGGATTAGCTGAGTGGGGGGTGGTGCCTGGGGAAGGTGTAGTTTGGTGAAAGGAGGGAGCTGAGTAGGGATGCAATGCCATAGGGTCCATGGAGGACTTCGATCTTTGTAGCATGGAGATCCATTGTAATTCCAGGAGAACTCCAAGCCCCATCTGGACATTAGCCAGACTAGGAAGAGAAAAAAAAGCAGAAACAAAGAAAAGCCCAAATTCCATGTGTGAATGATGACAAGAGAGAGGAAGAATATAATTTGCCTCATCTACCCCCTAATCAGTCAGATGTCCAGATATCGGCTAGATGTGAACAAGGAGGTTCTACTTAGCAGTCACAGTTACTGAGTGCTATTCTTTAAAAAGAAATTCTAGAATTAAAGAAAACTATTGGTTCAAGAGAAAAGGGATTTACATATCCACCTGTTTTATAAAGCATGAAAGCTTTAAGTTACTATACCATAGCTTCTTCAGATATGCGCAGTAAATGTTTTCTTCAGTCTTGCATATCACATTTAGAAACTAGACTACATTTGAAACTGGACTTGCAAGATACATCCAAGCAGAAATTGAACATTTGCAACTTTTAGAAACAGTGGTGTATCAATATTCTCAACATGGTCTTATCTATGGATACTTAAATCCAGAGATCACAGCCATGAAGAAACAAATCAGAGAAAAAGCCTGAGGTTTGCAGGAAAAATTGATTTTTAAAAAAATATTGGGTGTTTAAAAAAACACTGAAATAAGAAAAACAGCACCTGTGTCTTTAAGAAATTAATGCCTAAAATCTCAATGGCCAGCAGCTGCTGAGCAACCACAGCAATATTGCTGACCTTTCAACCTTTGTTTTTGGCAGTAAAAAGTAGGGTCCTTTCTAGGACTATTTTGACCTCCCAGTTCACCCCTTTTTCCTGCCCTGGAGGGAGATTTAATTACACCTAGCAAATATGAACATCTTGATACCATGCAGTTTGCACAACTCATCAAGGCATGGTGAGGGCTACTGGATGATGATGATGCCATATGACTCACATGAGTCCAGCAACCTTCACACAACTTACATGACTGTGATGGCCCTTGCTGCTGCATGACTTTTGCAGCTTGGCCAGAATATTCCAAGGGAAAGGCTGCTGGGGGAGAGAAGGAGGGAAAGCTGAGGACCAGTTTGAGGTAGTGATTAGAATGTCAGGCTGAGATCTTGGAGACAAATCCTTGCTCTGTTCCTAAAAGTTTGCTGGGTGACCTTGGGCCAGTCACTCTCTTCAGCCTAATCTATCTCTCAGGGTCATTGTGAGGCTAAAATGGAGAAGGAGGGAATAATTCAACCTGCCCTGGGTCCCCATTAAGAAGAAAAGTGGAGTATTCTTCAGCACTATTCCTGATGCATTTGTTAATCTGATCCTTTATTACTTATGTTTGGGGAAAGAGACTGAGAACATTCCCCAATGGCCTTCTTGAAGTCTTCAGTTACATGGCAGCATTGGAATCAGGCACAGACCTCAGGGAAATGAAGGATTCCCAAGCTTTTTGGCTGACCATTCCATGACCTACTAAAGCATTCTACTACAGTATCTAAGTACTTACAATGATGGAAAGAAAATGGAAGTTTTGGTGACTTGGCATACAAATGCTCTGAATAAATAAGTAAACCCCGTTGACAGACAAAAAACCAATTGGTTCATGTATAGCTGTTAATGATGATTGAAGCTCTCTATGATACATACAGAAACAAGAGATTTACAACTCAAACATAAACCAATAAAAAGGGGAAATTCTCCTTATTTTTGTAGAATATTTTCCAAGACCCTTGCTTTCCTTGATGTATGGAACAATATGTCCAGGGAGGGCACCATATTGAATGAATGAATGAATGAATGAATGAATGAATGAATGAATGAATGAAAACCACTGTAAATTAAATTAATGATGGAAGAAGTTGAACCTGTTGTCATGAACCCCTAGTTCCTGACCCATGGTTTTTGCCCCCTTTGAGGTTCACTTCATTTCTTGATGCTCCTGGATCTCCCACAGAGTTATGGCATCTTCCTGGACCTGCTTGAGAGTGCCCCTCCCATCTCCCTCTTGCATTTCAAAGCTTTCACCCTTGTTCCTTCTCTTATCTCTTCTCACAAGACTGGCCTCGCTGGGAACTCAGACTAAATACCAGATGGCTGAATGGGTTGTTTTGGCACCTTATAGATCAGAGGAAACTGTATTGCCCTTTCTGTGTGAATCAATATTCCCTCCAGATGTTGCTCCTGTGCCCCCCTTCCAGCCAGGTATATAAGCTATGCAGCCCCCTTCCCCAGTGCCTCTGTCAAGATTCCTGTCTAAGAACTTATGTGATGTGCTGATATTTGTCCTGATTCTCCAAATAAAGATTTTTACTTAAAGTTTCATCCTGAAGCCCGAGAGTGATGTCTGTTGTGCGAATCTGCTGGGTCTCAACCACTTGGTTCCTGATACCTGCTGATTTTTTTTACCTGGATGGTTACTACATTACCAGACTAAAAAATGGTTAGATGTATATGTGGAAAGTCAGTAGAGAAATTGTAGTTGAATTTCCCCCTGGGCACATCTCTCAACCAAATGTTGATCTGACAAACCACGGCTAAGTGATGGCAAATGGACCCAATCCATGGCATACCTAAACATACAATGTCTATTGCTTTTTATAGCAGAGCTAAATGCTTTAATGCTTTCCCCCAAGTAAATGGTAGCTTTAAAAACCATCAAATCATGCTACCAGGATCTTTAAGGCGGATGTTGCTTCACACATGACTTTGTACAATGTGGGAAATAACCCCTATCCAGAAATTTCAAACCTGGAGCCAGGGTTTTTTTTATGGAGTGAAAGTCCTTGTTCAATATGTGGAGTGAGAATAGTTTGCAGATGCATAATACTCCTGCACACAATGAGTCAGCAGGAAGAACAGATGGCTTATGTACATTTGAGGAGGTATTCTTTTTCAGAACAATATTAAACAAATAAATGAAAACGGAAGAGAAGTGACACGAGGCACATCTTGTCAGATGTTTAATTAGTCAGAAGAGTCATCCCCCAATTTTAATTGTTTTGCTTTCTTGAGCAGAGCAATCTCATCCAAAATTGCTTCAATCAGCTGCCTTAATTTTTCCTCCTTCGTTATGAAGCCTTAGTATCTACATTATAATTTACCAATAAAGTCCACAATAGAAACAACGATCCAGAAAGGTACTGATGGTTAAACTATAAGGTTGTTTCTCTTTTTAATTACAGTTCACATAATTAATCATCCATTTAGGTTTCTTTCAGCTGTGCACTGAATATTATAGTTATGAATAAATATATGGTTTGTAGATTGTCAGAATGTTACACATAATACGCAAATGATAATCAAGTCTATAAGAGTGTCAAGGACAGAATTGTGGGGCGTGCATTTTGCAAGCAAGAAGTAAGCACTGCCCTACTACAAATGTGCAAATGAAATCAATGTAGCTGATTCCTGATATGATCACACACCAGAGCCTCAACAAATTGAAAGTTAAGGAAATCTTAGTTTTTGTCAGATTATTGATTCAATGCCATTATTTCTCACCTCCTTACAGTAAATAGCATTGGCAGGGCTGCCAACATCAAAGGCATTCCATATGGTCACACTGGTGACTGTTCACAAGGCAAACAATCAATAACTTGAATGCCTTTATACCTACGTGGTTGTGCTTCGTGGCTGGTTGGATGCCAATCTTTTAGTGCATGCATGCACTTTTCTGGATTCTGAATCTTCTTCCATTTTGTCACAGGTAGATGGCGTCTTATTTAGAGGGTGTTGCTTTTAAATCTGTGCAACTGTCAAAATTCACCATGTTGCTGCATGCTCAGATCCTACTAGGTCAATATACTCAGGCAACAGTGTAAGAAAACATCAAGTACATGTGATCGGATTTAGAAAGTCTGTGCATCAACATACTTGGCTATAGGAGGCTGCCCTGTGAAATGGACAAAAGTGGAATATTGGAGCCACACACTAGCAGGGTAAAGGGAGCCCTGCCTTTTATAAGTTGCCATTTTTCCTGGCCAGATAGTCTTGGTACACTGGCGAGTAGGGGAGGTTCTGGCGCACAGAAGTAAAGCAAGAACACACGTGATCACAACACTGCAATACAGTGGAAAACAAAGTACTCAATGAAACGTCAACTAAAGCAGAGGTGTCAAACTCATTTGTTAGGAGGGCTGGATCTCACACAAATATCAATACCTGGGTGGGCCATGTGTCTATAAAATGTTATGCCAGGTGCTGCAGATATAAACTTTAGACACAGGCAAACCCAATTAATGATATTAATTTATACTCAAAATACAAACAAAGCAATTGATTCCTATCAATAAAAGCAATTGATCTTCTGGGGAATCCCCAAAGCCTTAATAAATATATTCAGTCATATGCAAGACTAGGATTTCCCACCAAGAAATATCATAAAAGGACGGGTATTATACATTAACATACAAATCAGTTACTTTTTGTAAATATACCACTTTTAGGAGCTATCTTCTTTGCTAGTAAATAAGGTAGTTTTTCAGCCTCAGTCTCTCACTCTTTCCTCCCTTCCCTATCCTACTTCCGAGGATCCCAAGGAGGCACACACCAAACTCACCCTTCCAGGACCCCAGCCCCAACAACAACAACTCTGTGAGGTGGGCCAGACTGAGTGATGGCCCCAGGTGACCTGAGGGACAGGATCCTGGATGGGTGTGTATGTGTGTGTGGCTAAACCTGGCTCTCCCAGATCCCCCTACCACCAGTTTGTGACCTTCCTGCATTTCTCACATAAGTGGCATGACTGGGGGAAGGGGAGACACTGTTTCTGAAACCTCCAGGGTACTCTGCCCTGCTGTACCTCCTTTTTCCTCACAGGCTGAGAACAGGTTGGGGGGGATGAAGGAAGAGGGCAGTCCCATCATTCACTCAGCCTTCCTGCTCTAGGACTGCTAAGATGGGCAACTTGTTTGTTACAAGGGCCAGATCTGACATAAATGCTATGTTGTCGGACTGGGCCAGATTTGCCATAACATATAACTGCAGGTACAGGAGACATAAACTTTAGAAAAGACACAGGCAATCCAAATTAATGATTTTATTTTTTAAATCATAATACAAATAAAAGGAATTGATTCCTAGGAGTGGAAGAAAATTACTAGAGAATCCACAAAAGCTGCAATAAATCATATGCAAGACTAGTGTTTTTTTTTTCTCCCAAGAGATACTATAAAAGGGGGAGCATCTGACATTTCCATAAAAACTAGTTACTTTTGGTGTATATGGCACTTTTAGGAGACAAGTAATCTTTGTTGCAAATAAATAAGGTAGTTTTTCAGCAAAAAAAAAACAACAACACCCATACGCCCAGCCTCAACAATTGAGCACAGCTACGAGCCATCTATCACTATTTCCCACGAACAACAATAAACCTGTGTGATGGGTCAGGTTGGTCCTGGGTGACCCAGACAACAAGGTCCCTGGTTCACAAGCAAAGGGAGCTGAACTTGGTTCTGTTCCCATCCCTTCTGCCTTTCCCACAGATACAGCAAGGTTGACAGGAAGAGATGACGAGAGGCTCTTCCCAAAACCTTTTGTCCTCCCTTTTGTGTCATAACTGTCCTCAAATGACATTTCGTGTCAAATGCTAAGCAACATGTATATACATAGAAATATCTAATACCTGAGAACAGCCAGAGGAAGAACTCGGAATTTGCTTCAGTTCCACAGCCAATGCAGCTCAAGCTGTAACTTCCTTGGCATCAGTAATATCTACATTTTTAATGTACTAATGACAAATAAAGTCCTAGAGGAGATCAGCCCTGCCTGCTCCTTAGAAGGCCACATCCTGAAGATGAAACTCAAATACTTTGGCCACCTCATGAGAAGGAAGGACTCCCTGGAGAAGAGCCTAATGCTGGGAGCGATCGAGGGCTAAAGAAGAAGGGGACGACAGAGAATGAGGTGGCTGGATGGAGTCACTGAAGCAGTTGGTGCAAGCTTAAATGGACTCCGGGGAATGGTAGAGGATCATTGTCCATGGGGTTGCAATGGGTCGGACATTTATTACCTGCCACTTCCAAGTAGGCTAGTGGCGGGTTACAGATGTCCAGTTAAAACCCCCATTAAAACCCTATTAAATTGGACAACAAATACAAATACAGTAGACCAACAACCTAGCAACATGGCGGAAACCCCCACCCCACCCGCAACCCTTACCCCTAGGAGGCAGGAGAGACATAGTAATCAAGTTGCAGCTTAACACCAGGGGGCCCTGAATGAAATTAGCAGGACTCACAGCAATAGGTGCTTCTACTTAATGGCTGCATAATGGTGGCTTAATTATAGTTCCTTCACATGGCTGCACAGAGGCTGCTGTTTGTACATTTCGAATAGCTGAAATCTGTCATTCTCTTTCCCTTCTCGGAGTTTGCCATCCAATAAAACACATCTACACGCCAAAGGGATATTCTCCATCTTCAAATAGGCTTGCCGTCCGTTAAACGACTATTTTCCCTATTCCATTTCCCATAAAGATGAAAGCGATATTGTTTTCAATTTTTCAGTGAAGATATTTAGAGTCTAATTTCGCAGTTGGATTCTGATCGCTTATTAAGTGTTCACATTAATAAGATGGTTCACATAGGCCATCTAGTGGCAAACAAGGAGCAGTGCAACTGAAGTGGAGATGGGAAAGGTTACACCTGCTGCTTATATAGGGATGGAAATTATTTTGGGGGGTTCTCTGACACAATGGTTTCCTGCTCTGGGATTGACACAAAGGCCAGTGTGCTTTGCACCCCAGGCAAAGTAAGTTCCTTGGAGGAAGGGCAAGAGAAAGGAGCATGGATGGTCAGACACAGTTTACTACCCTTAGCAGGACTATGTCTAAATCCCTTTCAATCAGCAACGTGACCCAATCCTGAATAATCCTGAATGCCTGTGGACTGTGGGGATGCAGGAAGCTAGTTCAGCTCTTCCAGTGTTCAGTGTAATGATTAAACAAAGCCAGACCTTGGGACAGTAAAGAAACATTATTACTGGATTTATTACTTGCCACTCCCAGCAAGCTGGCTTGCATTAAAAAATCCACTATAAAATATAACCATCTCCAACTAAAACCATTCTAAGTCTGATGAACAATTAACTCTCTCCCCACCCCTCTGTTCAACAACACTCCCGTCTGATGCCTCAGGGGGAAAGATGCGATGGGAGGGGAGCCTAAAGTCCTGACTAAACCGAGGAGGGGCCATCAATCTTATTGCTATCCGGCCTCAACCAAATGCCCGGTGGAAGAGCTCCATCTTGCAGGCTCTGCATAATTGCACAAGTTCCATCAAGGCCATCAGTTCTTCTGGGAGCTCATTCCATAAGGTTGGGGCCAGGACCGAAAAGGCCCTGGCCCTGGTTGAGACCAGGCATACTTATCATGGGCCAGGGACTACCAGCAGATTCATACCCGCTGAGCATAAGGCTCTGTGGGGGGCATACAGTGATAGGCAGCCCCTCAGATATGTGGGGCCCAGACCACAGATGGCATTAAAGGTTAACACCAAAACCTTGAACCTGACTCGGAATGCAATTTGTAGCCAGTGCAGCTGCCTCAGCACCATTTGGATATGAGCCCTCCAAGATGTTTCATTGAGGACCCAAGCAGCTGCATCCTGCACCACCTGTAATTTCCAGGTCAAGGACAAGAGCAAGTTGCATAGAGCAAGTTGCAGAAGTCCAGCCTGGAGGTTACTGTTGCATGTATCACTGTGGCCAGGTGCTCAGAGGACAGGTAGGACACTAGTAGCCTTGCTTGGCATAGATGGAAAAACTCCTGTCAGGCTACTTTTGTGACCTGAGCCTCCAGGTAACTTTCCTGACAGCCAGCAGCTTTCCAGTTCAACTAGGGCTGAGAGGTACAATCTGAGTTGTAGTAGCAGAGCTCCTCTAAGTTGGTCTTCCTTCCTAGTGAAGTTGCCTGTGTCTTTATACTTGGACAACCATGAAATCACAAGCCTGAGTTTGTGAAACCCTGGGTTATGATATTCTCTACTTTTTATAGGTACTACTAAAAGTTTTTAAAAGAGAATTCTCCAAATGTTTGGGTTCTGATGGTGTCATTATTTAGTAAAAAAAATAGTATTACAATACCCGTAACACATTACATGAGCCAATATTCAAAGAGAGAAGATACTTTTTCTTCAAAAAATGTAAACCGAGCCTTAGCTTAGAACTTTGGGTACTATGCCTGGAATACCTTGGAGGAAGCTCCTCCCTTTCATGGTTAAAATTATCCAGAGGCAGCTGTGTTGAAAGGGAATAATGATGCAATATAAAAAGGAACCATTGCTGAATATATTGTCGAAACGTCCTTTATTAAAGGTTTTATAGCGAAATAGAACATTCAATTTACTTTGGTAAATTCTGAAGCAAAAGCAGACAAATAATGAAAATAAATTAGCATGGTAAATAAATAACAACTGCACATCATCTTTGTAAAACATTCACTTTTTAGTTAAGATTGTATCTCTCCACCATTTACCACTATTGTATTTGAAAACAAACACCTATATCAAAAGTGCAGTTAGGAACAACATGGCTACAGATACATAGTCCTATACATCAAAGGGCTGATCCTCAACATTATCCCAGACTTCATATTCCCGATAGCCCCAGAAGCATCATGTAACCAGCACAGAATGTCTATTCCCATAGGGACATGGATTTGCACACATGGCTCTGCAGCCACTGGGGTTGCTGGCAATGCCTTTATGAAATGAGCCAATCCAATTCAGGGGCCAAACGGCTCCAAATAACTAAATGGGTTGCACTGGAATGTCCAGCAGCCTAAAACTGAGGATGACATAAGGAAGACATATGCATGTCTTGCTTATGGGAATCCAGCCTTCCAAACTGGCAAATTCTTTCCGATGCATTAAAACCTTGAATGTGATCATATTATTTATTTGTTTATTTGTTTATTTATTATATTTCTATACCGCCCTCTCCGGAGGCTCATGGCGGTTTACATTAAACTTATAAACAATACATGGAACAGTCCTTTACAATCCTCAAATTACTCAGTAAACATCACATTGGAATGTTCTTTGATTGCATGTTCTTTGGTGAGATAAAAGATACCACAAATTACAGCTACTAAGCAGTTTAAAAAAATCTTAGTCAATGAATCATGTTTTAATTCAATTGAATATTTTATTTATTTTTGCGTTGATACCCTGCCCTTCCCAGGAGGCTCAGGGCGGTTAACAAAAGAATTAAAAAATACATAGGAATTTTAAATATTAAATTGTAATTTAATATTTTTAAAGGACCTGGTCCTGCTTGAGGCCAATCGGACTTCCATGGGGCTGGGGATCCTGAACAGATTTTGTTTGCTAGAATGTAATGTTTTGGGGGAGACATGGTGGAAGAGGCAGTCCCATACATAAATCAGGTGTGTCCATCTGTATATGCACACAAAATATCATGCAACTGTCACTGCAGGCACCATCTTCAAAGAGGTGCTTTTTCTGTGTAAAAATGTTTTTTTTTAAATAAGAGAATCCATTGCTTAGTTTGTGGCAGGTGATTTTTATGCAATCAAAAGGCTTCTAAGCAATACGTTTGATGCATTGACTACAACTGCACATCTATGTCCCCACTGAATACAGCAGAAAGTGAGAAATCAGATGTGGGATCACACTGCAAAACTTAACCACCTATTTAGCATCAGAATCCCTAGATTGCACAGAAGTGACAGAGACCCAGACTGGACAAATCTGGAGACAGCGTCCAAAAATTGATTCTGAGCTTGGCCCCAAAAGTTCAGATCAAAGTGACAGAGGGAAGTAGACGCTTAAGGCCATTGCTCAAAAATGGGGAAGCTCTCTAAGGTGGAGTTGATTAGCACCTCAGGAGGAGAACCTGAAGACAGCTCATGCACTGGAAGGTCTTCAACAGAAAAGCAAGGTATGCATTTAAAAAATTGAGCCAGTATTATTCAGGGAAAGCTTGCTGAAGAAACAAATCCTGATTAGTAGCATTAGAAGCATATTGCTTATTGGGGCCAGGTACAGATGGCATAAGGGAGGTGAAACTCAACAGCAGATCAGTCTACACAATCTGGTGGGGCAGGCAGAGAAAGCAAGAGGTGATTTAAAGGCTCCCAGCAGACAGCGTAGTGTGTGCAAAAACTGGCTCCCTTTTGTATTTCCAAAGAAGTCCTTTGTCAAAAGGGTGATTACCTGAGAATTTTCCTTATCAAGTTACTGAAAATAGAGTTTTACATGAACAGAACAGAAACATTATAACCAAGATCCTCTGTAGGTGCCAAGTCTCAAGATATAAACTCATAACAAACAAGAATGCTTGATTCAGAGCTGTACCATAAAAAGGATTCCATGTCACTGTAATGTGAGGGGGGGGGGGAGCTAACAATGCCATTACAGAGAGATGGTGAAAATGAACAAACCAAACTGTATACAATGAACTAAACCAGGATAAAGATGAGTTCTGTTGTTTACCACCAGCACATAGCAACAGCAAAAGGGCCTATCCCTGTGTGCAGGGCCACTAGGCTGATTCCTCTGATCTTTTCCCCCTTTCGCTTTGGCCACACATACAGGACCTGTGCGGTTTGCAGATTACAGGCTATGAAGCACCCAAGTGCCACTCCTGGCTCATTCTGATCCACGGGATCTGTGCAGGAGCAGACTCGACTATGTGTTGTTCCCTGTTTGTAAATAAGGATTTGGGATACGGTCCCCTGGGAAATTCTCCTACACAAATCTCACTGATCACAATGTTCTTGCATGGCTTCCCAGTTATTTTCACTGGAGCTTTCAACAGAGATCTTTCCTAGGAACTGAAAACAATAAGTGCAGTTCTACAAAGAACATAAGAAAAATAATTTTAGAAGGAATGATAAACAGCCTGCATTCTTACTACTTGTAATGCTTTGCATTCATTTTTTTTTATTCCAAAACATACTGATGTTGATCTCTTCCTGAGGACTTAGTCAAAAAAATAAGCCTGCTGAAATGAAGAAAAAGTCCCAGTGAAAACAGGTTTAAAGTTATAAATCAGTGCCTCCGTCTCTTCTTTTTTGCTGGGAAAGCGATGGCGGCTCTTCCGGGCTGGAAAACATTTAATAAACACAGGTTATTTCAGTGCTATTAACTGTAAGAACAAATCTATTAGACTGTTCAGACCTTCCACCTTCAAGAGAGAATTGTGTTTAGCCCCTGATCTGGAACCGATGTCTACAATCCAAGTCCTGTCCACGAAAGGACTTTCTGGTTCCTTTTTCAGAGGAACTGCTGGAAGGGGCTTTGCATACACAAAGCTTGCTTTCTTTGGGTTATAACATTTAAAGCATGGTTGGGCAAATTGCAGCCCTCCAGATGTCCATGGACTACAATTCCTATGAGCCCCTGCCAGCATTTGCCCACCCCCAATTTAAAAAGTAGGAACGGACATGAACCAGAAAAATGTAGTCTCTAACCTAACCCTAACCACAGCCCCTTTAAAAGGGGGTTTCAGAAAGCCCAGCTTGGTGTAGTATTTAAGAGCAGAGGCCTCTAATTTAATTTTATACTCCGCTTTTCAAAAAAATTGAATGTGTCACACATCTAGAGAAGTGGACTCTGGCCTTCAAAACATCACATCAGAATGATTTTGCTTGCTTTTAAGGAGGTTATTTTATCCCTTAACTATTTCATTTAGATTTTGTTTTAAACTCAGCCCATAGAATTGAGTTTTTAGCTTATAAAGATAAAGAGGTCTCCTTTCCAAATCAAATGCAAATTCACCAAATTCATCTACAAACCTAAAATATTTAGTCTTTACAAAAACTCCATACCTTCATTAATTAAAAAGTCTGCAATATAAAATGTTACTTTCACAGCTGTTCGAGAATGTGGTATGCCTGTTTCGTACTTCCATTCAAATGGATTTTTCTCTGGGTGCCACTGGACACCATACAGTGGATACCCATAAGCTAGAAAAAATAAATTGTTCATCAATATAAACAAGATGAAGAGTTTATACAGTGCTAGAGAATTCAAAGTAATTCAGTACAATATCATTGTAATTCTTACAAGGACACTATAAGGTAAGTCCATATTCCATTTCTATGATGCAGATAGAAGTTAAGAAAGCTGCCTTGTTATAGTTAAACAGTCCTACCTAACATCTTGGTGGCATGCACTTTAACTTGCCTAGGGCCCAGTCATTAAATCTGTGAACTCCTTGGAGCAAAAGTGGGCAGAGGTAACTAGCACTGATAGCATATGCCTATTCAGGATATACAATGAAATATGAATGCGACAAAATCCTCTTTAATTGATATCACGTTCTTCCACCTTCAAAATAGCCAAAAATTATAAACACTTTAATAGGTCATAATCTGCCTGTTTTGAGGAGGGCATCATCTCATTTCTGTGGCTGAAAATGGTCCAGGGAAGAAAAACATTTCAAATTCCTGGGGCCAGTGAAGTCACTTTTATACCCCTTTTCCTGCTAGTGCCAGAAAAACAAACCCTAAGGGGTATTTGCACTATTAAAATTATGGATGTGACTTCCCAGGGAGATGTTAATGCATAGGATTCTGGGCACATCTGCATTGTGTCGGATGACATTAAGAGGAATGCAACACCAAGTTACTATTCCACAAGTTGTTCATCATGGCCTGGGTGAATGGAGTCTCGTGGCCACAGAAAGGATCCTAGCTTTGTATACTGAACAGCCTCTCCTTGGAAACAAGGCGTTTCCTCTTACAATAATCATTTCTTACACGTAGCCTTATTATGATTCTCTGATTGGGTGTAACTTGGAATTTTATGCATGTCTCGTGGCACATGGTTTTGGTGTCTAGGGAAGCTCTACAGCATGTTTTTAAACAGGAAGGAGGTCTTGGGGTAAAATCCATGGCATGGTCATCACATGGTGGCCAATGAAAGCAGCAGGCCTGACTCTTCTCTATCTTCTTGGAAAAATTGAAAAAAGAAACATGACATGACATCATCCCTGCCCTCCAGTCTACTTCCTGGCATGGAGTAAGTATAGTTTCAAGACAATGATGTAATGTATCTTGGGTTATCAAGCACTGATCTCTCAGCTGCAATATCTGGTCATGATTAGAATGCAAGTGTTGATTCAACAATTACCTTCCATGGTGGACACAAATTCTATATTGTCATGGACATTAGTTGTCAAGATCTTATAGAAATGGCGCAATATCTCATTGCTTGAAAAATTCTGCAAGAGAAGGAAAGAAATATTTTAAATTTACATTTAACCATGCAATTTTATCCTTGACCACTCTCTTAAACACGCACAATTACCTGCACCGAGAGGCTCCAGAAATGGAAATTTGAAGTCACAGGCTCAGAAGCCATCTCCTGTAGCAGATCTTCAGGGAAATCAGCAAACATCTTGCTGGCTTTAGCAACTTAGACCAAAAAAGATAATAACTGGGATTGACAGAGTACTCATTCATTTATTCAGCTCTACAGTTTTGCTCAGGATGAAAAATTAAATGTATCCAAGGCTGAAAGTCACATCAGAAAGAACAGAAACCACAGATGGTACCCAACACAGTAAAACAATGTCCAATCAGCCCCCCCCCCATCCTACTACGACTGCTACTAATCTGTCTAACCCACTGGGTCCCAGTAAGAATTGAGCTGAGGATCTTTTGCAGTTCCATCATTCTCTGATGTTACTGTTGTTATAATGTTACTGCTATTATCACCTGTTGTTCCATATGTTATCTGTATCTTTTCCTGTTTCCTGCAAACTGCCCTGAGCCTTTGGGGAGGAATGAATGAATGAATGAATGAATGAATGAATGAATGAATGAATGAATGAATGAATGAATGAATGAATGAATGAATGTATGTTAATCATACTACACTGCTAAGCAATGAATATACAGGAGCCCTATTATTACATATTAGTGGAATTTATTAGGAATATATTTAACATCTATGAAACAGATGTGATCCTATAGTCAGTTAGCACAAGGCTGCTGTTGGCTAATGATTCCCCTGCCCCCCCCCCCCCACATAGCCATTTCTGACCCTGGGAATATTTAGAGCTAGGATTGCAGGACCTGCATTTGGCCATGAGAGTCAGGAAGCTCAAGTGAGGAAGGGGAAGGGAATGAAATCTCTCTTTCTGATATGGGTGGAGCTCCTGTGAGACAAGAGGAAGAACGGAGGGATTTGGGTCCCACAACCACAAGAAGAAACTTTGGGCTACTGTGAGGAGGGGGAAACAGGGAGAAAGGGGATCCTTGCACAGACTTCGTGCTGGATCCTAGCCAAGGAGATCCCAGTGGAGAACAGATGCACCTGTCTTAGGGAAACAGCAGCAAGCACAGGAGTTTCAGGAGCTAAAACAGCAAATGAAAGCCTAAAAAACAAAAGTGTTTTACCTTTTGTAAAATTCAGTGGAAGTGCAAAGTTATCAGTATTAGTCCAAGTAAGCAAGTTCTCTCCGCTAGTGAGGAAGCTGAGCAGTTGATGTCCCAAGCATGTTCCCCATATGGGAAAATAGTCCCCTCTCTCATTAGCCTTGACAGCAACAATAGAAAAGAGATTCTGAATCTATTATTTATTTACTTCATTCATGTCCCACATTTCTCTCTCTCTCAAGGGAACCTGAAGTACCTTACATTGTTCTCCTCTGCTCCATTTTATTCTCACAACAAGCCTGTGAGGGAGGTTGGCTGAGAGCATATAAGTGGCCCATGTTTATCCAGCAAGCATCCAAAGCAGTGTGAAGGATTGGAACCTGATTTTTCCAGATCCCAATCCTACACTTTAAGCACTACACCACGCTTGGCACTACATCACTCTCCAACCCACAGAGTTATGGCACAAGTAATATACCGAACAGCTGCTAAAAGCTAGTGATAATCATTATTTACCTTTTTGAATAATGGAGATCAGAAAGGAAGTCATCGCCCTACTCCTGTAAATGTGTGCATACAATTTCTTTCTTTTTTAAAAGTGTGACTTTGTAAGACACATATCCATCAGGGCAAACATGTGGAAGGCTCAAAATGTGTTTTCTCTTCTTAGGAGAGACACCAAGCATTTATATCTCACAGTCAATCCTGTGGGTGCAGAAGAACTCTGTGCCTGTCTCAAAGTTAAAAGGACTGAACCACTGATTCCTCCAGTAATCCTCACCAAATCCCAAGGCCATATATTAATAAGATTTCAGTAGGATAAATTCCAAAATTCACAATGTTTGTTTATTTCTTATATTCATAAATCATTTTAACAGTCAAGTATGGCAATCAAAACGGGGTCCCAGGTATTCTATTCAGCTCAAGAGTTGCTGCCTTATTGATATCCTTTATTCAACACTAAAAAAAATCATAAAATCTCCATATTGAGCACATATTCAGGAGCAATCACTGAAGAAGGTTCAGGAAACCAGGTGAATACAATACCTGGGACCCAGTTTTGATTTCCATACTTGACTGTTAAAATGATTTATGAATATAAGAAATAAACAAACATTGTGCCTCAAAGTTAAGGCAGAGAAGTGTTTCTGTACAGCATCTGCCAGCTGGACAGTGTGCTAACATAAACCCTGATCTTGATGTCTGACCCCAAAACAGAGAACATTTGAAAACTAACCTCTAGTGCTTTATCGTAGAATATCTTCGCAACCCTGGAAAATTCAGAAGTCTTAAGGTCAGCACCACCTCCAGGATAAAGTAACCTAAAAAACACGAAAAAGTTGGGATAGCTTTTCTAGCAGCAATGAATTACCACCCAAGGCTAACTACAAAGTCAAAACATAACATAGCTGAAGTTGGATAGTAACAATGGAAACATTAGCAATCAAATGAAAATGAAAATGACAACGAGAATTTAAAGGAACAGTCAAGTTCTCTGGTCAACTGAACATTTCTCATCTCTTTTAAACGACTATGCATGGAAACTAGCAGGAACAATGAGGAAGGGAATGTATGAAGAAACCTTTCAATGATTAAAAAAGAAACTCGCTGATCAGGATTTAATTCTAAGAGGGATATCAGTACTGGAATTGACCTGACAGAACTCGCTGGAGTTTATTCACCCCTCACCTACCCAACATGCTAGAGAAATCAGCCCATCCTGTGTCACATGGTTTTAATCTTGTGAAATGTTTCTTCAGCAGATGGACATCTTAAGATATGACACTAAAGTTCGGCACTGGAGATAAGAATATGGCTCTGGAAACATTTGGAAAAAAATGTTTTGGGAGATGAATGCCACCATCACACGGCTGACCTGGAGCAATTACAGCCATGCGAAAGACCAACTTCTTAATAATCCTATACTAACTGTTGTGCTACTACCATATCAAACTAGTTATGCAGGGTTTCTAAGAAAAGTTTTTGGAAGGCTTTCAGAGAGTGAAAAAATCTCTGGTCATTGAAATGTGCCTTGTAAACCTTCTAGAACCACTTCATAAAGGAAATGCCCCACTCCCTGTGCTACAGAGCTTTATTTCAATGGATTTCTACTGGAGTAACTCAAAAAAATATTACATGGCAATCTATTTTAACAAGTAGATGACACCAAGCATATTTGGTGTGTTACATTAATGAGCCCTGTCACATTTATGTTTCCACTCTCAGTGACCTTATTTTACTATTTTTATTTCTTTAAAACATTTTAAGTCACCTTTCCACCCAAAGCAGGTGAACAACAATAACAAAATTAAAGCAAATTCTAAAGCACACACACACACAAACGTCAAAACAAAGCAGACAGACACATGAACAGAAAAGAAGATGAGTGATTGTCAGTGAGGGAATGCCAAACAAAACAGCTTTCACCTGCTAATGAACTGGACCAGAAGCAGATTGGGAGCCTGTGTAGATGGAACAAAACTGGAATGATAAATTTCCCATGATCCACTCTGGTCATAATTCTGGCCACAACATCCTGTGCCAACTGTAGCATCTGTACACTCTTCAAGGGCAGCCCCATGCAAATCACATTGTAGTGATCTAGATGTTTCAAGGGCATGCATCACAGCAGCAACATCTCTTTTTCCCAGGAAAGGCTGAAACTCCCGGCTAGCACTGCCTCTCATTTTCCACTATGACACCCCAATCCAGAGGTGCTCCCAAGCTACGAATCTGCTTTCTTAGGGGAAAGTGCAACCCCATCCCAAACAGGTTCTGGGGGGGGGGAAAAAACATTCTTCCTACCAGTAGCCACTGCATTCCACGGAGATTAAGCTTCAGCTTGTCAACCCTCATCCATCCCCAAATGGCTTCTAAGCACCAGCTGAGTTTCCAGAACCTACTTAAGGTGTTCACTGGAAGCATGAAATAGAGCTGACCGATATGCATATTGGTCACAACCTACTCCAGTCTCCAGATTACCTTTCCCCACGGCTTCCAACAGACAGTAAGAAGGGGGGGAGGGGCAATACAGAACCTTGTGAGACCCTGTAAGCCAGAGGCCAATAGGATGAGCAGCAGTTCCCAGCCCCACCGTCTGGAACCTATTTTCCAAGTAGGATCAAAGACACTGCAGGATGGGGTCTCCCCAGGCATAACCCCAAAGGCAGTCCAGAATAATGTCATGATTGATATCAAAAGCCTCTGGAAGGTCCAGGAGTATTCACACTCCCTGCATCCATCTTCCAGCACAGGTTATCTGCCAGGGAACCAAAACTGTTCAATAACCATCCCTGCAGTGCTGCAGGTAAGAAAGCTAATGGAAAGAAAACAGCTTAGTCTTGGGAAGGAATTGTTTTGTTCTGCAACAAAAAGCACACTTTGTGAACTATGTATGACTATGCAAAGTGTGAGTTTGCAGTCATAGAACATGTTTTTTTCTGACCCGGCATTAAGAATAACTCCGCCAGGCATTAAGAATAACTACACACAATAGCAAGCACCACAAAATTTAGACAACATTCCACATTCTTTATGGCAAGATCATTATTATTCTCTTCTCAAAGAAGTTTTTTTTTTTTGGGGGGGGGGGATCCAGACCGTTCAAGCATGTTCAAACAACAGTGAAGAAAAAGAAGAAAAGCTATTAATTCATTATTTAGCAACTGTAGAGAAGAAGAAGAGCTGGGTTTTTCATACCCTGCTTTTCACTACCTGAAGGAGACACAAAGTGGCTTACAAACACCTTTCTCTCTCCACCACAGACACCCTGTGAAGTAGGTGAGACAGAGACAGCTCTAACAGGACTGCTCTGTGAGAACAATTGTATCAGGACTATGACTAGCCCAAGGTTACCCAACTGGCTGCATATGGAGGAGTGGGGAATCTAATTTGGTTCTCCAGATTAGAGCCCCACCGCTTTTAGCTGCTACAACATGCTGGCTGTCAATGACATTAACAGCATTTCTGGCATGTAATTTCCTACAGAGAATTGTGCTGAGAGGTCCTGAGCCCGCTAACATGACCCACACTGCTGTAGAGCAGCTAGGGTTCAACTCCATGATGCCCAGTAGCAAGGGAGTGTCCCACACATGCCATTCAGCAGATACATGGCTGGCTTAGGCAAACTCCCTTCATTGACAGATGCCTCAAGGTGACCGTCAGGTTCTCCTGCCCATCTCATCCCACCCCCCTAAACAAACAAGCCTAACTCCGGTGGGAGCTGCTGCCAGCAAGCAACCTTGGGTGAGTCCACCCTGGCTCTGACCTTGGCCAGTGCAACTACTGCCCTTCAAACCTCAGAAGAAGGTGAAAAAAGGACTTTCTCACAGCCAATTAGACACAGTCTCAAAAAGTTTGTGCTGGGCCCTAAAGCAACCAGATACTCGCATACTGTATGCAACATGATCTATCCATATATGAATATTCAAGTAAATCCAGAAATTCAGATTGAGATATCATGATAGTCCTCTTTTCTAGAGGCAACTCTTTCTTTGATTGCAAGATCTTAACTTTGCCTCAGTCCATATTTCAGTACATAAGAATGGCTACTGCTTTTCCACTGTCGAAGAATTACTTGTTCAGCAACTACTGAGGTTCATAACAGTCAAAGACCTCATCCTTCTGAGAAGTTTCAGGAAAAATGCCTATCTTGAAAAGAAAAGCTAAAAATAGTTAGCAGCATATCTGTAGTGTTTGGGTGGAGTCTGGCCTGATGACCTCACAATCTTCCCACTGGACTACACGGCCATAATAAAAAAGCTGTACACTTACCCATTAATAGACTGGAAAATTTTATTATATTCTTCATCTGAACGATTTAGTCTGGAAAAACAAAAGAAGTATAAACACAGAGTTCTGATAAATTACATGCAGATTTTTCCAATAGGGCAAACTTCCACAGAATCATAGAATAATAGAGTTGGAAGGGACCTCATGGGTCATCTAGTCCAACCCCCTGCACTATGCAGGACTCACAACCCTATGGCTCATCTACTGTAACCTACCAGCTCCAAGCCTTCACCGAATCAGCCTCTCTGTCAGATGGCTATCCAGCCTCTGTTGAAGTCCAGAGATGGAGAACCCACCACCTCCCGAGGAAGCCTGTTCCACTGAGAAACTGCTCTTCCGGATGTTTCGATGGAATTTCTTTTGCATTAATTTCATCCCACTGGTTCTGGTCCGTCCCTCCGGGGCAAGAGAGAACAATTCTGCTCCATCCTCCATATGCCACCCTTTTAAATACTTAAAAGATGGTTATCAGATCCCCTCTTAGTCATCTCCTCTCTAGGATAAGCAGACCAAGCTCCCCCAACCTTTCTTCATACATCTTGGTCTCCATGTCAGGAAAATGGTACAAGAATAAAGCATGAGCCCCTATCCCCATAGTGTTGATCTGAACCAGGCCCCTGAGAGCCTGGGAAATGTTTCCAGTAGGAAACTCACAACTAACATTTATTTAGCACACCACCTGTTAGGCCAGTCTTTTAAATGCAGTTTTTATCCTGTTCTTGCTCCAAGGAACTCAAGGTGACACATGTAATTCTCCTGTTTTATCTTAAGAACAACGTTGCAAAGTTGGCTAGGCCGAGAGAGAGTGTGGCTGGCCTAGCGTCATCCAGCAGACCTCAGAGTTGAACAGGGGTCTTAGCCTGAGTTTTTCTAGCCCCAATCAATACAGTCTAACCATTCTCCCATAAGAGATCCAAGTCACGGGCTGGTATTCAGGGTTGAGTAAAGCACTCACTTTGTCTTAAGTGGTGTATAATGTGAGCATACCATTCATGAGAACTTGCCTTATTGGTACTACGCGAGCTCCAGCAGATTCAATGAACTTTACGTACGAAGCAGCAATATAAGAACTTCCAAGTTTTTGAAAGCTTTTGAAGTCAGTCTCCTGTGCCAATATCCCTAGAGAGACCCCCAAAAAATAGACTGGCTATTATATGCTGATAATAGTCATACATCAATATGTATAATCAGCAACATATCTATATCTATATCTATATATGCTAAATAGAACAGCAGTGGGGACAATAAAATCAGAGTCTAATAGCACCTTTATGACCAACAAAGATTTATTAAAGGTGTGAGCTTTCAAGTGCAAGCACTCTTCCTCAGACTATGCTTGCACTCAAAAGCTCATGCACCTTGAATAAATTTTTGTTGATCTTAAAGGTGCTACTGGACTCTGATTTTATTGTACTACTTCAGACCAATAAGACAACCCATTTGAATCTATCTTTATAGCAGTGGGGACTGTAATTATTATATTAAAAACAGAGACTTAAATTAGAATCTTTCATAGTCTTCCATAAATATTTTACTTTACAAAAGAAAAGAGTGCTTGGCTAATAATAAGCCATCTCAAAAGTGACTGATTCAAAATGATCACATCACTATGCAGATGGGACCCATTTTTAGAAGCAGCAAGCAATGAGGGGTAGATCATCAAGTGCAGAGGCATACAAACACATGAAACAATCTTATCCTGGTCTGTAGAATCATAGAATCATATAGTTGGAAGGGACCTCATGGGTCATGTAGTCCAACCTTCTGTACTATGCAGGACACTCACATCCCAATCGCTCATCTACTGTAACCTGCCAACCCCTTGAGCCTTTACAGAATCCATCAGATGGCTATCTAGCCTCTGTTTAAAAATTTCCAAAGACTGAGAACACCACCTCCCGAGGAAGCCTGTTCCACTGGGAAACTGCTCTGTCAGGAACTTCCTGATGATTTAGACAGAATTTCTTTTTAATTAATTTCATCCCATTGGTTCTGGTCTGTCCCTCCGGGGCAAAAGAACACAACTCTGCTCCATCCTCCATATGGCACCCTTTTAAATACTTGAAGATGGTTATCAGATCCCCTCTCAGTTGTCCCTTCTCCAGGCTAAACAGGCCAAGCTCCCCCAACCTTTCCTCATACGTCTTGGTCTCCAAACCCCTCACCAGCTTTGTTGCCCTCCTCTAGACACGCTCCAGTTTGTCTACATCCCTCTTCAACTGGGGTGCCCAAAACTGAACACAGTACTCCAAGTGAGGCCATACCAGAGCAGAGTACAGCGGTACCATCACCTCCCGTGATCTGGACGTGATATTCCGTTTGATACAGCCCAAAATCCCATTTGCCTTTTTAGCCACCGAGTCACACTGCTGACTCATGTTCAATGTATGGTCTACTAAAACTCCTAGATCTTTTTCACACATGCTACTGCCGAGTCAAGTCTCCCCCATCCAATATTGGTGTATTTGGTTTTCCCTAGCTAAATGCAGAACTTTAAATTTGTCCCTATTGAACTTCATTTTATTCAGTTTAGCCCACTTCTCAAGCCTATCAAGATCATCCTGTGAAGGTCTACATAATATTAACCACCTGTGGCCACCATCTGTGGGCATCTAAATCTGCAGATCAGGATCACATGTAAGCTGAAGAGGTTTTTCTGCACACTTGGGGTAGCCTTCAAGTTTGCAGAAATACCCGAAAATGAAAAAAAAATCCATAAAGGTTTTTTTTAATCCCCTAAAAATGCAAGTAGTTGATTAATTCAGCATTAATCTGACACTATTGCATAGTATGAGATTAATGTTGATGTTTTAAAAATTTTAAATGTGCACATTAATGTAATAAATTTTTGAATTTTAATATTTAGCTTATTCTTCTGCTGCTCAACCCCTAACTCTAATGGTTTGGTAACATCTCCAAAATATAGGCTTCACATGTTGTATTTTAACATTACTCCATTTGAGTGATTAATTTGATGCACTAAATTATGCAGTCTTTACAAAAGTTCTCAAAAAGTATTCCATTTACTGTCCTGATCCTTTACAGTCAAACCTGTACAAGTGGATAGTTTCCAATCAGCAACTGTTAACTTTCTAAACCTGCAGTTTATGAAAAGATTTAGAACTTGCCTTCAAAATGGTCTTTACCTAGGGTGCACACTAAAACACTATACTGTAATGCGTTCTTATAAGTCATGCAGTTATGCCACATGACCTATTGTGCAATTTGGGAAGAATTATAGCAGGATTCTAATATGCCAGCTCATCAGCTTGCATTGTGGTGGCGTTTAACTGAACAGTTCTGTCAACCGAGACACCCATTACTGAATAATAACAAGGATGACGGTAAAAAAAGAAAATCTAAGAGGCTTAAGCCAGAAAGGTTTGAAAGTTACTGGCAGTTACGCACACATACACGAATCCCACATCTAAGGGGAGCAGCGCATTACTTCAGTAGAATTATGAATTTGCAAGACATACACTTTGGCTGAAATTTTACTATTCATTTGAGAAGTTCCTTCATCCTGATGGAAAAGCCTGCATATCACAGGGTCCCTGTGGAAGCATAATTAAACTCAGGCATGGAATCCCTATTCCAGGCTTTCTCAGCCAGGGTTTTGTGAAACCCAGGGGTCCCTTGACAGCCCTGGAAGACTTTCCTAAATGGGTGGGAGTTAACTAATTTTAATACATTTTTAAAATTTGTTGAACATTTATATGGCCAGCTCGACCTGCCCCCCCCCCTCCAGTGGCATCAAATCCTAAATTATTTCCTGCATATTTAGGATGTTGTGAAGCTGTTTACTAATTTGCTACTAATTTATTTTCTTCTTATATCTGTACTCTTATGATCCCAGTTCCAATGTCAGAGGAAATGTGTGTGCACACAAAAGCACTCACCTTGAATAAATCTTTGTTGGTCTTAAAGGTGCCACTGGACTCAAATTTTGGTGTGCTACTTCAGACCAACATGGCTGCCCACTTGAATCTAATGAATTTATACTAAATATATCAAAGGGTGCAATTTGATAAGCTAACAAAATTATGAATTATGCTTGTTATGTTCTAAAAGCTGTTTGATAAGGAAATAACACAGTCCTAATATTACCAACATCAAAGAACTTGGAAGAGTGTAACAATTAGGACAGCACTTTCAGTTTTGAATACATTTCACTTTCCCCAAAAAATTCCTGGGGCTTTTTAAAAAGGGGGTTGGATTTTTGGTGGGGGGGGGGATCGCTTGAACATTAAATTGGAGTCACGATGGGTGGGCAGATAGTTGTGCGTTCCTGAGCTGTGCAGGGAGGTGGACTAGTCGACTCCAGAGGCCCCTTTCAACTCTATGATTCTACGGGGGGAATTTACTCTGCCACCTTGACCACATTTTAGAACATACCGATTAAGGATGCTGAAGTTCTACAGTGTGTGGGAGGTATTATTTCAAGGCTGCCTTTCCCATTCACATAAAGAAGGGTGTGTTGATATTTCATAAGCAGGCTAAAGCAATCCTCACGCCCCCATACATCAGTTCACTAGGGACACGCACCAGCTTGGAAGTGTCCCACCCGCTCCAGATCTGCCAGATGAAAGCAGCAAAAGCAGGCACCCCGACAGCTATGCGAAAGATGCCCGCATCTTTGCCAAAAGAACGGGGCAAAAGCATCTGTCAGCCAGGCCAGGGGCCCTTCTCTGACCTCAGAGCCCAACCGGAGCGGGAGGCAACAGGTCTGACGGACCCCCACGGCCAGAGGGAGCTGAAGCCCGCCGCGTCGGGGTCGTGGGTGCTTATTTCGCACCTCCCCCCGCCCCCCGATTCCCGGGGACCAACCCGGCAGGCGAGCCTCCTCTGCGGGCGCCCAGCGCTCCCTTTCTCTCTCTCTCGCTCACCCAAGATGGGTCTGTCGTTCCCGCGCTCCGGCGGGAGGCTCTGCAGCAGCAAAGAGATGGCTCCGGGGCTGCAGTAGAGCGCGAGAAGGCAGCAAATGCCCAGCCCGTAGGCCACCTCCTTGCGGTTAGCCATGGCCATTAAGCTCCCCGCGGCGCCGCGCAGCCCTGGCCCCGAAGGCTTCCGCCGCGCGCCTCCGCTCCCGGCGCACACCCACGGCGGCAGCCTGCGTTGCAACCCCGCCTCGCCACGCCTCTCGGCCGCAGCCGGCACGCCGGGAAATGAAGTCCGCTCGCGAAAGGCATTTCCTCTCCCCGCCGGCCTGCGCCTTTTTAAAACGGGAGGAGAGCTGAAGGAGACAGCCCTGTGTGCGGCATGATGGCGGCGCCAGAGGGGAAGGCTTTGAGAAGGCCGCCGCCCTCCCTTTTTCACTACTGAAGGCTTCTTTTGCGTCACAAATAGAGACAATCGCATTGCTTCGGATGGATTAGAACAGGGGTAGTCAAACTGCGGCCCTCCATGAACTAAATTCCCGCTGGCAGGGGCTCATGGGAATTGTAGTCCATAGACATCTGGAGGGCCGCAGTGTGACTATCCCTGGATTAGAACAATCCGGGGGGGGGGGGGAGGATTAAGCGTGTCTGCGATGCTCCACGGGAAGCTCCCTGTCCCGTGTGGTGCAAGGCTCATTGGGTCACGCCGAGATCTGGGGGACGCAGGTTCGAATCCCGACCCCGCCTCCGAAGCTCCCTGGCTGACCTTGAGCCGGCCGCTCGCCCTCTCTCGACCTAATAATCACATAAGTGCTCCGGGTCCCCGCGGGGGAGAGAAGGAGGGTACAACGATCTAAATAGATAAATCCCACAGCATACATTTACAAATGCGACTCAATGGAAATTCCGAATCTGGCCGTTTTCCAGGTTCAGACATACAAATCCAGTTCCGATCCTGCACAACAGGAAGTAAACGTGAAATACAACAAGTGTAAAATGGTGTTCAAGACGCAGAGAGACATTTCTTGTCCAGTTCATGTTTTGAAAACTCCCGGGGAAGTGGAACCGGCCAGAATAGACACCTGCCGCACCGGGAGAGACCAGCTGCTTCGGGTGCAGTCCAGGGAGATCCCCTGGCCTCGCCTGACTCTAAAGCAACCCTAAACTCATTATTATTGTTGTTTTTTATTGTGTTGGTTTATAAACTACAGGGGGAAACCATCCAGATCTATACAGAGCGGTATGCATAACTTATAAACCGTTAACCTAACTATGGCAGATCTTATAATTCACTTGAAAAAGTGACTGTGAGCACGTGTCTGTACTTTGTGAGTGAAGGGGTAATAGTCCAAGAAAACGGAATTCATCCAAAACATGCCCGCTTGGAAATAAGGTCTGTGAAAGCAAAAAGGACTTGCCTTTCAGTGAACATTCAACAAGGACCCATAGAAGTGCAAGAATGGGAGATGAGACTTGGTACCAATAACGTAACAGGGAGAGGTGTGTCTTTTTGAAATACCTCCGGAACAATGGGTATGCTGAGGATTAGGAATATACTTGTTTGTAGTTGAGATTTTTCAAGACTGTAAGAGTGCACAGAAGCAGATTCCACTGGTATGATCCCAGATAAACTCTGGTGTATGTAAACAATAGTCTATGTTAGCAAGTGTTCAATGTGCAGGGATTGTAATTCAACCAACCAATCATTTGCATCTATTATTGTCCAAACACAGGGCCCCAGTTAGAACTAATCAGGTATCAGCAGGTAGCCCAAATTGTATTTAAGAGCATTGAGTGTCTCTGTTTGGTGTTTTTTTTTTGTTGGAGTTTAATAAAGAGATGTTTTGAAGAACCTGCCAGTGTCTCTCAAACCCACACTTAATAAAAAACAAATTTCAAGACTTCGGGAGTTATATTTCCCCCTCCCCCATTGTTGAACTTTTCTCCAGCCACTGACTATATTATGTTTCTATGGGAATTAAACCACTTTATTAAGCAAAGTGTTTTTTTTTCCAGTCAGTCTCATCAATCATTTTAATGGGAAGATTGACTGAAAAACACTCCTTGCTTTTAAAAGTGGGCTAAAATAGCAGTTGCAGTTAAAATAACTCAGTTACTTTTCAGATACATTTAGGGCCTCAAGAGTTGAAGCAGGAGACTGAAAGAGGTTTGGAAGTTTTAGACTGAATTGTTGTTGTTAGTTGTGAACTCGTGTCCGACCCATCGCGACCCCATGGACAATGATTCTCCAGGTCTTCCTGTCCTCTACGGACAATACCAAAAGACTGGATTAGAGACATTCAACAAAAATCAGATAATATGGTCCAGTTTTTGATTGATATATTGAAGAGGGAATTCCTGCAGCTGCATTTGAATCTATCACAAAAGTTGGAGTAGTTTAATGTTTCTATTACAACTATATCTAATTCCAATTTCTTTATAATGTACACGTATTTATATATGACACAAAGCCATAGTTTAATGACAGTTTGTAAAATTTTGCAATTGATATCTGGCTTGCAAATAGAATCAATTCCCAGTTCTTTATGTGGATACAATTCTGGTCACAATGAATGACTACTAGGGAAAACAGGCAACTATGTATATTTGGCATCATTTCTTCATCTCAGTATAAAGGTATCATTTTCAGATGTACTGTCTCGTATCAGAATTAAACTCCTTTCAAAAGCACCATCTGGTAGACAGCTTGTAATGTTATTCCTTATCAAATAAAATGACATTCTTGAGAAATATTGGTTGTCCTCAGATGTTGACTGCTTGATGAAATGTTTTAATTAACAATGGTCATTATTTATTATTTTGTTTAAAAAAATGCAAACCGTGACTATTTGATTTATTTAGAATTTTTAATTTCCTTTGAATAGTAAAATGTACAAAATTGTAAAATTTAGTACAATAACAGGCTTAACGACAACTTGTTTTTTAAAAGGCACAGCTGGTAAAGTAAAAGAGAAAAAATACATTTTCATTTCTAAATAGCATCTGTTTCCATCTCAGCAGATCATGGTGTTCAGTCTAAGTATGGGGGGTCTTAGGTTGCTCTATAGAAAATTAAGTAAACATATGAAAACTATACATCTCATCAATAAAATGACTGTTTCCTATACATCTGTAAAGCCATCAAGTTTGCTCATTTGAGAAATGATACACCCAGCTATGAATTTTCTATTTTAATGTAAACAACTACAGTAATAAATTAATATGTCAAATGTCCCATTAACTAAAAGTCATTCTCAAAAAAATAGCAGCACAATAATTATAAAATAGTAAGATATTTAAAAGGGGAGCTTCAATACTTTATGGCAACGGTCCGCAAGCTTACGCTCGCTGCGGACTGCTTCTCCGCAGTCCAGGGAGAGGGCGGCCCGGGGCCTCCGGGCCGTGAGCAAATCCGCCACTAAAGCGGCCGATTAACTTGCGGCTTGGCAAGCTTCTCTTCCCTCCCCTCCCGAAGCGAGAAGCTTGCCGGGTCGTGAGCTAATCGGCCGCTTTGGCGGCCGATTTGCTCGCAGCCTGGCAAGCTTCTCGCTTCGGGGGGGAGGGAAGAAGGATCCACGGCCCGGCGCCAAGGCCTTTGCGGCCCGGCACCGGGCCGCGGCCCGCGGGTTGGGGACCACTGCTTTATGGGAACAAAACTGTAATCTGGCACCAATTTACTATGACAAACTTTTGTGAGCCAGAGCACATTTGGTTAGACATACAAAACGGCAACTTAAGTGGGGAAGGTATAAAGAGTATAAATAAAATAAGAAAGATGATATTGTCTGTACTTTTTAACACTTTTATAAATGATCTGGATGAGCGGGTGGAAGGATTATTAATTAAATTTGCAGATGATACCAAATTGGGATTAATACTGAATATCCCAGAAGACAGAGATAGAATTCAGTAAGGATAAATGCAGAGCTCTATATCTGTGTCACAAAAATGGGAAGCATAAACACTGGATGAGATATACACTTCTGGGTAGCAGTGTGTGTAAACAAGATTTTGGGGTACTTGTGGACTGTAGCTAAGTATGAGCAGACAATTTGATGCAGTGGTAAAGAAGGCAAATGCAGTATTGGGCTGTATCAATAGAGGCATCACATCAAAATCACAAAATATCATAGTCCCGCTGTATCGTGCATTGGTCAGACCACACCTGAAGTACTGTGTGCAGTTCTGGGCCCTCACTTCAAAAAGGACATGGGCAAAATTGAGAGGGTGCAAAGGAGAGTGATGAGGATTACCTGGGGCCTGGGAACCAAGTCCTATGAGGAAACCGAGGGAGTTGGGAATGTTCAGCCTGCAGAAGAGGAGGCTGAGAGATAACTGGCTAGATATCAGCAAAAAATTCTACCAGGGTAGTTCAGCAGTGGAATCAGCTGCCTAAGGAGGTGGTGAGCCTCCCCTTGTTGGCAGTCTTCAAGCAGCAGCTGGACACATACTTATCATGGGTGCTATAATTCTCCAGTAGGCTGCAGTCCACAGACATTAATGGCACAACAAATTTGGCAGTTTCTAAATATACTGTAATACTTACTATAATTTTGTGCAACAAATAAATATGGCTACTGCTATGAAATTTTATATGGAGGCAGGTAGATGTCAGAGTTCTGTTTAATTTCATACCCAAGTTCACCCAGAAGGCGACGAGGGGATGTAGACGAGGGGAGAATCAAACCTGATTCTCCAATTTAGTGTCCACCACTTTTAAACCACTACATCTTGGCATGAGACCTGCTGAGTAAAATGGAACTTATTTTAAGTATAAATAGGATTACCCTGTAAATTCCCTAAAGTGCTTGTAGTATGGTTATTTTTTTTAACTCTCAAATTAGATAGAATATTTATTTGTTTTTACATGAACCACCTTGATTTAATTTAATTTTGATGCTGAGCTCTGGGACTGGATGTTACAGTCCAATTGTAAGATTTAAAGAAAACAACCCCCCCCCCCCCGACACACACACACACGGAAACACAAATTGGTGTGATCCACCTGATTCATCTTCAATACAAAATGACAACCCAGTGTTCTGCAAGCCACTGTGGGAAGGTATCATGTTGAAGCTAGAGTTCAGCATAACAGCACTTGGAACAGCCCCTTGATTCTGTTGTTTTGGTCCCCCAAAATAAGAGATCCAACACTTTACCAGTTGATGAGAATCCTACACCTCTATTATTTTTCAGTAGTGGTATGTTTCAGCAGCAAACGCTCCGTAATGCTCACGGAATGATGAGGGGCGGCCTTGGAAGACGTATTTCACCTCCCCATCCCACCTTTCAAAAAGTAGACACCCCTGCTGCTTTCAGCTTGTCAGAAAGTGTTTGAAGGTAGGACAATCTGCTGATTTGTTTGTTAAGAGAACAGTTGCTACCAGTGAGTTACAAGCTGCTTCAAAAGGCTTTTTTTTGAGGGGGGAAGAAGAGTGAGCAGCAGCAGCAGCCATTCCACTCTTCTTTCAAAACAAGGCAGGATGTCTGTGAATGCCATCTGTCCTCCAGTCACTGCTGTGGTTGCCTATCTTCTCCTTCAACCAGAGGAGAAGGAAGGCTAATTCCATGTGTTTTTAACTTCCCATTAAGAAGAGATTGTGTGGGAGGGGCATATTATGCTTTTTATTTTATTTTCATCATGTATGGTTGTTATACTTAGGTTTTAATAAATATGTTTTTAATTAACTTTTTAAAACTGAAGATGGAAAAGAAATTGTCCAGTGGGTGGCTGTACCTTTTAGGCCAAACCTATTGGTCTAGAGCAGGGGTGGTCAAACGGTGGTTTTTCAGATGTCCATGGACTACAATTTATTATAATCCGTGGATGTCTGTAGAGCCACAATTTGGTTTAGAGGTCTGGAATTAATTCCAGAAACACTGATGCTTAAAAAATGGGGGGGGGGACAGTGGTTGAGAACATGTTTTATGTACAGACTAGCTTCAAAGCCCATTCCTAAGAACAGGCCTTTAAAGGGCCCCCTCCCCTGGCCCCTGGGGCCAGGCAACTTCAGTTCTCATGAAGCTTCTAGACAGTTGTCATCAGTTGGCAAAGACTATCTTGGGGAGACAGCCCAATTTCCTGACTCAGTATAAGGCAGCTTCATAATTTTATGGAAACTTCTAGTCTCCTAATATAGTAAACAATGTTAATTTTTGCAGATATTCCTATAAACTAAATAAAATTCTTAAATTCATGCATTACACAGTAGTTTCAAATCTCCATGGTCCTGACTCCTGACTGCAAACGTGTGTTTCTGCATCTATGACATTATAATAATATAACTGAAATATCAGAATTACATGTTCTGTGATGTTGTATGGGTGTGACTTATTACCTTGTGCAAGGTCTGAGATGTATGCAGTTGAAGTGATTAACAGTAACACACACTACAGGCTATAAACTACAATTCAGGCTATAAACTACAATTCAGAAGTACTGATTTAGTCAGTGCATTAGATTATCCCATGACTGTTCTGGAATGAGTAGTTATACAGTGCAGAGGAAGCTTCTTATTGGATATTTCCTGAATACTGTCTAAGAACATCTGTTTAGAGAAGGCATCACCAGCTTTTAAAATCAGTATTATTTCTGAGCCCTCTTCTTTCAGACTCGCATTGTTTTAATATACCTTGTATTGTGTCCCTTGATAAGTTGGCCTTAGCAGCTTTGCAGTCCAAATATTTAACTGTAACAGTGATCTCACTACTGCTAAACCATCCCACCGAAAGCAAGCAAGCCTAACCAACTTTAGAATCATTTCAGTATTCCTGAGAATCATTTCAAGTGCAGGTAAACTTCCTGCAGCAACTATTAAGTATAAAAAATATCTTTAGCAACATAAAAGCACAGCTCCGATCACGATATTCTTTGCAGTTTGTTAGTTCTTTGCAAACCCACACCATGAAACAATAATTGTTTGATTACTAAATTACTATATATTGCTTTAGTTTAATTGCTTTCCAGTACTCCTCATTGATCCAGTAAGTTTAAAACAGATTTTTTAAAAGTACTGTGTACAAGGCGAGGCCATCCATAGCCTAGTTTGCTTTGAAAAGGATTAGACAATTTAATGGAGTATGGATTTATCAATGAAACATGAGAGAGAAATACAACCTCGATATCAAAGGCTGTATATATTCTACGTACTGGGTACTAAGGCAAGCAACAGGCAGTGATTTTCTCTGTCCTGCTGTGTTTGTAAGCTTTCAAGTGGGAATATTTTTGCCATTGTTGGAGACTTATATGGACCTTTAGTTTTATCCAGCATGGGTAGTTTTTATGGTGTTGGCCTACATGTTGGTAGGGTAGGTGTCGTGATTAGTCTTTTACAAGTTGCTTAGAGACTTCTATGAAAATATACATGCCTGCTAGGTCCATTATATAGATTTACTTGAACTGTTCTTCACATTAAAATAAGAATGCAGAAAGATTCTTCTCTAGTAAGATTATTCTCATCTTAAAACATTTGACTCTGGTCCAAAACCAGTTTCACATTTGACTGTTGAGTTTACTGTTGTAGTTTTATTGCTTCACCAACTTTCATAGAATCTGTGCCAATTCACATTTTTATCTTAAATTTTACCTTAAACTTTAGATCAGGTCCAGTAATGCAGAATAATTAACAACAGTTATCCCATATCCTTAGGTTAGTATCAAATTCCTGTGTTCCCCCCAGAACTGGTTGGCTTTTATGGATGCTGAGAAATGCTCTGAAGATAACCTGCAGATTCTGTTATGAAGTCAGTCCACTCCTGGGAGAGCTCTTCCATAGAGACTGCCTCACCACCATATTCACTTGGGAGAATCCTGGGGAAGTGTTGTTGGAGAGTCTGTAAGTAATTACTCCCATGCATGTGGACCTGCCATGAGAAGAAATGTTTACAGTTTTTGCCCAGTTATGTTCTGCATATTAAAATGTCTTTGTTTCTACATTATACAATGGAAGCACTCTAGTGTCTGATATGAGAACTGAAGCCTGCACTCACATTCACAAGAACATTTTGCCAGCAGCCCTATTATAAAAGGCAAGACCATGCTAAATTTAAAGGGAAAACTAGATAAGATGGCCACAGAACCATGTGTTAGAATCAGGTGGTCCCTGAACACCTATAAGTAAATCTAACCCTCCTTAAGTGAAACAATTTTAAATATTTAGCTGAGTACAGTATGTTATTTTCTGACTCAGAGATAAAGAGAGAGTTGTGCCTGCAGGACAGGAAATTTTGCTGTAATGGAATGGATTACATTTTTAATGGAAGGAATTTATTCGAGCTTCTTGTGCCAGAGTTTGTGGCAGTTGTGGGAAATTTCTTACAACATTTAAATCTGGCCAGCATCCCTTCAAGGACTATTCCAAGTTTGGTTGAAATGAGTAGGGGGTTGTTCAAGAGTTCAGAATCAAAGTATAATTCTATTCAAATACCTTCATATGTCTTACATACTTGAAGGGGATGGAGGTGGCAGAGATCTGAGAAATGTTACAATAAAGTTTACTGCTTTGGACTGCAGGTGGTGTTATCACAGAGGATCGCATTTTGGAATGCCTGTAATCGAAACCAACCAGGAATGCAAAGGAGAAGGGTAGAACTTTTCCTCCCGCAGTGTTAGTTTTCCTGGTTACAGTTCCCTACAGAAAGTTTCTCTTTAAAGATGTTTTTGCTGATATCTCTTGTAAGCTGCTCCTAGAAATATTATTCATGAAAAAAATCTACCTTAAATATCATTTTTCTTTCACCACTGTGTATCCTTAAAACCTTGGCAGGCTGACTTTGAATTGCAGCTTAGCCCATTAGTTGTATATTGCGCTCTAGAATGCATGTCTTCATGTGGCATTAGCCAGGATAGTATCAGTGGTGTAGAGGAAGGGGGTGGTCCACTTTGGTGGAACCTGAGGAAGACCTTTGAAGGGTGTCCTCAACACCAGCATTATTCTGCATGCTGCCCTACATCTTTCCTTTTATTTTTAATATGCAGTTCTGACTTCAGTGACTAGGGGCACTGGGAAGTCTGAGCATAGCAAATAGCATACTTGCCATAATAGGATTAGCTATACTTCCTGGTTTTCTCAAAGATTGAAGCAAAATTGCTTCAGAACAATTGGTTGCCAACCTGAAAGTCGTTTTCTCTATAATCCAGCCTTTCTTCTTTTCCTTGCACTGAGCACAGCTAGACCTTCCAAAACAGTAGTTAGGGTGTTGCAGCAAGATTAAAAGCCTTAAATTTATCCACCTTGGGTGCCTAATAGGCTAAGTATGATACTGGATAGTAGAGCTGTTAGTGTGTCCGATTATGACCAGCAAGACTATGGTTCAAATATCCATTTAGCCATGGAATTCACTGGCTGACATCATTCTTGCATTACGCATATGTTAGGATAAAATAGAGAGGGGTGAGACCCATGTACATTACCTTGAGCTATGTAGAGGAAGGGAAAAATACAAATGTAATTGTAAACTTGTATCTGAATCCACCTTCATGAAAATAAAAAGTGTAAGGGTTTGGATCTGAAAGTGATTTTCCATCAGACAAAAGATAGTTTAGCCAATTACAGATCCTACTTTGTGATGTTCCTGAAGGTCTCCTGTTCCCCAGCGGCAGTGTTTCAGGAAGTTCAGTGGACTCCAATGGAAAGCCTGGATTGGCAAAAGCTACCTCACTTCTACCACTGTTTTTTGAGACTGACTTAAGCTGGAATAAAATGACTTTCAGATCCAATCCATGGACATTAGAAAAGCATAGTGTGTCCTTTTTTGTCTAGATATTTGCATTCACTCACCCGTGCCTTGATTTTTTCGGTAAGAAAAGGCTTAATTAGAGCAAAGACTGGATGGAAGAATAAAGGCTCATTAATTAAGTGGATGCCACGAACTTTTAATGGAAAGGAATCCTGCCAAGAAAAAAACAAGACAAGACAACAGATTAAGCATAGCTAAAGAACAGTCTCATAATTCTGATGGCCACATTCACATAAATTGGCCTTCAAAGGGGTAATGTATCAATGATGCCAATAATGAGAGTGAATGTGGCTGTGATGGACAATGTGGTAAATGTTGTCACTTAGTCAGAGAACCTGGTTGAGAGACAGGGAATTAAAATTGAACTTTTCAGTTAGGAATAGCAGTTGAGATCTGACAGTTGTCTGGAAAGAAAGGCTAAAGAAGTGAGAGGATAAACAAGGATCCCCATTCATTCCTGAGGGAAATAGCTCTTAGAAAAGGGGAGTGATCCCTATCCAGTCTGAAGGAGAGGATCAAGAAGGATCCTGAGTTAGGGAACTAGGAAGCTTACCCTAACCCAAGCAAATCTGAGGGCAATAGCTCCAGAAAAAAACCCTAGGGGTGCTCCCTCATTTGTGGCTAAGGAAGGAATTTGGAACTGATTTAAATGATCCTGCTTTCAACTTACCTACATGTCTGTGATACAAGAAAACTAATCTTGTACATTTAAGCAAAGACTGCCATGAAATCTCTCTCAATATTTAAATAACTGTCTAAAGAACAGAAACACTTACTTGTTTGTGACAAATTATCTGGTGTTTAGTTGTATACAAAATTACTTCATTCCTGTTGTCTGTTCACCTCAGAATTCCTACACTGATTCCAACCTAACCATTTCCCCTCAAAGTTAAATTTGCTAGTTTTTATTTATCATCAACTTCTTGTGTGCCATATTCAAAACAGGCCACAAGAAGGATTTCAGTCTTTCCCCTCAGTTCCCAAGACTGGGCCAACATTTACCAATATACATTCAAATGACTGGGGGGGGGGACAGCGGGGGGGGGCGGAGGGAGTTGAAGAAAAATGAAAAAGGTTCTGCTCAGCCAGTTCTGGGAGACCCAGGTTTCTATCCCAACTCACGCCACAGAAGTTCACTGGATGACTTGTGGGAGAATTTTGTTGTTGAATTGGGATAAACATGAGGTAGAAAGATCTAAGTAAAATAATAACAACCTGCTATTCTGTCTTGTGCTGATTTCCAGACAAAGCCCCTCTAGAATAAAACCATTAAAATGTAACTGAAAACATGGGATTCATCCGCTTCTCTCTCATTCTGCAAAGAGGTGTGCAAGTGTATGAAATGTTTACCAGATTCTGCTTTTTTAAAAATCAAAACTTACTGTGAGTACAGCAGCAATCCTCTTGGCTACCCCTGGAGAGATCTGGAATGCATGAGCAAATCTCCATCCTTGGAGGTCAAAGATGACTTTGACTCCATTCCGTTGTGTGTCTATCTCCCTTACAATAAGTTCTGATGTAATAAGACTTACACGAAACACATCAAACGCTGTAAACATTTTTGGGTCCCATTTTGCTGAAGAACAAAAAGAAGAGGCATGTGTAAAATAAACACACATTCCCAATGATGGCAACAGAAATAAACTATGATCGGAAACCTCTAGATGCTTAGTTTAATTGGGATGTTAACTGGCTATGAGGATAAAGTGCACAGTAAAACAGGAGTTCAGAAGATCAATGACTTCTTCAAAACCATCTCATATATCTCAAAATCATGTTAACATTAAATACTTTCCTTTGTCTTTCACAAACTTATTCTAAATGGTCAGAACAAACATTTCATGCCAGTCAGCCATTTAAGAATTTTATAATCAGTCCTTTCCCAAAGCTCTACAAGTCATCTCTCACTAATATCATACACTTATGAAGAAGAGTTTGTTTTTATATCTCATTTTTCAATAACTGAAGGAGTTTCAAAGTGGCTTACAACCGCCTTCCCTTCCTCTCCCCACAACAGACACCCTGTGAAGTGGGTGAGGCTGAGAGAGCCCAGACAGGACTGCTCCCTCAGAACAGCACTATCAGGGCTGTGATGGGCCCAAGGTCACCCAGCATGTGGAGGAGCAGAGAATCAAACCAGATTAGAAGTCACCACTCTTAACCACTACACCACGCTGGCTCTATCTATTAGCACAACTTGTTTGATGCAGATGGATTGCCTGATTTAACAAAGTACCTTTATTTCAAGCACTAACTACTACTTATTTCAAGCACTAACTACTTCCAAGTTTTAAGAACTGTTTCTAGGAGAATAGTGTTTTTCCACAGCATTACGCAGACAGCTGCTGCCACCTCACCTGTGACTCTCAAAAGCCTTTGCCTTTACTCCAGCTGGAAAGTCTATGACTGTCAGTACAGAAGAGGAATGTAAGTTCTGACTCCTTGTCTATAATTTCCCATCAAATAGCCAAAAGTTCTACTAGAGCCCTGATCTCCTCTGTGAGCTCATTCCAAGTGGGAGCCAGGGTTGAGAAAGCCCTGGCTCTGATTGAGGCCAAGCATACTTCCTTGTAGCCAGAGACATTTAAGCAGTTGGCATTGGCTTGGTGTAATGGTTAAGAGTAGCGATTTCTAATCTGGTGAGCCGTGTTTGATTCCTCCCCAAGGTCACCCAGCTGGTTGCATGTGGGGGAGCGCAGAATCGAACCAGGCTCAGCAGATTAGAAGTCTGCACTCTTAACAACTATACCGAGCTGCCAGCATGGTGACCTTGGGATCATCACAGCACTGATAAAGCTGTTCTGACCAAGCAGTAATATCAAGGCTCTCTCAGCCTCACCTACCTGACAGGATATCTGCTGTGAGGAGAGGAAAGGGAAAATGATTGTAAGCTGCTTTGAGATTCCTTTTGGTAGACAAAAGTGGCATATAAAAACCAATTCTTCATAACACTCTTCTCAGGATATATTCAGATAGGCGGTTCCCCAGATAATAGGAGTGACACTGAATCCCACAGCCTGGACAAAAAGTATACACCTTTCCATGAGAGCAACCTATAACAAAAACTGCTTACCAATTCTATAAACGATAACTTTACTCCCTGCTGGATCCCTCTCTCTTAGAACTGCATGGTAACCAGCATTCAGAAGACCGAGAACAGAGGAAGGCTGTAGATCCGCACTTAATTCTGGGCATTCAGCTCTCCAGGTGTTATAATTCTTCAATAACTGGGAAAAGAAATAGCAAAGTATTATAGTAATCAGATATGAAAAAATCCTTGTCTGTCAGGTCTTATTGTTCTCATTGCTCATTTTAAACAATCAAAGATCGAAACAGCAGTAGTTAGAAATTCGAAAATTAGGAAAGAAAGTTTGCAGCAATGTTCCAGAAAAGGTAATGTAGACTTCAGTAATATTATATGCTGATGATAAAGGTATTACCTGACCAGAACATGGGACAGGGCTATTTATTAAATATACTTTTACTGAAATGGAATAATATTTAATGACATTTAATAGAATAATATTTAATGACCTAATAGGTTAAATCGGCTTGTAGAGATGGAAATCCCTATTGCAAGAGTAAATGAAACTGTTCACCATACCTATTGTCATTAAAAACAGATATTTTCCCCAGGAGAATGGAAAATCTACCACAATTTATTTGCTGGCAGTGGAAAGTGCCATCAAGTTGCAGCTGACTTATGGTGATGCCGTAGGGTTTTCAAGGTAAGAGACTAATAGAGGTGGTTGGCCATTGCCTGCTTCTGCATAGTAACTCTGAACTTCCTTGGTGGTCTCCCATCCAAACTAGGGACAGCCCTGTTTAGATTCCAAGATCTGACAAGATTCAGCTAGCCTAGGCCAGTGGTCCCCAACCCCCGGTCCGGGGACCGGTGCCAATCCGTGGATCCGTCAGTACCGGGCCGCGGCTCCTCCCCGGCTGCTGCCTCGGGGGCTGCCCTACCACTCTGCTGCCAGCTCATCTTTGGTGCTCTCCAGCGGCCGCCATGGCTGGGGCTCCCCCTCGGCATGGCACTGCACAGCTGCTGCTGGCAGCACCCCCCAGCCGGCAGTGGGAAGTCAGGAGCACCAGTGGGAAAGCAAGCGGAGCAGGGGCTCAGGCAGCAGCGGTGACGTCCCTAAGCAAAAGACTACCCCACCCCCGGCCTCAGTAAAATTGTCAAGCGTTGACTGGTCCCCAGTGATAAAAAGGTTGGAGACTACTGGCCTAGACTATCCAGGTCATGGCAAAATGGATGTAATCTTGCAGAAAAAAATTAATGTTTAAGGCAGCCTTTTTCAACCTTTTGATCATGGAGGAGCCCTGAAATAATTTTTCAGGCTTCAAGGAGCCCCAGAAGTGGTCAACTGCCTGCCACCCCCTCCAAAACATAAAGAAAGTGATGTCACCAGAAATGATATCACCACTAATATTAACAGGCAGGTTCAAGAAGTAGGGGACGGAAAGAGAGTAGGTGGTTTAAGGCAGGAGTCGGTGTGCAGACTCTTCTCCCTCCAAGGTACAGAAACCACAAGAGAACTCACTCAGACGTGGAAGGAGGAACAATGAAAGGGGTCAGTTCCCTAGTTTGTGGTCAAGACCATGTAGGCAGGAGGAGAAAAGCCACAGACCCCCTCCAGACCTCCCATGGATCCCTGTGGGTCTGCATAACCCTGGTTGGGAATCCCTGGCTTAAGGTATTTCAGACTCTTACCAAATAACAGCAAGGAAGATCATGCCCCCCCCAATAGGAGTGGCGGTAGTGATTTCCATCACTGCCTTCTGCTCACCCATCCCCTCCGGAATGCATTATTGGGATTGTTAGAACTGGGATGAGTTTTGTGTCGCAGCATCTTATCATCATGGGACTTTGAACTGTATTAGTATTTTATGTCTGTTTATGGGGTTTTATTGGGGTTTAATCCAGATGTTGTAACCCGCCACAAGCCTTCGGGGAAAGGCAGGCAATAAATTTAAATAATAAATAAATACATCAAAGTTAGCTATCTGCTGATTATATAACAACAAAACAAAACAGTGTTCTGTTCTCTTAATTTTGAAAATATGTATGTTATCGGAGAGTCACGAGTAACCAATAGATCAGATCTCACTGTTGTAACAGTGGGTGTAACCTAAATCATCAATGTACAAGAAGTACTCAGTTTCTTGCTGCTGGGATTAAGAAACTCTCTATTTTCCAAAAAAGAATGAGATGACATTTCCCTCCCCCCCAAAAAGCAGAGTGCTATATCATTACCCTATCACTGCTGAAAGAAGGTCAGTAATGGAGTTATAACACAACCTGCACATGTTCCCAACTACTGATTGAATTGCTCTGAGTTCACATTTTAATTGCTAAGGGGTTAGAGACAGCTCTGGAAAACTGAATATACACTTTCTCTTCTTCTGAAAAGGACTTCTGTTGTTTCTAAACTGTGTTCTTATATGGGCCGCTAGGAAAACATACCACAAATATGCCAAATTCTCAAATGCTCAGATAAGAGCTACTCAAGGTACTAATAAGAACACATTTTCCTGTCACAGCTTCAGTGTTAAAGAATGCTAATACCCATAATCGTATTGCTATTCCATTAAGGACTTAGGCTGGAGTCCAAAGGTTAACTCTAAATGCTGTTTGTTGCTTGCAGGAATGGAGACAGTTTTTGCCAATTCTCTCTTCCCACTGCAGACCATCCACATTGTTCCTGAGGATCTATTCCCTGGGAGCCATATTTTGCGGCATTTAGTGGGCTACGGCAGGACACGGAAATGGGCAATGATCAGGTCTCCAAAGAAGTTGGTGGAAATTGTTTATTCTGGCAGAAAAAATCAACATTGGTTTCAACCTTTAATGTATTACATTATTTAGATCCATGTGTCAGAATGTGTAAAATAAATGTCAAGTTTTAGCAACATTAGGTTTAGCCCTTTATTTGATTCAATAAATGGATATTCCACTAAAACCTGACATGGGAAGTGCTGTATGGGAACTTCTAACAATTCAGAGCTCCATCTTTATTCAGGGTTATGATACCTCAAGCTGACACAAATGCACACATATGGCAATTCTGCCACAGAAACACAGTCCTTCAGTACATCTAAGTAACTGAGCTCCTATCTAGGCATTAATGCTAATATGGTGCAACTGGAACTTTTATATCATACTGGGAGATGTTCACACAGGCAAGCTGAGGATCTTTGCCGAGGACTTCATGGTTAAAAAAAAATAGCAAGGAAGACAGTCAACATCCTATTCCCTTTACCCTCCAAATTATTTACTGCAATTGACTCCAAACTAGTGGATGCTTGCCAGTTCCAGACTGCCAGGACTGGTTCAGCATCTGAGGCAAGCATGAATGGGCATGCATGCTCTGAGGGGCCTTTCCAAGAGGAGGAGGTAAACTAAGGTAAAGCAGGCAACCTGCTTCTCCTCCTCCCTGAAATATCAATAAATCACCCTTTGCTTCTATATATCTCCCTTTGCATGCTCACAGCCTGCTGGGAAGAAGCTGTGAGAAAATCCTCTATTTAAATCATTTGTCCCTGCCTTTCTCTGCAATGGGGACCCAAAGCAGCTCACATCACTCTCCTCTAAAATATCCTCACAAAAACCCTGTGAGGGGACACATTTCAGCAGGGCACCGGATGTCCTCATGGAGACACATTTCAGCACTTGAGCAGATCTGGTACCAGAATGGGAGAGGTGATAGAGCAGATAATTTCCCACCTTTCTTTCCCCAAGCAGCCTCCTGTTTGCTTGTGATCAGGAAAGCCTCAGCAACAAAACACAAGATGTGCCCTACCTTGGGTCATGATGAAAGAAGGGGGGTGGTTAATACTTCTGACACCATGATGCATTGCAGATTTAAAAAAAAAACATGATGTTATTAGAGTACCTCTTGTGCTTTTCCCCCTAGCAGGAGAGGAGGAGTCAGTTGGCAAAACTACAGAGGGAGGGTTAAATCCTTATTCTTCACACAGAACAGTTCCAATGTGCTTAGATGCTAATAGATCTGTCAACAGTACACAGTTTCCCTTACAGCAGGGGTAGTCAACCTGTGGTCCTCCAGATGTTCATGGACTACAATTCACATGAGCCCCTGCCAGCAAACACTGGCATGGGCTCATGGGAATTGTAGTCCCTGGACATCTGGAGGTTGACTACCCCTGCCTTACAGGATTTAGCAAGCATCACAGACTACAGTATCGACATTGCACCTTATTATTTGTTCAAATAAATTAAGGACAGTTTCTAAGTTTATTATCTGTTTATTTTACTCTTCACTGTCTTATATCACACTGAGAAATACCTACGCAGGGGGAAAGAACAATGCTGATTTTAAGAACTCAAAAAGGAAAACCAAAATGGGCTAATCAGACCACTGAAAAAATAAAGTGCATATCTGAAGAACTCTGCATGTTTATAAAAGATATTTGAGCTGTATTATAGGATTTCTTGGCTTTTTTTTTTTACAAGATAGGTTGTCAGGTCTTTCCTTAATCCTCCTTATTTACCTGGGTTTGGTACCGGCATGCTCTGGTGTGCATGGCTGGGTTAGACATAGTGGTTAGACACAATCAACATGGACACCAATCAGAACAATGCATGGCTGAGGAAGATGGTAAAGGTTTGGGCATCATGGCAACAGCTGTGCCATGGGATTGCCAAGAGTCGGACATGACAGAATGGCAAACAACAACACCTTGAATAAACCCTAGTTGGTCTCAAAGGTGCCACTGGACTCAAACTTTGTTCTGCTGCTTCAGACCAACATGGTAACCTACCTGAATCTAACAATACCATTGTCAGATTTACCCACAATGGTATTATGAAATGCTTTAAAAATGAACACAGGAACACATAGTGAGTGCAAAGATAAATAAAGGTTGAAGTGTCTATGTTTTACAAAGTGAAAACCTTGCAAAATTCACAATGTTAAAGCACTTTCCAGTAAGCAGCACAAGTTCTTCCCAACTATCTTATGTGCATGCATGGATATTTCAAATGGCAATTTGCTTTCTATTGTGCATGCATAGTACTACTTCAAAGTGGTTTTTCACACTGACTAGATCAGCCTTTCTTAACCTTTTTGCCATGGAGGAACCCCTGAAATATTCTTTAGGTTTTGAGTAACACCAAAAGTGGTGCAATCATTTAGAATATGGTTGGGAAGCATATCTGTGTGCATGCCAACCTGGGGCCCCTGTCCTTCCCACCCCTTCCAGGCCTATCATTGGCCATTGGGGGGGTGTCAACACTGGGGATAAATGTTTAACAATTTTTAAATAAATAATTAGCTTCCACTGATTCAGGAAATCCTTCCAGGGCCATGATGAAACCCGATGGTTTCACAGAACCCTGGACTAGATAGTAATAAACAACTCACTTTCTCTTTCCGCACTCCATTTTGCTCCAAAGCAAAACCATGGCAAACATCTCACCTTTGATGAAACACAGAAGCTTCAGCTCTTCTCAGCTACTTCAGACAGGTAAAGCCAGGAGGATATGAGTTCTTTCCATCTCTGAATATAAACGTCCCACTTCTGTGAAACCAACTTAGATGCTATCCTGGTGGTTATGAATCCTATGCTAGAAGATTCCAACACGAAGGCCCACCCAGCATTCCTTCACCCATTGAAGATACACTTCCAGAGCACTGTGTGAATGGGTGCGTAGGTGTCCTACTGCTATATTTTTAGCTGCACAAGTATCAGGTAAATAGTAACTGCCATGCTTACTGTATCATCTCTAAAGAAAATCTTAGTGAACATCTCTTGTAGCGAAAAATCTCCATACCAGCACCTGTTCCATACATTACACAGAAAGGTTTAAAGCGACAATGGGTGTGTGTGTGAACTGCTGCTAAACTAGTGAAGCGAAACTAGTACTGGGGAGACCGGGGTTCAAACGCAACAATTCAATGCACGTTGGGCCAGTCAGTATTTATCTCCGCTGCACCCATTTCTCCGGGGTGTTAGGCGAGCGCAGCCCTCTGGGCTCAGAGGAAAGGCAGTTCAGGACAGGAAGGCCACCGTCCGAGGGAATCCTTTCCGCGCTCTCGACGCCCACCCCCTCTGCTCCCCCGCGCGAAGCCGCCCCAACCTTTCCCTGCACTCCCGACCAGCCCCTCGGGGAAATTCCGGCCGAGGGAGCAGCGAGCGCTCCACCCCCTCCCTTCCCACAGAGCTCCCTGCAGGGCCGTGCCGGAGGACGGCGGCTGAGGAGCCCGCGGGCGCGCCGCGTAGCCGCTCTTGCCAGCCCCAGTCTTCAGGCGGGATGGTGGAGGCGCGGAGGGCAGCTGCTCGCGCCGGGCTCCCCTGCGCTGCGTTCGCGCGCGCCCCTTACCTTCCAGGCTTGGTCCGCACAGAAGTCTCGAGCTCGCAAGAAGCGCACCAGGAAGGCGTCCGAGAGGGCCTGCGGCCACGGCTGGATGTGCTCCTCCTCGGCTCGGCGCCGGAGGTCAGCCACGGCGGCGCTCACGACGGGCGCCTCGTCTGGCAGCTCGTTGAGGTTCCCCGGCAGGATAGGCGCCTCCTCCGGGCTCATGGCAGGGCTGCTACTGAGGGGCCCGGAGAAGCAACCAAATAGATAAAATAAATGGGGGGGGGGCTGTGTGTGGCTGGAGAGCGGGCCCCACTTTCGCGCGGCGTTACATAACAGGCGCACGGAGCAGCAAGTGGCCCGACCGGACCAGCCACCGAACCGGCTGCCAAAACAAAGTCGGACCCGCACCTCCCCATTGGCACGCGATCAGCGAGCCAGTCAACAAGTCCTCCCGCTGCCTTCGCCCGGCCAGCCTCGACTCCGCCCGCGTCTCCCCGGACGGGGGTCCCGCGACTGACCTAACGCGTGGGTGGGGAAGGGGCGGCTATCCTCCGCCGGGCAAGGCGAGGCCAAGCCCGCAAGGGACCTTCAGTGGGCGTCAGGTTGGCCTCACACCTCGATCGCTGCTTGTGGACTGCACCACTTGACCCCTAGGTAGGAACGGAGGCCTTTAAACTAGGGGCTGCATATTCAGGACCACTGCCGGGTGAAAGGTGAGCTGGGAATCTCCAGGATTTAGGCCAACACCCTTTTACTATCAGCCTACCTTCTTGGGAACAGGCATCTGTTCTCTTGTTACTTTGGGGTAGCAGCTGGCACACTGATGGTAGGATATCAAGAAATATTTAAATCAACAAGTCCTCAATTCTGCAACATGGTAATAATTTTTAAAAGAAGGCATCAGATCATGAATAAAGCAGCTTTCTTTTACCACCTCACGCCCACAGCAAAGCTATCTTGCATCTGGGTGCATGAAGGAGGTTTTTCTAGAGAAAGGAATGTGAACCTGAGCCAATACTCCCTTTACAGAAGTTAAGTAGCAGCTGAGGGTCATCATTTATCGGAATAACACCATCCCACTTCCAGTCAAGATGGTTGTAGCAAAGGGAGCCACTTTTTCCATCTGTAACAAATATGAAAAAATGAGAGAAGCTGTGTTGGATCAGCCCATCCAGTCCAATGTTTTGTGGCATATGGTGGCTAAAATGCAGGTGGCCATTAGGAGGCCCACACCCAGCAGAGTGAGAACTCTAGAAACCCTCTCACTGTAGCTCCCCAAGCACCAAGAATACAGATTCCAAACAATTAGTGATATTTAATCTGAAACCGCAGGGTGTGATGTTGAGCATATGGCATTTTTTAGCCCTTCTGCCTTTATGAAATATACCTTTGGATAATTCACTATCCTGCATAGGATGAGTATGGATTACATAGGCTCTCAAAATAAAGGATGCAAATGCTAAAGGTTTTAGAGTTCAATCCTCTTGAGAAGGACATGTCAGGAAGTGTGTCATACTGTTTTTCAATTTCTTCTTAAAATGTTGGTCTGGAACATTTTTACCAAAGAAAGCATTTAGCAACTTTTGCATTCCACTCATATATTTAGTATTTTTTTAAACTGAAGAGGCTACTCATTCAGGAATTAAGGGAAATTAAGGGAAACAATAGGCTGAGAAAAAGTTCAAATTGCCAGTAACATGTTTCTTATTATGCCACAGCTGTGCATTTCACAATTTTTTTTTAACTGGGTGCTCAATCTAGCCATCTTTAGCTTAAACCCCTGGGGGTCAAACTCATAATTCTCTGCTGCCTTTGCAACTTGTCAAAATTTCTGCTGCACAAGCAGCCACATGTTGCAGATGCTAACTAATTCAGGGTTTTGGCATTTGCAACAACTGCAGAAAAGCAGAGAAGCAATTTTCCAAAAAGTTTATATAGCAATATATATTTATTTATGTTTGTTTCTTTTATTCACATGGTTTCCTATCTGTGGGGCATGATGATGTAAAACACGGATGTTAAACATGCAGCCCATGGGTCAGAACTGGCTTGTCCAGAGCTCTTATTCAGCCAGTGAGCTATTGATGCAAGGGAGGGAAGACAGGAGGCAGCTGGGGGCAGGGAGAGTGGGCAAAACTGCCAAGAAGTAGAAAGGAAATGGCTCAGGGGTGGGACTAAGAGGCTGAGATAAAATTGTAGGGCAGTGAAAATGGAGTAAGAGGAGATATGCTGTTTTTTCTGGCCTGCCTCCTCCAACCACAGCACAGTAAAGATTGTCAAAGCCATTATAAAGGAGGTGGACCTAAATGGATGGAATTGCTACTGCTTCAACAACTAGTTTTGTGTTTTTTCAAACTGTGAAGGGGAGGGAGTAGCAAAACCAAGCACATGGATGAGTGGAGAAGGACCAGCACATTGATTGGGAGACACCTGTTCTGAGGTGGAAGAGCAATGTTGCTTAATATGCAAAGATTCCTCACCATATTTTACATTTTTGTTGTTACATTGTTGATTAATGTGCTACATGCTAATTCCTGCTTTTAAAAAGGCAGAATCTCTCTCTCATTTGACCCTGAGGCTACAGCTTCTGAGAGGCTCAGAAATAAGCAACTGACTTTCTCATACTACTGGCAGTGGAAGATCTAAATTGCAAACAGCTTCTGGAACACAGAATAATCTATCCACAGATCTACAACCCATTAAGAGCCTTCTGAATGAAGAATGAGACAGAGATGACATTTTTGTACCATGATTTTTACTACCCAAAGGAGTGTCTTTATAGCTTTCAATTGGCTACCCTTTTTTAACCCCAGAACAGACACCCTGTGAGGTAGGTGAGGCTCAGAGAGCTCTGAGAGAACAGTAACTGGCTCAAGGTCATCAAGCTGGCTGGAAAAATGGGGAACAAAACCTTGTTCTCCAGATTAGAGGCGACTACACTACACCAAGTTGGTGCTTGGTGCATAAATATAGACTTCACCTTAAATTACCTAAAGAATTCACTGGAAAACCTATGGTTCATGGCTGACTCTGTAGACAAATTCCTCTAGCGGAGAAATATTGATAAGAGTCTCTCTAGCAAATTATTAGGAAAATAACCTGTCTCAAGCTTGTGATGTTTCTGTATCCAATATCAGCTCAGGCTGAGATGCAGACCCTCATAACTGCAAAAAATCCAGTCTGAAATTATCAGTGCAACAGCTGGTCCAGATGAAACCTCACAGCTAGTCTTACCTCAGTGGCCCATGTAGGAAACAGATTGGACAGAAATAGCCCCATGTGCAACCCAGTGGATTATGAGCTGGCTTCATCATATCAGTCCCTTCTAGACCTTCCCAGGGGTAGACTAATTTACCACCCAAGCAGAATGCTTCAATATGGTTCTCATGGATGAAACCACAAAGCAACCAACAGACAAAGATCCCACTGCAAACCCTTTAGTCAGAGACCCAAAAGTACTATTAAAAACATTGCGGGATGGATATCCATCAGTTGATGCTTAAATCTCTTCCTAACTCAGCATGATATTATCTTTTCACAAGAGACTTGGTGCCAAGAACCATTGCTGCTGATGAGTTTGATATAATCAGTCTCCCAACTTTACCTGGAGAAGGGAAGGATAGAACTAAAAAAGGCCTGGCAGCTCTCATGTCTACAAAGCTTCCTGCATCAATTATCACTCTTGACCCATGTGGCCCTTGGGCTCAAGCAAATGTCATTAAATTTAACCATAGCTTTTTGCCTGATTCCCAGGGTATGGGAATAGCATGGGCCGGGAAAATAGAACAGCAATATCAAGAATATCTCGGCTTGGACCAAGCACTTCAGCTTTGCAACAGTCTTTAATTTCAGGTTGGACAGAATTACTAAGATCTTGTTCTCATTTTGCCTTGGCACCCACAAAATTCAAATCAAAGCCTAGTTTTTATTCAGAGTGACACCTTTAAATCTATTTGTTGATCTTAGTAGTGTATGTGGCAAGGTTTTAAAGCTGATTTTATAATGAACTGAACTAAACTGATGCCTTCTTTAAAAGACCAAGTTGTACATTGTGACTATCTTTTGGTGCAAACTCTCAATTATATCCCAATTGCAACATCTTGAAAATTAATTTTGGGGGTGTGATAATTGAATCTTATGCTGGTCATAGGCACTTCAGAAGAACAAAAGGGGAACTGAGAAGTTATGCAATTGTTTGCCAAGAATTGTGAAAATACACATATAAATCACCATAAAGACACTGTAATATTTCTGTAAACATATTTGTTGAATCATTCATGTATATCTAATTAAACACTGCATCAATTCATGAAAACGTAAATGTTTGAGTTGTTATCAAAGTCATTCTGCAGCCACTGATTTAAAGAAACTATCAGTGCAAATCTAAACAAAGTTACACCCTTCAGAGCTGTGTACCCGGGCCTATGGTTGAGGCCTAAAAAGACCATTAATGAGCTGGCTTCTCTACATGTACATGAATGATAACATTGGCACGCCTACTCAGTATAACCATCAAAGCACCACCATCTCCTTCCTCCCTCCCTATTGAAGAGAAGGCAATGTTATGATTATTTAAAAAATGTAAACCTGGTTATTTTAAAATCTTTAAAAGGTTTTAATGATTGCTTTATTATATGATATATGCTGTAAGCCACCCTAAGCCCTTGGGGAAGTACAGCATAGAAATTTGAAAATAAATAAACCCATTGACTTCAATGTTAAGTTCATTGCTAAAGGAGTTAACCATGCCCAGGATGTAGTGATGTTAACATGGTAATGCATAGTTTGTCACTGTGCAATTATAAGAACAGTTTCCTTGATATAAACTCTATTGACTAGACCAGCATAGGCTTTTGAGTAGGTTAGTTTCTTATAGAACAGAAAGTATTTTTTTGTTTTTTGAATCCTAGGAAAATTTTATTTACTTATTTAAATTTGGAAACTGCCCTCTGCGGCAAAGCAGACTCGGGGTGGTGGACAATGTATGCATAATGATACATTAAAAGCATTCTAAAAATCCAAAATTCAGCCCCAAAGCATAAGCCAGAACCCTGGTTGGAGTGGGGTACCGAAAGGAGGCCAATCTGCTGTTAACAATTTCACTGGCCTTGACTGTAAGCGTGGCGGAAGAGCTCCATTTTACAGGCTCTGCAGGATTCAGTGAGCTCCAACATGACCCTGATCTTTTCTGGGAGCTCAGTGAGCCATATTAGGAAGGCGGCATAGAAATTTAAATAATAACAATACTAATTCCACCAGGGAGGATCCAGGGCCAAGAAGTCCCTGGCTCTGGTCAAGGTGAGCCAAATTTCTCTGGGGCCAGGGACCACTAGTCTGTACATACTGGCAGAGCTCTTCTGGGGACATATTCAGAATGGTCGTCCCTTAGGTATGCAGGCTTACCTGGGTTGCATATAGCCTTAAAGATCAAAACCAACAACTTAACCTGGTATACAATTGGCAGCCAGTGCCGCTGCCGAGGACAGGTTGAATGTGAGCCCTCCAAGGGTACTGGCCAAGCCTTGTGCTGCTGTGTTTTGTACCGATTTCAGTTACTGGATCAGGGATAAGGGCAGGCCCTTGTAGAATGAGTTACCAAAGTCCAATCTGGAGGTGAGGGTCATATCTTTGTGAAGCTTTGTGTTTGAAATGGAATAATGACTAGTGATATCCTTCAGGTTGGAAGGATAAATTTTTCAAACCATTTGAAAAATGTAAGTCATTAGTTTTCTTTGCCTTGCAGTTTATTCAAAGCTTCATTGCAATATTCACCCAATCACTTTAGCTAGTTGTATTAAAACTGTTCCTCTACATGCCAGTTTATATTCAAGCAGGGTAGCTGCGTTGGTCTTAGGCAGCAGAACAGATTTAGAGTCCAGGGGCACCTTTAAGACCAACACATTTTTTATTCAAGCTATGAGCTTTCGTGTGCACACACACTTTCTCAGATACAATGTCCATACCAGTTTAGTAAAAAGAAAATGCTGAGTGAATTACCTTACATTTCTTATATTTGGTGGTATGTTCAGAGTTGGAGGTAGTTTGTTATAATGCCATCTTGTTATGCTCAGTAGAAAGCTTGCTTCTTTTGAATAGTCTCTTTTAGAGCATGACTCATTCACATGCTTATCTAGCACCAGCTCTGTAAAGTCCCATCACCATTATATGGTCAAAAAGTCTCTACATTTTCACCTTAAAAATATTGAGAAGAAATGTTTTCCACCAAAAAATTGAAATACAGCATTAAAAACAAACAAACAAGGAAACATTTCTGATACTTCTTTTTTCTTTTTAAGGCTTCATATGTCCTGCATCCAAGTCCTATAAAATGGAATGACTTATTTCCCTTCAGTGGAAGTGCTAACAAAAGTATTCGCAATAATAATAATAACAGATAAAAATCCCAAAGATTGCCCAACTGCTATGCTTATATAAAATGACATCTCAGAAGATTTCTGTAAACAAAACCACTTGCAAGACCATCCCTTTGTTCCCAAAAAATGAGCAAAAATAATGGTTCTAAGACACAGGTTTTGCCTAAAAATAGATATGTGTTGTTTATATACACATTTAAGCGATTAGGTCCAAACACAACACACAATGGACCACATAGGCTCAGTGAAACTTTTCCTTTCTTCCCTTTGTGAAAGTTTGCCATGACTTTTAACACATATTTATAAACTTCCTTGTGTTGCAAAAGTACAGTTAAGTATGAACTGCTGTTCTACAAAAACAAGTACAACATTTCATGAGGTTTATGGAATTCTGTATATTTTTGATTCGGGCCATCACATCTACATTTATAGTCTTTTTTTTAGGCTCAAAAATCCCTAGTGATAATTTAATGAAGCCTATACAAACCCATGAAGGAATATGCTCTGTTGAAAATGAGTTTTACTTCTGAGAACGTAGGATCATGGGCATACGTGTCGGGAGGGGTCACTTTATCAGGTCCAATTCAGTCGCTGAAGCAACTGTTCCCACCTGTAACAGCCAGTGCTGCAGGGGGGGGGAGGCGTGGGCATTGGTGCGCCTGTTGACGCACACACGCAGGCGCCTTCCTCCCCACCTGCGGCTCCCTCCCCCCCCTCCTGGCGCTGGCTGCTACGGGCGGGAATGGCTGTTTCGGCGGTCGAATCGCACAACCCTAGACTTGCAAGCTTGTTATTATTTTGTGACATAGTTGTGACATGTTAGAAATATGTTTCTTTCATTACTCATGAGGTTAAGGAATGGATGGAATTGTGTCATAACTCTGGGCCCAAATCATAACTTTAGATAGAAGATGATACTTAGACCCACTTAACCCTGAAATCATTGACAGTGTAAGAGCAATCCTATGCAGAGTTACTCCATTCTTAACCTGTTGCTGTCATTTGATTTAAACTGGAGTAACTGTCTTGAGAATCACAATGGAAGTCTGTAAATGTTTGTTCTTCCACTTAACCTGCCCGCAGTTAGGGCTCACGCCTCCCTCTATTGAGATCCCAATTTTATGAAATCATCAGCAGAGTGTTATGAAATTAGCTTCCAATAAAATGATTTCTGTAAACTTTTTGCGTGCTTCGAAACCTAACTTGAAAACTGCTGGCTGTAGCATAATAACTGACATTTAATTGTGGGCCTCAGATGCCATTTCTGTGCCATGGATTCAAGCAAAGGGTAACACTTCCTACGAAACATCTCAAATAAGCCCCCAACTAAGTTGATAATTAACTAAGATTGCACATTCTGTGCTGGAGTCCTTAGAATGTTTAGGTATCTGTTATTTACTTGTACTTTTGCTCAGCCACAGACATTGTAAACAAGATAGATCAATAAATATTTGAATAGTTTTTAACTACTGACTGACCTGGTACGAATGTCTCGGGTATCAGCTATTTGTTTTGTGCTTGCTGCTAGGGTTAATAAAGGGTTAATTATATAAATTAAGAAAGCAAAATACAACCATAATGATATTAATAATATGCCAGCAAGAATTCTGCATATGCATCTGAAATTCCTACCAACTTCACTAGATCTCGTGGTAGAACACCATCTACTATTCAAAAACCTGACTGTGATGATTCATAACAAAGAGTTTCTTGAGACTCCTAGAGCAGCAGTGGACAATAAAAGTTGTAGGAGATCTGATAATGTTTGTGTCTCTTCCCAAGGGCAAAGCTCATGAGTGTGATGCACAGAGGACACAAAGTAACAACCCAGTTTTCCTGGACTTCAGGAAGGACAAGAAACCCCCTACATGAAAAAAAGTGTATTGCAAAGTCTGTTTGGACTTCTTCTTAACATGGTGCCATTCCATTTGCTTATGGTTCAAAGTAGTACTCTGGCCCTCATGGTTAATTAATGGACCGTTTCTGCAATTGTTATTTGCTGGCGTGTTACTCACCACATTGAATTCTGAATACAGACACTGAATTTGTGCCTGATATTCTACGTTTGCGGTTTTCTCAGGCACCATCCAGGGTGTAGTCCGCACAGGGCCTTTTACCCACTACCAGTCCAATTGATCCCTGCCGTCTACACTGAATTCAATTTCTAGTTTGATTTTGGGTGCATTTCTCCTCTGCAAAATGCATGACTGATCTGGAGTGACCCTACCTTTCCCACGCGATATCCAGAAGGGGATATAACCTTTGATATTTGAAAAACCGACATCAGTAAGTATGCAGCTTCATGCTTTTTGCGAATTAACTTATTTCTCCATGCCGGGTAGCAAAACAGTCTTCCCTGATTGGCCAGGACGTCAAAGACTTCCTGGTTCCCGGCTGCAAGGCTTGTCTTAAAATTACTGTGCTCCAGAAGCCCTAACTTCTCTCAGCAGAGATTTGCCTCTTTTTATTTCCCTCTCCTCTGCTTTTTATTTCCCTCTCCTTTTCCAATCCTCCCCCCTCCCCAATTCAAGAAAAGAGAGAGACTCCTGCTACACTTGGCACCCCTCACTGTTCTGAGATTTCCCAATCAAGTGCAGAACACTTTCTGTTTCAAGGGGTGGGGGAATAGAAGAGGATACGAGTTCAAATCGATCTGAATTCAGCAGGATCCACAATGGAAAAAACAAAATAAGTGCAGAATCAGCCCAGGAGTCCATTCGCAGCTTGTATTTTTGCACTTCCATCAGGAGACTGGGCAGATTTCAGAGTATGATGCTTGGCCTACAGGATTCTGCAAGGTTCCATTCCCAGTCCCCTCCCCCCACCTTTCAGCATCTACATAAGGTTGCTGGGAGAGTTCATCCTGAGCTATGGGCATAATTGTCATCAGTATGCAAAAAATGCTCAGCTCTGTCTCACATATCCAGAAGATGCCTGGGAGACTGCAGAGACAGGTGGACAGGTGCCTAGAGGCAGTGTTGTGATGGATGAGGGCTCAGAAACTTAACCTTAATCCTGACAAACAAAGGTGCTGTTTCTCTGTGTGTGTGTGTTTGGTTTGACCCACGAAGTGGTATATCTCCTGTTCTGGATTTGTAGTTTGGGGATGCTGCTGGACCTGGGACTTCTGTCGGATGAATACATGGCAGTGGTGGCCAATGACATCTGGAGTCCTTTCTGCATGGAAAGATTTTACAATTATAATGCATGTTCTGGTAATGTCTAGATTAGTTTACTGTAATGTACTCTAGATGGGGCTGCCCTTGAAGACTGTCCAGACATTACAGAATGCTGACTGGAGTAGGTCACAGGGACCATATGACTCGTTTTGCAAGGTGCTGGTATTGGCTTTTGAAGCCCTAAATGTTTTGGGGTCAGCAAAGCTGAAAGACTACCTATTCCCAGATGAACTACCCTCCATTCCAGTCAACTTTGAAGGCCCTGCTTTGGGTGTCCCAGCATCTGTGGATAGAAGGGTGATAATCTGAGAAGATGCCATCTTTGCTGAAGTACCCAAACTTTAGTAATCCCTCCCAGAGAGGTTCAACTGTCTCCCTCTATCATTGTTTTTTGCCATCAGGTGAAGAATTGTTTACCATTCCCCCAATAACTTATTGACCCATCTCCCTGGTTGTAGTATGCCATGCTTTTCAATTGAATTTGGTAAAAAAAATACACTTTATTTTATATGCTGTTTTAATGTCCCCAATATTTTAATGTTGAAACACTTGCTGCTTGGGTGGAAAGGCAGCATATAAGTCTTTAAAATAATAATAAAATAATTAAGATGTTTTAAATAAACAATAAGTAATGCCTTTCTTTTCAATAGCCTACAGCAGCACCTTGCCTCACTCACAACATGGTAGCCTGGCTGGTGGACAGCTAGTCACAAAATGGTAACAATTAGTGTTTCAGAGCAGGTCTACAGTCCTTAGATGGGAAATTTTTCCTCTGCTCTTTTTTTTAAAAAAATAAAATGACTACCACTATAACTAACAGTACTTACTTAGTTTCCCTGGAAGAGGCAAGTAGTTTCGATGTGGGATGAAAGTCAATAGCGTGCAGTTTTGCTGTATATGCATGCATATCTGAAAGAGCGGCAGGGCGGGAGGATGCCAGTGGCATAATTTGTGTGCTTTTTTTTTCTTCAGAGAGAAAAGAAGTTGCTGTAGTATATTTGTGAAACAGCATGGGGGGTGGAACGTGTCCGGCTGTCCAAGTTGGAATAGGGCCAATTGGTTCTGCCCGTGCAGCTCCCGCCCTCTGTCCTTGGAGTCTAGCCTCTTTGTTCTCAGATGCGCCTCAGTGCCTGGAGTCAGCAGCAGGTAAGGGGAGAGGGCCCTGGGCAAAGGGTGGAGGGCCTGCTAACAAGGGCCTCTTGGCCTGCTAAGCAGGGCCTGCTAACTAGGGCCTCTGGGCCTGCTGACTGCCTGCTAAGGAGCTCTGTTCCTGCCCTGCTAACAAGCTGGCTAGCCCCCAACTGCCCCACTTGATCTGGCTACAAGCTGCGGCCCAAAGCCACCTTAAGCTGCCTAGCCGGAGGCTAAGGGAAGGGACCCTTTCAGGGCCTGTTCTTAGGAATGGGCTTTGAAGCTAGTAGGGCTAATGGAGAACCAATCTGGGGTTATCTGGGGCTGCTGTATTTTTGAGGTAAAGAAAATTTGCAGTAAAGCTGCTGGTACCTTTCACCAAAAGTTCCCCAAGTTTAAAAAAGATTGGACCAAAGGGTCCAATTCTGTGGTCCCCCAAATAAGGCGCCTCAGTTTCAATTATTTTCAATATATGGGGGAATGGTATTTAAAGGGATCCCAGTCCCTTGAACACCTTCTCCAAGAGTTTAGCCAGAAGGCATTTAAAGAGACTACAGTTCATTTAAACACATTTTAATTTCAGCTATCTGACCATCCCAGCTTGACCATTTGTTGTTCTGTCAGCCTGATTTATATCTAGTCTAGCTAAAATAATATTTTCCATCTCAGATCAGCTGAATGCACACCTCTACTTCCTACCTGTAGGAACATCTTAGCTGTGAACATTTTTACATGTGACATTTCTAAAATGCTGATATTTTCAGCACTTGGTACCCCTTAAATGTTTTTAGTTGCATGGAGCCCACTTGTCTATGAGTGAAGAGAGCCAGTTTGGTGTAGTGGTTAGGAGTGCGGACTTCTAATCTGGCTTGCCAGGTTCGATTCTGCGCTCCCCCACATGCAACCAGCTGGGTGACCTTGGGCTCGCCACAGCACTGATAAAACTGTTCTGACCGGGCAGTGATATCAGCGCTCTCTCAGCCTCACCCACCCCACAGGGTGTCTGTTGTGGGGAGAGGAAAGGGAAGGCGACTGTAGCCACTTTGAGCCTCTTTCGGGTAGGGAAAAGCGGCATATAAGAACGAACTCTTCTTCTTCTGAAATCCACAGATGGGGGATGGGGGGGGATGCATATAATTTAGATTTAGCTCCCCAGCTATATGGAACCTGCTTGTGGATCAGCCAGAAAAACCATTTCTGGAAAATGGTACTTTTAGATATCTCTTTATACCTCAAGAAGATGAGAATGAATATTGTATCCATGCAGTATCCTATATATTAAGGATAACAAGAATGTACTTTTTCCCATCAAAACAAAAGGTATAAGTGAATATTCCATAAACCTTCTAATCCAATAAGGTAGTACATGAGAGAAATTATGCGCAGCATTCTACAGCATTCTAAATGCTTAGGCATATATCCATGCTTGTGGATTAGTTGTATTCATAGAGTATCTGATCTCCAAGGTCCATTTTCACAAGAAAAAGGATCTTGCCTTGTTTTCAATACTGATTAATCACAGAAAACCATCCATTAATAAATATGTAGCATGGTACAAATGGAAAATAATCACTCCAGTGAGGTATTAAAATGAAGGTTTTAGTATCACTTGTGACATGCAAAATCCCCATTTTATATTTAACATAAACACATCACTTTGTGCAGTTGAATGTGTGTGGACATCTTGTACTCCACTATAAGGTAAAGTCCAGTTCACTGATTTCTTATTATAGTCTGACTACTGGGACTCTAGCTATTATCTGTCCAGCTCATTTCCCACAGTTAAACTCGCATTTGCAAACAAGCTTCTCATTGACCGTTTATGCACTGGAGGTTTCATGGCAGTCTGCAGGCTAGAGTTTTAGTCATGGCAAGTTGTCCCACCTCTTCCTGCACCCACATAGGGGAGCATTTGGCCCGGTGCGCCTCATCCGCCCCCGATTTGTGTTCCTGCAAGGGAGCCGGGCCAGTGAAGTTCCCAGTGCATAAATAGTCATTGTGTACTACACAGCAAAACTTGAAATTTAATAAATTCATTGAAATTACCTGAGCTATACTGTGTCAAATATAAGATATCCAGCAATCAAAGCTGCAGAAGCTCTGGATGACTAAATGTCCTGTACATTGAGGCAGCAGTTGAATTTTGATAGTAAATTTTATTTTTCACCCAAATTTCATACAAAGCCATTTTGCCACAAACTAACAGTGCCTTAATGGGCCTTTTCCCCAAAATATATAATCTTTTACTTTTTAAAAACAGGCAACTCGTGATATAACTACCTACTCAGATTTTATTACATATTTAATTTAATGTGTAATCATAGCATCCAAACCCTTTAGTTGTACCTTCCTAAACTGTTAAAATCAACCTTCTGTTAAATAATCGCTTTTGGAGGCTGTAATTTAATTTCATTCATCCTGAACACTCATGCTTATGTACTAGCCGTTTCAAAATTTATTTTATAAGATAACCACATATTAAGCCCACCCATTCAAATGATAATTTCCATCAATATTTAAATGGGATGAAAAAGTAACAGCTTGAAGAAGAAAACAGAGTCTTATTAGAAAGGTCGGAAGAGAGAATACACTGGATATACAAGCTCTAGTTAATCTTAAAACACATATAAGTTTTTATTTAAAGCAAAAAGTACACATCAGAGGCAATGACACCAGTTTAAGTGATGATATGACAGCCAAAATATTGTAAGATGGGATGGGATTCTGTCCCTTTTCTGACAACAGAAGGGACTAAGTCCTTGCTTTTCCTTGACATGGTCATGCAATCACCAAGAGCTAATGCTGGAGGTTACAAAACCATAATGGACAAGAAGCCATGACCGTCAGGGTTCTGAAGTGAGGAAGAGAATGAGGCAAAATCCCCTCCCTCCACCTTCTATCAGCAAAATGTCAACAGGAAACAATCTTAAGGATGTTTGGAACAGTACCCAGTATATGATCATTGTAGTCCTATAGTTTTAACATTTTTGTTGACTGGGAAGTTTTTTTTCAGCTATATTTAACAAGTGGTCTGAGGTACTATATTTCTAATAATACATTTTAAAATGAATAAATTAATTCCATCACATTCCTCATTAATGACTGAGATTGAAGATTTGATTGGCTATCTTGCATACCTTGCTGCAACTGTCATATTTTTCAGGTTTTCAAAGCTAATGTTATTGTGAGGCCTGTCATAAGCAAATAGATGAATGGTATAAATATCACAAGCCACCTCCTCAATGGAAGAAATCTAATGCCCCAAACTATAAGGAAGAATACAAAAGCCTTCCTTCAAATTAAATTCAGAACACTGTGTGGTATTATGGCTGCCATATGTAGAAATTATCTACTTTCTAAATGTGGGGAGTCAAGTCTTCACAAATGAGATTCTTGTCAATGTGATCTTATGCATGGCTATTTTACTACACACAGCAGTCTGATGCACTCATCTTTTTAACAAAAGCATCTTGATTTGTAAAATCATGTCCTGTAATAAAAATAAGCTACTTTGGGAGACAGTTACCATTAACTGCAGATTCTGTTCTAACACCAGAAGCAAAAACTATGTCTATGATGTTATCACCAGTGAGTTCCCTGTCAATCAGCTCTTGGCCCCTTTTCATTTTAACTTTATTATTCAATTGGACGCTGAACTGGTATATGTTGTTTCCCTCATGAGTGCAATAGAAAAAAAAATCACAATTTTACTTTATGGTACTGATATGCTAACTTTCAATACATTGGTTAGTTGTTCACAGCCATGGCTGCTTTTTGTAGTTGCAATGGTTTAACAAGTATGATAAAATAAAGTTGCCGTCTTTGGATGATACTCTCCCAGGCACAAGTGGCAGACTAATTTGCATAACAGGTAACTAAATGAATTTTCTTATTTGGGTATCTTTTTTCATGCTCTGGTTCCTATATACAGTAACAATATAATCACACAGGTTATTACAATGACATTATAGTGACCTGCTACAGGGGCACTTTTGGTAGATGAACATAACTAAGTAGAGGCAGTCCAGTTTGAAGAAAAAAATAACACCTTCATGGTGCTGAGGCTCAATGGAACATACCAATCTGTAAACTTTTAAAACTGAAATCTTTGTTACATTTTGGGAATCCTTCAGGGCACTCCAGTAGCTTTTCTGGGATACTGAACCAAGATAAAGCCTGCAAGTAGCTGAACAGCATGTATTTCTGTAACTACTGAATTGATATTACAGAATTCCTAAGATTTGTTTAGGTAATCACATGTTCCTGTCATTTAATCTTGTACTAGAACTAACCAAAATGGTTTCTCTCAAAAGTAATTTTTTCTTTCCATGAGAGATTTAAGATTAGGATTCATTTCATCGCATCCATGAACAAAATTATGCCAGAATTTCTCAAGTTTAAATATTATATGGAAGACGCTGTTGTCCAGCAGAAGACTGAGTTATATGTACTTAAAATCAAGTTTATCAGTTAAGAGTTAGCATTATAAACTTATTGAGGATATTATAAGATTAGCATTTGAGAAATATTTCAACATACACAATACATTTTCCCAAGAATATATTACAGGGGCTAAATCTTGCTACTGTTAAGTCTCTCTCACACACACGGGAGAAAAGGTGAGGTTTAAACTTTCTGTTCTGTAACTGCTGAAAATAGATTAGTTTACAATTGATTATGGCTGTAGAAAGCTGAGATTTTCTCAGAAATATCACTTGTGCCTTCTATGGTGATTCCAAAAGAAAACAAATTCAAAATATCAAAGCATACTATTAACAGATTTGCAATAAAAGTGTGCTAAATATGGCTATGAAGACTAGTCTCCTTGGAAATCCAGAAATGTCCATGTGAAGGGAAGCCTGAAATGGAATAACAGATGGTGGCAGCATCCAATTCTTACAGACTAATTCTATATAATAAAGTAGCAGGTTTCTATTTACTTCCTAGCTTAATTTTGCTTTGAGTATGATTCTCAAGTATTGAACACATTGACACTTATTCCTCTCAAAGTACTAAAGTTATTCCTATTGAATTACAAAAACAGCATTGAAATACCAAGTTGCTGTTATCAGTGCTCTTCAACATCTGTGATCCTGATAAATTGTAAAGCGAATAGTGCGTTTCAGATGGCAGAGTTGTGGAAAATTACATGTGAGCAATATGCACAACCTTGAATGATTTGTGTGCATAAATATAATCAACTTGTGAAACACAGGCTCAGAAGTACAATTTGAATTCTTCTGAGAACAACCTGAAACTTCATATATAAATTGGGTGATACTGCTTGCAACCAAGTTTCTTCCTACAAGTTGGACAAGAATTGGCATTCCTTAGAGCATCCCGGAGACACTGACTGCAGAAGACATGACCACACTTTGTTGACACAATGAGCCGTCCGCTCTGTACAATTTCTGAGTAGCCATCCATGCAAATTGGGCAGCTCACTGTACCAGAACGCCTTGAGCTTGTAACTCCATCATCCAGCAATTCCAATTCCCTTGACAATGTACTAGTCAACACAACATCATTGTCTCTTGCTTCATCATCATCACTACTTAAGACACAGCTGTCAGGAAGCTGCTGGCTTCTTAGCTTCCGACTGCGTCGCTGCCGCGCATGCTCTTCAACCACCACAACAGAATCATTGTGTGTAAGATCAACTACCACTGGTTCCGAAGATTCACAAGTGAGGTCAACGACTTCCTCACA